>NC_045682.1:850100-1182603 GCF_003331165.1 Xiphophorus hellerii
GTTTGCATGGATGTAAAATTACTGCTCAGTTTAAAAATTACAGTATTTTTAAACTGAGCAGTTTAAAAATATGCTCAGTATTTTTAAACTGCTCAGCTAAACTTTGCTCTTTAGCTTGTTAGCTTGTCGATGTTTCAGTTTTATTCGCTGGGAAAATTATTCTTTGTCTGCTTTGAAGATAAGCAGACAAATAATAAAAAACAAGTTTTGATATTAACTCTCAACTTCATTCACAAAACTTTTTCGTTATTTATTACACAACGAACATGCATTTCACATAAGAACAAAACAATGAGGTGACGTTGCCTGTCCTTGAACACAACGCTGATCCCTCTTCACCCTGTCACCAACTCACACACATCCTCATTGTGTTGTGTTCTGTAAATAAACAAAACACAAGCAAAATCAATAAACTATATGCATATTCCAGTATACTGAGTTTTGGTTTTACATTCATTCTATTTAAATGTAGTTTGTTTGTGCTTACCAATGTTTTCTGGCCGGATGTCAGGCACCGTTTCCCCCTGGTCAGTTCGTCGATGTCTGGTTTTAGTTCTATTCTGTGGCAATCCGCAAAACGGCGTGTAGGTTTTCGTCAGTAATGCGCGATCTGTGCTTGGTCTTGTTTAAAGTCATTATTGAAAACATCTCTTCGCACAGATAGGTGCTTCCAAACGTGGACAAAACACGAGCTGCGTGGAGTCGAAGCTGCGGCATCAAATCAGGGGGCAGTAGACGGTAAAAGTAAAAGTCCTCGATTGAAACATCACGGAACTTCGCTCTTTAGCTTCTTAGCTTGTCGATGTTTCAGTTTTATTCGCTGGGAAAATTAATAATCAGCTTGAGGTGACTCTGCTGCACTCTAGTGGCGAGAAGCCATAATGTTGGTTGGTAAGAATCGGAAGGCATTATGGGATATGTAGTTTGTAGTCCATTCGTGCTCAAAACAATTAATAATCAGCTTGAGGTGACTCTGCTGCACTCTAGTGGCGAGAAGCCGTAATGTTGGTTGGTAAGAATCGGAAGGCATTATGGGATATGTAGTTTGTAGTCCATTCGTGCTCAAAACCTATTTTAAGTCAATCAATGGGGCTGTAAAACGGTGGTAGGGGGGAGAGGGCCACATAAAATGACGTAGCGGGCCACATGTGGCCCGCGGGCCTTGAGTTTGACACATGTGCAATAGAGGATCTATCTGCTGCTCATGCAAAACAGTCTATTTTAATCCCATGTGTAATAGTCATTGGGTTAAATCAGTTATATAATGCTGAAAACGCAAGTAGTTGATGTAAAAATATTCAAGGCTTTTATTTTGAAATTTTCAGTATGCTTCATTTCAAAGGGCCAAACTAATACCATGTGTAACAGTGCTTTGGATGAAAAAGTCAAATAAAATCAAAAACAACAATTACCTGATGTAAAAATATTCAAGGCTTTTATTTTGAAATTTTCATCAAGCTTAATTTTAAATTGCCACACTAATCCCATGTGTAACAATTGCTGGGTTAAATCAGTTATATAAAGCTCAAAAGAGCAATTTTCTGATGTAAAAATATTCAAGGCTTTTATTTTGAAATTTTCAGTATGCTTCATTTCAAAGGGCCAAACTAATACCATGTGTAACAGTGCTTTGGATGAAAAAGTCAAATAAAGCCAAAAAGAGCAATTACATGATGTAAAAATATTCAAGGCTTTTATTTTGAAATTTTCAGTATGCTTCATTTCAAAGGGCCAAACTAATACCATGTGTAACAGTGCTTTGGATGAAAAAGTCAAATAAAGCCAAAAAGAGCAATTACGTCATGTAAAAATATTCAAGGCTTTTATTTTGAAATTTTCAGTATGCTTCATTTCAAAGGGCCAAACTAATACCATGTGTAACAGTGCTTTGGATGAAAAAGTCAAATAAAGCCAAAAACAGCAATTACCTGATGTAAAAATATTCAAGGCTTTTATTTTGAAATTTTCATCAAGCTTAATTTTAAATTGCCACACTAATCCCATGTGTAACAATTGCTGGGTTAAATCAGTTATATAAAGCTCAAAAGAGCAATTTTCTGATGTAAAAATATTCAAGGCTTTTATTTTGAAATTTTTGTTAAGCTTCATTTCAAAGGGCCAAACTAATACCATGTGTAACAGTGCTTTGGATGAAAAAGTCAAATAAAGCCAAAAACAGCAATTACATGATGTAAAAATATTCAAGGCTTTTATTGTGAAATTTTTGTTAAGCTTCATTTTAAAGTTCAAAACTAATCCCATGTGTAACAGTTACTGAGTTAAATCAGTTATATACAGCCCATAGCAGCAAGTAGTTATAAAGGCCAGTTAAGTCCTGATCTGTTTCAACTGAGGGTTTCACTATAGTTAGAACTACAATGATGCGTATTTGTAGTCCAAATCAGCAGCCAATAGCCTCTTGAGTTCCGTTGCTATGTTAAATAAGTTTCACACCAAGGTGTGAAGTGTTAGTGAAAGAGCCTGAGAGCCTCAGAAAATCCTGTCGCATGACTTTGCTCTGAAGCACCGTGACAGAAAACCGTACGGTCTAGATAAATTTCGAAAACATTTTACCGGAGCAGACAGGCGTATCAATGTCAGGACCGATTTTGATACTAATCGTGCGATATTTGTGGGCGTGATGGCGATTTCAAAAATGATTTGGGCTGAAAAAGTTGTCTTCATCTCTCACTCTAAGCAGCCAGAGACGCACTCTAACTTTAGGAAAAATGAGAAACTTTGGGTCGCTTAGAGGCAAATTGTGGACAAACCGTAACTGGTATCGACGAGCCGTCTTCACTTTCGAAGAGATCACAGACGTATCTACAAAATGAAATTTGAATGGCATTTCTAGGTGAATTTGTGACGACACAGCAAATCCTCAAAAATAGGGTATTTCTAGGATTTTTCCCATTGAGTTATAATGGGGTTTTTTTCGTAGTTTTTTGCGAATTATGTCGCCACGTTAAGCCCAAATCCCACCAGAAGTAATAGCTCCAATGGCGTGAATTTTCTGCATGTTTTGATACCTCATTTGTAGGTGTGCACCCAGCGGTATGAGCCGCATTAACGGTTACGGAAGAAAAATAAAGAATTATAAAGAGACACTTTGTTGGGTGTAGAGTAATAGGTTCCTGCCATTGCTTTGCATGGCAGGCCCCAACTAGAAAAACAAAATTTCTGAAGAAATTTAGCCGGGGCCTGCCAAGGCGCGCCCGTGGGGTTTGGGCCCGGCGTCGTCACGCCACAAATTTGCATCGACGCTAAAGAACGCCGCAACGTAATCAGTGGCATGCGGAGAACCGCAAGAACGTTAAGTGAGGTGGACGTGCACCATTCAGTACGATTTAAAATTTTCTCAAGGCTTTTATTTTGGAAGTTTTGTTAAACTTCATTTCAAAGGGCCAAACTAATCCCATGCGTAATAGTCCTTGGGTTAAAATAGTTATATAATGCTCAAAACACAAGTAGCTGATGTAAAAATATTCAAGGCTTTTATTTTGAAATTTTCAGTATGCTTCATTTTAAAGTTCCGAACTAATACCACGTGTAAGAGTGCTTTGGATGAAAAAGTCAAATAAAGCCAAAAAGAGCAATTACGTCATGTAAAAATATTCAAGGCTTTTATTTTGGAATTTTTGTTAAACTTCATTTCAAAGGGCCAACCTAATCCCATGAATAACAGTCATTGGATAAAATCATTTATATAATGCTCAAAACAGCAATAATGTCATGTAAAAATTCTCAAGGCTTTTATTTTGAAATTTTCAGTATGCTTCATTTCAAAGGGCCAAACTAATACCATGTGTAACAGTGCTTTGGATGAAAAAGTCAAATAAAGCCAAAAAGAGCAATTACGTCATGTAAAAATATTCAAGGCTTTTATTTTGAAATTTTCAGTATGCTTAATTTTAAAGTTCCAAACTAATCCCATGTGTTACAGTGCTTTGGATGAAAAGGTGAAATAAAGGCAAAAAGAGCAATTACATGATGTAAAAATATTCAAGGCTTTTATTTTGAAATTTTTGTTAAACTTCATTTCAAAGGGCCAAACTAATCCCATGTGTAAGAGTCATTGGGTTAAATCAGTTATATAATGCTGAAAACGCAAGTAGTTGATGTAAAAATATTAAAGGCTTTTATTTTGGAATTTTTGTTAAACTTCATTTGAAAGGGCCAAACTAATACTATGTGTAAGAGTCATTGGGTTAAATCAGTTATATAATGCTGAAAACGCAAGTAGTTGATGTAAAAATATTAAAGGCTTTTATTTTGAAATTTTTGTTAAGCTTCATTTCAAAGGGCCAAACTAATACCATGTGTAACAGTGCTTTGGATGAAAAAGTCATACAAAGCCAAAAACAGCAATTACCTGATGTAAAAATATTCAAGGCTTTTATTTTGAAATTATTATTATGCTCCATTTTAAAGGTCCGAACTAATCCAATGTGTAACAGTGCTTTGGATGAAAAAGTCATATAAAGCCAAAAAGAGCAATTACATGATGTAAAAATATTCAAGGCTTTTATTTTGAAATTTTTGTTAAGCTTCATTTCAAAGGGCCAAACTAATACCATGTGTAACAGTGCTTTGGATGAAAAAGTCAAATAAAGCCAAAAAGAGCAATTACATGATGTAAAAATATTCAAGGCTTTTATTTTGAAATTTTCAGTATGCTTCATTGTAAAGTTCCGAACTAATCCCATGTGTAACAGTGCTTTGGATGAAAAAGTCATACAAAGCCAAAAACAGCAATTACCTGATGTAAAAATATTCAAGGCTTTTATTTTGAAATTATTATTATGCTCCATTTTAAAGGTCCGAACTAATCCAATGTGTAACAGTGCTTTGGATGAAAAAGTCATATAAAGCCAAAAAGAGCAATTACATGATGTAAAAATATTCAAGGCTTTTATTTTGAAATTTTCAGTATGCTTCATTTCAAAGGGCCAGACTAATACCATGTGTAACAGTGCTTTGGATGAAAAAGTCATACAAAGCCAAAAACAGCAATTACCTGATGTAAAAATATTCAAGGCTTTTATTTTGAAATTATTATTATGCTCCATTTTAAAGGTCCGAACTAATCCAATGTGTAACAGTGCTTTGGATGAAAAAGTCATATAAAGCCAAAAAGAGCAATTACATGATGTAAAAATATTCAAGGCTTTTATTTTGAAATTTTCAGTATGCTTCATTTCGAAGGGCCAAACTAATCCCATGTGTAAGAGTCATTGGGTTAAATCAGTTATATAATGCTGAAAACGCATGTAGTTGATGTAAAAATATTAAAGGCTTTTATTTTGGAATTTTTGTTAAACTTCATTTCAAAGGGCCAAACTAATACTATGTGTAAGAGTCATTGGGTTAAATCAGTTATATAATGCTGAAAACGCAAGTAGTTGATGTAAAAATATTCAAGGCTTTTATTTTGAAATTTTCAGTATCCTTCATTTCAAAGGGCCAAACTAATACCATGTGTAACAGTGCTTTGGATGAAAAAGTCAAATAAAGCCAAAAAGAGCAATTACATGATGTAAAAATATTCAAGGCTTTTATTTTGAAATTTTCAGTATGCTTCATTTCAAAGGGCCAAACTAATACCATGTGTAACAGTGCTTTGGATGAAAAAGTCAAATAAAGCCAAAAACAGCAATTACCTGATGTAAAAATATTCAAGGCTTTTATTTTGAAATTTTCATCAAGCTTAATTTTAAATTGCCACACTAATCCCATGTGTAACAATTGCTGGGTTAAATCAGTTATATAAAGCTCAAAAGAGCAATTTTCTGATGTAAAAATATTCAAGGCTTTTATTTTGAAATTTTTGTTAAGCTTCATTTCAAAGGGCCAAACTAATACCATGTGTAACAGTGCTTTGGATGAAAAAGTCAAATAAAGCCAAAAAGAGCAATTACATGATGTAAAAATATTCAAGGCTTTTATTGTGAAATTTTTGTTAAGCTTCATTTTAAAGTTCAAAACTAATCCCATGTGTAACAGTGCTTTGGATGAAAAAGTCATACAAAGCCAAAAACAGCAATTACCTGATGTAAAAATATTCAAGGCTTTTATTTTGAAATTATTATTATGCTCCATTTTAAAGGTCCGAACTAATCCAATGTGTAACAGTGCTTTGGATGAAAAAGTCATATAAAGCCAAAAAGAGCAATTACATGATGTAAAAATATTCAAGGCTTTTATTTTGAAATTTTCAGTATGCTTCATTTCGAAGGGCCAAACTAATCCCATGTGTAAGAGTCATTGGGTTAAATCAGTTATATAATGCTGAAAACGCATGTAGTTGATGTAAAAATATTAAAGGCTTTTATTTTGGAATTTTTGTTAAACTTCATTTCAAAGGGCCAAACTAATACTATGTGTAAGAGTCATTGGGTTAAATCAGTTATATAATGCTGAAAACGCAAGTAGTTGATGTAAAAATATTCAAGGCTTTTATTTTGAAATTTTCAGTATGCTTCATTTCAAAGGGCCAAACTAATACCATGTGTAACAGTGCTTTGGATGAAAAAGTCAAATAAAGCCAAAAAGAGCAATTACATGATGTAAAAATATTCAAGGCTTTTATTTTGACATTTTCAGTATGCTTCATTTCAAAGGGCCAAACTAATACCATGTGTAACAGTGCTTTGGATGAAAAAGTCAAATAAAGCCAAAAACAGCAATTACCTGATGTAAAAATATTCAAGGCTTTTATTTTGAAATTTTCATCAAGCTTAATTTTAAATTGCCACACTAATCCCATGTGTAACAATTGCTGGGTTAAATCAGTTATATAAAGCTCAAAAGAGCAATTTTCTGATGTAAAAATATTCAAGGCTTTTATTTTGAAATTTTTGTTAAGCTTCATTTCAAAGGGCCAAACTAATACCATGTGTAACAGTGCTTTGGATGAAAAAGTCAAATAAAGCCAAAAAGAGCAATTACATGATGTAAAAATATTCAAGGCTTTTATTGTGAAATTTTTGTTAAGCTTCATTTTAAAGTTCAAAACTAATCCCATGTGTAACAGTGCTTTGGATGAAAAAGTCATACAAAGCCAAAAACAGCAATTACATGATGTAAAAATATTCAAGGCTTTTATTTTGAAATTTTCAGTATGCTTCATTTCGGCTTTTATTTTGAAATTTTCAATATGCTTAATTTTAAAGTTCCAAACTAATCCCATGTGTAACAGTTACTGAGTTAAATCAGTTATATACAGCCCATAGCAGCAAGTAGTTCTAAAGGCCAGTTCTCAGTCCTGATCTGTTTCAACTGAGTATAGCTAGAACTACAACGATGCGTATTTGTAGTCCAAATCAGCAGCCAATAGCCTCTTGAGATCCGTTGCTATGTTAAATAAGTTTCACACCAAGGTGTGAAGTGTTAGTGAAACAGCCTGAGAGCCTCAGAAAATCCTGTCGCATGACTTTGCTCTGAAGCACCGTGACAGAAAACCGTACGGTCTAGATAAATTTCGAAAACATTTTACCGGAGCAGACAGGCGTATCAATGTGAGGACCGATTTTGATACTAATCGTGCGATATTTGTGGGCGTGATGGCGATTTCAAAAATGATTTGGGTTGAAAAAGTTGTCTTCATCTCTCACTCTAAGCAGCCAGAGACGCACTGTAACTTTAGGAAAAATGAGAAACTTTGGGTCGCTTAGAGGCAAATTGTGGACAAACCGTAACTGGTATCGACGAGCCGTCTTCACTTTCGAAGAGATCACAGACGTATCTACAAAATGAAATTTGAATGGCATTTCTAGGTGAATTTGTGACGACACAGAAAATCCTCAAAAATAGGGTATTTCTAGGATTTTTCCCATTGAGTTATAATGGGGTTTTTTTCGTAGTTTTTTGCGAATTATGTCGCCACGTTAAGCCCAAATCCCACCAGAAGTAATAGCTCCAACGGCGTGAATTTTCTGCACGTTTTGATACCTCATTTGTAGGTGTGCACCCAGCGGTATGAGCCGCATTAACGGTTACGGAAGAAAAATAAAGAATTATAATACTTAAAGAGACGCTTCTCTCCGACAATAGTAATAGGTTCCTGCCATTGCTTTGCATGGCAGGCCCCAACTAGAAAATTTCGGAAGAAATTTAGCCGGGGCCTGCCAAGGCGCGCCCGTGGGTCTGGGCCCGGCGTCGTCACGCCACAAATCGGCGTCGACGCTAAAGAACGCCGCGACGTAATCAGTGGAATGCGGAGAATCGCAAGAACGTTAAGTGAGGCGGACGTGCACCATTCAGTATTATAAAGTAAGTATATCAGCTAAAATCAGCAGAAACGCTAATGTTAGCGTCATTGCTTTCATCAGTATGTGGGAAATCACTAGGATATTTTCTGTAATTGATTTACTCCATTCAGTATACTAAACATTGCTAAAAAGTAAAATAAATAGCTAATAGCTTATTGAAGCTAAAATGCTAACGCTAATGAACCTTGCATTGAACTGTTTAGTAACAGTTCAATGCTCATAAACTGCAGGAAGGCAGTTCATTAGCATTTACCTAATGATTGTCACAAATATAAATTTTCAATAACGCACACACACACAACATATTACAGTTTAAAAATATATATTGACCTTATGTTAAAGATTTCTACAAACTTTTTACAGGTAAAGTTTACAATGAACCAAAATTACAACATTTAAAGAATACCATAAATTTAAGAATCTAATGTCTTGATATTAACTCTCAACTTCATTCACAAAACTTTTTCGTTATTTATTACACAACGAACATGCATTTCACATAAGAACAAAACAATGAGGTGACGTTGCCTGTCCTTGAACACAACGCTGATCCCTCTTCACCCTGTCACCAACTCACACACATCCTCATTGTGTTGTGTTCTGTAAATAAACAAAACACAAGCAAAATCAATAAACTATATGCATATTCCAGTATACTGAGTTTTGGTTTTACATTCATTCTATTTAAATGTAGTTTGTTCGTGCTTACCAATGTTTTCTGGCCGGATGTCAGGCACCGTTTTCCCCTGGTCAGTTCGTCGATGTCTGGTTTTAGTTCTATTCTGTGGCAATCCGCAAAACGGCGTGTAGGTTTTCGTCAGTAATGCGCGATCTGTGCTTGGTCTTGTTTAAAGTCATTATTGAAAACATCTGTTCGCACAGATAGGTGCTTGGGAAAATTAATAATCAGCTTGAGGTGACTCTGCTGCACTCTAGTGGCGAGAAGCCGTAATGTTGGTTGGTAAGAATCGGAAGGCATTATGGGATATGTAGTTTGTAGTCAATTCGTGCTCAAAAACTATTTTAAGTCAATCAATGGGGCTGTAAAACGGTGGTAGGGGGGAGAGGGCCACATAAAATGACGTAGCGGGCCACATGTGGCCCGCGGGCCTTGAGTTTGACACATGTGCAATAGAGGATCTATCTGCTGCTCATGCAAAACAGTCTATTTTAATCCCATGTGTAATAGTCATTGGGTTAAATCAGTTATATAATGCTGAAAACGCAAGTAGTTGATGTAAAAATATTCAAGGCTTTAATTTTGAAATTTTTGTTAAGCTTAATTTCAAAGGGCCAAACAAAAGGCCAAACTAATCCCATGTCTAATATTCATTTGGTTAAATCAGTTATATAATGCTCAAAACAGCAAATACCTGATGTAAAAATTGTCAACGCTTTTATTTTGACATTTTCAGTATGCTTCATTTCAAAGGGCCAAACTAATACCATGTGTAACAGTGCTTTAAAAATATTCAAGGCTTTTATTTTGGAATTTTTGTTAAACTTCATTTCAAAGGGCCAACCTAATCCCATGAATAACAGTCATTGGATAAAATCAGTTATATAAAGCTCAAAAGAGCAATTTTCTGATGTAAAAATATTCAAGGCTTTTATTTTGAAATTTTTGTTAAGCTTCATTTCAAAGGGCCAAACTAATACCATGTGTAACAGTGCTTTGTATGAAAAAGTCAAATAAAGCCAAAAAGAGCAATAACATGATGTAAAAATATTCAAGGCTTTTATTTTGAAATTTTCAGTTTGCTTCATTTTAAAGTTCTGAACTAATACCACGTGTAAGAGTGCTTTGGATGAAAAAGTCATACAAAGCCAAAAACAGCAATTACATGATGTAAAAATATTCAAGGCTTTTATTTTGAAATTTTCATCAAGCTTAATTTTAAATTGCCACACTAATCCCATGTGTAACAATTGCTGGGTTAAATCAGTTATATAAAGCTCAAAAGAGCAATTTTCTGATGTAAAAATATTCAAGGCTTTTATTTTGAAATTTTTGTTAAGCTTCATTTCAAAGGGCCAAACTAATCCCATGTGTAACAGTGCTTTGGATGAAAAAGTCAAATAAAGCCAAAAAGAGCAATTACATGATGTAAAAATATTCAAGGCTTTTATTGTGAAATTTTTGTTAAGCTTCATTTTAAAGTTCAAAACTAATCCCATGTGTAACAGTTATTAAGTTAAATCAGTTATATACAGCCCATAGCAGCAATTAGTTCTAAAGGCCAGTTCAGTCCTGATCAGTTTCAACTGAGGATACATAGAACTACAATGATGCGTATTTGTAGTCCAAATCAGCAGCCAATAGCCTCTTGAGTTCCGTTGCTATGTTAAATAAGTTTCACACCAAGGTGTGAAGTGTTAGTGAAAGAGCCTGAGAGCCTCAGAAAATCCTGTCGCATGACTTTGCTCTGAAGCACCGTGACAGAAAACCGTACGGTCTAGATAAATTTCGAAAACATTTTACCGGAGCAGACAGGCGTATCAATGTCAGGACCGATTTTGATACTAATCGTGCGATATTTGTGGCCGTGATGGCGATTTCAAAAATGATTTGGGCTGAAAAAGTTGTCTTGATCTCTCACTCTAATCAGCACTCTAACTTTAGGAAAAATGAGAAACTTTGGGTCGCTTAGAGGCAAATTGTGGACAAACCGTAACTGGTATCGACGAGCCGTCTTCACTTTGGAAGAGATCACAGACGTATCTACAAAATGAAATTTGAATGGCATTTCTAGGTGAATTTGTGACGACACAGAAAATCCTCAAAAATAGGGTATTTCTAGGATTTTTCCCATTGACTTATAATGGGATTTTTTTCGCAGTTTTTTGCGAATTATGTCGCCACGTTAAGCCCAAATCCCACCAAAAATAATAGCTCCAATGGCGTGAATTTTCTGCACGTTTTGATACCTCATTTGTAGGTGTGCACCCAGCGGTATGAGCCGCATTAACGGTTACGGAAGAAAAATAAAGAATAAAGAGACACCTTGTTGGGTGTAGAGTAATAGGTTCCTGCCATTGCTTTGCATGGCAGGCCCCAATAAAGAAACACTTTCTCCGACAATAACAATAGGTTCCTGCCATTGCTTTGCATGGCAGGCCCCAATAAACGGAAGCCTGACTGACAAATTCAACATGCAAAGATCAGCCAGACAGGGGTGTTGTCTGTCACCTGCACTGTTCGCCCTCTTTATGGAGCCTCTGGCGCAGGCAGTACGACAAGATGATAAAATTAAGGGAGTTATAGTAAATGGAGAGGAACACAAAATATGGCTTTTTGCAGACGATGTAATAACTTTCCTTGAACAGCCAAATGAATCGCTACCTGCGCTGATGAATCTCTTTGAAAAGTATGGTTGTCTTTCAGGATATAAAATTAATGTAACCAAAACACAAATTCTAACACTCAATTACATTCCATCGAAAGAAATTCAGGAATCATTTCCCATCAAATGGAATATGAAGGAAATTAAATACCTAGGGGTTAACATTACCAAAGGGTTATCAACACTGTATAAAGCAAATTACGATAAAATAAGCCAAGAGATACAAAAAGATATAGATAGATGGACTACTCTGCCCTTGGATCTGAACTCAAGAATTGAAACTATTAAAATGAATGTGCAAGCAAAACTTCTGTATTTGTTCCAGTCATTACCAATAGAGGTTCCTCAAACACAATTCGCGATCTGGGACAAGATATCAAGATTCATTTGGGGTGGCAGAAAACCTAGAGTTAAATATGAAACTCTTCAGCTACCGAAAGACAAGGGGGGTTATGGGTCTCCCAAAATTAAGGGAGTACTACTGTGCAGCTCAGCTCAGACATGTCATATGCTGGTGCACACCAGACTACATAGCTAAATTCAAAGTGTTATTGGGGATGAAGATACTGTAGATATGAGAAGATCAAGAAATACATGGATCCAATTACAGTGTTTACACTGGAATTGTGGTTCAAAACATTAAAAAAACACAAGATAAAGAAAGAAATGAAAATGCTCAGGTGGGTAGCATATGATAGCGATTTCAAACCAGTAATGTATGATAAAGGGTTCAAACAATGATTAAGTAAAGGGGTCACAGGATGGTTTACCGTTCAGAAAGATGGGGAGCTGGAAAGTTTTCAGAAAACGAAGGAGAAGTATAATTTAGATAAACATGAATTTTACAGGTACCTGCAATTGAGAGAAATTAGGTGGGATCCCTCTGTGGAAGTGAATGGGGTGATTAAAATTGTGATAAATTAATTCAGTGGAGCAAAAATTAAAATAATCTCTACTCTATATCAAAAACTGATGATGAATAAACATTCAACTAAGTACATAAAAGAAAAGTGGGAATCAGAGCTTAACATGACAATTTCAGATGAAGATTGGTTGGATATGTGGAAAACACATCAGACATCCACCAATTCATGGATATGGAGGGAGTTCACATGGAAAAATCTAATACGATTTTTCATCACGCCTAAAGTCAAGAATAGATATAAGGACACAAACATGGGGTATTGGCGGAATTGTGGATCAATGAACGCAGATCACTCTCACATATTCTGGAACTGTCCTAAAATTGTTCAATTTTGGAAAAATGTACATGAAACTGAAAAAGATTCTGGGATATGATATTCCTATGAATAGTGTGGTACTATATCTTTGCAATTTTAACAATATCAAAGTAAGGGTAAAAGACAGGTATCTGATTAAGATATTGTTAATAGCTAGCAAGAAAGCTATTACGAGGAAATGGGGAAAGGCAGACCCCCTTTGTCAAGAACAATGGACTGGAATAATAGAAGAAATCTAAATTATGGAAAAACTGACACATCGTTTGAGACTTCAACAAACACAAATGGAAGAAAAGTGGATGAAATGGACAGCATTCAAGACCAAAGACAGCGACAAAAATAAAGAACTAGACAAACTAGACGGGACAAAGGTCAAATAGAGGAATAGCTCCCAAGCTAAAGTTTTATGTTAAGTTGAATGTGAAGTGTTCATGTACATTGTGTATGTAAACAAAAGTGAAAAATACTAATAAAAAGTTAAATGATAAAAAAAGAAAGAAAAGAACAATCTTAGCCAGACATTTTGTTGTAGAGTTCACCTGAATTCAACGTACAAATAAATAGAAGCTGTAAAAGATGCTTGTCAAACTAAATGGCAGCTCTGGGCGATCTGGCATCACACTTATGAAAATCCAAGAAGTGCACTGATGAAACAAAGTTCAGATTTTCCAAAAATGAAACCTTCAAAGACTAAAAATTGATTAATCAATAACATTGATTTGTTACCCAACACTAATCTCATTGGTTGCTTCAGATGCCTGAAGTAGGTCACCAGTTAGTAGGGAAAACCTCTCATCACTGATAACATGTCCATTTCAGGTGTTGGACCTGGTTGAGGTGTTTGTGGCCCGGCAGGCCGGCAGTCCTCTCATTCTGGGTTTAGTGGAGCCGCTGCTAAACATCATTGACAGAGGAATGAGTTCTGGGAGCGAGCAGCAGGAGCAGGACTTCCTCCGCAGAGCAGCAGATATCTTCAGGTAGAAACTGTCTCATCAGGCTCTGATCAGGATTATAATAGTTTTGGGTTTTTCATTATAGTTACTTTTATTCCATTCTGACTTGTTGTTAGTCTTAGCTAGTTTTTATTAGTTAAATATTGTTTAGTTTTAGTTTAGTTTGTGTACTTTTATCATACTTTGGTTAAATGCAGAATTCATAATGTCAAAATATTGACCCTTTGAATAATTTGAGTATTAATTACATCAATTGGGTAATTAATACTCAACAGAAAATATGATTTTCAAAAAATGTATTCAATTATTGTTAAACAATCAACTGAAGTTGGGGATAAAAAGTTTTTTCTCCAACTTTTGCACTTGACACGTGATGGAAACTGCTTGAGTGGAGGAACAAATCAATTTCATATCTTTTCAAAAGACTAATAAATAAACACCAAATGAAGGATAATATCTATAATTTCAATGTTTTAGTTTATAAACGCATGGTATACTTCAATTTAATTATAGTTTTTTCCCATTTATTACCATTTTTATTTATTTCAGTTAAAAATGTTTTCTCAATTTCAATTTTTGTTGTTTTGTTACTTTTACTTAATTATAATAACCTTTCCTAAGATCTAATGCTCCAGACATCTCTGGGTGTCGGTTTAAATACTACCAGGGCAAGTTTTCTTGGGGAAACACTGAGTGTGTATGGTAATGGATGGATGGATGTGGCTACCTTTTTCATCAGAATAATTGACATATTAATCGATTACTAAAATAATCATTATTTGCTGCCCTATAAGTAACAATGAAAGTTTAAAGAGAACTTTTAAAAGAGAAAATACATTTTCTCTCATCAGGTATAATTAAAATTGCTGGTAAAGGTAATTGTATTTATATAGCACATTTTCAACAACAAGGGAATACAAAATTCTTTACAGGAATTAAAAGGAAATACAAACAAAATAACAAACCAAAGGAAAGACCAAAAGAAGTATAATAATATAATGTTGATCTAAAGTATGTAAACTAGGTGTTCCTGTTCAGGGTTGCTAAGTATCCTCTGGTCTAATTCCATTTCTGGGTTGGAAAAACAGGAGTCTAAAAGAAGTCTAATAATGTTGATCTAAAGTATATAAATTAGATTCTCCTAGGGTTGGTAGATAAGTATAAGTCAGTATCCTCTGGTCTAATTCCTTTTTTGGGTTGGAGGAATAAAAGTCAAACAAGTAGTTGCTAAGGTCGTTTTTCTGGATTCTAAGTTTGTTCTAATCCCTGTTCTGGTGATGCTTCCCTAAGCTTTTGTTCGAAACCTTTGCAGCATTATAATTTAATAATCTTAAACCTAATTTGAACGTTTTCCTTCTTTTTTCCAGGAACCATTTGTGCAGGTCCAAAGTTTACTGCAGGACTGCCGGTGACAGGCAGGGGGAGCTCCACGACCTGCTTTACAAACTGATGAGCAAAGCCCAGAAGCTGTCAGACTCATCTCTGTGTCTCTACTACTTCAGGTAAGAGGCTACAGAAAATGATGCTGAACTTTCTCACATGCCTCCCTCCGTGTTTGTGAACGCTCCTCTATTGACCCCCTCAAGGAAGAGCAGAGTTCGCAAAGGAAAGCAGATTTTTTTTTTACCTGTTTGTGTGAATTCATTGCTTATGTTATGTTTCCCTTTAGTGCTTCTCTTTATGTGGTGAAGGTGCTGCGTGGCGCTCCACCCACTGAGACCAAAGAGGAGACTACAGCTGACGGAGCAACAGCATCAGTAAATGATGTATGTTTGCACACTTTGATCCAGTTCACGGTTGGATTTCACTTGTCATGACCTTCTCACTGTAGGAGGCTGCTATGTTTAGATTATTGGTACAGGAGAAAACAGGAAACACATGGTGCTTCACCCAACATTCAGATGGTTTACTTGGCAGCAGGTGTTAGCAGCTGACACTTTCCACACTGCAAAAACACAAAATCTTACCCAGTATCTTTGTCTAATTTCTAGTGCAATTATCTTATTACACTCAAAATGAAACAAAACTAGTAAGATCAAGTAACAAGTAAGTTAGTTTTGTTTTAAGTCAATAATTCCTTAATGATAAAAAAGTACTGATTACAATGAAATAATCTGGGAGTAGAACAAGACATTTCCTACATTTTAAGTTCAAAAGTCTTGTTCCACTAGCACAACATTTCTCAACAGGAGTGTTCAGAGGACAACAGGCAGAAATATCTACAAAAGGGAGATGTTTGCTTGAAGGTAAACTTTACACCTTAGATGCACAACAATACCAGTTTAGAGTTTGAGCTACATGCGAACAACTGTGATATGTAACATTAAAGCATACTTGGCTGCAAGCATGTTTTAATGTACAGCATCGGTGCAGCCCCGGCTCCAGAGGAATTTGGCTTACTTTGGGGGGGGCAGAGTAAACGAGCTTTTACTCTAATATAAATACATAAACAAACATTTATGTACCGTATTTTCCGCACTATAAGGCGCACCACATTATAAGGCGCACCTTCAATGAATGGCCTATTTTAAAACTTTTTTCCATTATAAGGCGCATAGAATAGACGCTACAGTAGAGGCTGGGGTTATGTTATGCATCCATTAGCTTGAACTGCGCTAAAGGGAATGTCAACAAAATAGTCAGATAGGTCAGTCAAACTTTATTAATAGATTACAAACCAGCGTTCTGAAAACTCCGTTTATTCCCAAAATGAATAAACAGCTGTTTTATTATTTTCCCCGAGGTAAAGTCAGTGACGTGGTATTTTCGTGACACAGTTTATCTTTTAACAACAGCAAGGTATAACATATAGTGGAGGGGAACTTTTCCTCGATTCAATAAACACGTAAAAAACAGTCTGATGCTGTTACAGTAAATCAAACATTAGTGCAATCACAATATATATCCACTTCCGCACCATTGATTCGTTCATGTTAAATTCTCTCGCTGCTGCTCTATTCCCGTGTTCTACTGCGTGACTGATCGCCTTGAGCTTAAACTCTACGTCGTAAGCGTGTCTCTTAATAGGAGCCATTTTGGGGTCTTTACACAAAACCCAGCATGCACCGCGCGCTTCTTCTTCTACGGGGGAAAATGAAGTCGGCGGCTGCTTACCGTAGTTGCGAGACCTGTTGTGGCTCAATATTGGTCCATATGTAAGGCGCACCGGATTATAAGGCGCACTGTCGGCTTTTGAGAAAATTGAAGGTTTTTAGGTGCGCCTTATAGTGCGGAAAATACGGTAACCTTTAAAATAAAAATAATTATGTTTATTCATATAGAATAAGCAATAAGGATGTAAACAGTGACATGTATAAAATGCTCAGAAAAACACGTTATGACATATTAATGGATTAAATAGTTATAACGGCTGAAAAAGGGTGGGGTGCAGAGGGCACAGATAGGGGAAATCTGGGAGCCCCTACTGTATCAAATCAAGATAGGAATAATAGAAAGTTGGCCACGTTGAGGTAAAGATAAAAAAAATTGCATCCACTCCAGGGTGGAATCAGGTGACTATGAGGCCGGGCCTCCATCGATGACCACTCTTCTCTTCAGTGTTTCTGTTAGCTTCTCTACAGCTCTGTGCTCCTGCCACCGCAGTATCAATTCAGACTTGCACTGACTGATAGCCTTGCTGTGATTCTCTTGTCTCTTGTCAGAATAAAGTTTTTCCAAAATTTTATGGTTTATTGTATGTAGATTTTATACTTTGTCAGTGTGGTCATATTATAGCAGCAACTTATATTGAAAAATGTATTAATGTCCAAAATCCTTCCATCAGTAACACTATGGCAGAGAGTAGGCCTGTCACAATAGCAAATTTTGCTGAGCGATTAATTGTCTCAAAAATTATTGCGATAAACGATAATATTGTTTGAAGACCTTTTTACACTGATTTAATGGAAATGACGTAATAATCCATGCGATTTCCTGCCAAAGATAGATACACTTTGTTTTCAAAAGAACACTTAACACTGGAATTGATAAACAAAATAAACAAAACAACCAAAAACAAAAATAAAACGGATTCTCAGTCTCCATTAATAAAAAATGTACTTGAATAAAACCTAAACAACATAAAGCCAAAGTGGAAATAAATACTGCATTCAACCAAAAGAGTGCAGATTATGAAGTCTGTATATTATGTTGCCCTTCAGTAATAATTAGATCTAAATAGAGAAGATGGGCACATCGACTACCTGTTGCAATAGTTCACACTACAAGGTTTTTTGCCCCGATTTTCCCCTTACGACAATCTTAGAGTGTTAGGCGTTCTAAGATTGTTGCTTACGATTTTGTAAGCGCTCATCCTGTAGTGTGTGGTGTGTTGCGGTAGATCGTTGTGGCCACTCCGATCTAAATCGGGACTGGAAGCTTTAACGCAGCCTGTTGAATGTGACAGGTAGCCAATCAGAAAGCACAGATTCTCCTCCAGCTTTCTGAGGGGAAATTACGGAGGGGAATCCCAAACAGCTGACACGGCGCAACCCGAAGTCCAGCAGACATTGGAGATGATATGTGGAAACAACATTAATGTTTATTCAACATTTCGTGCAAAGAATATAGAAATGACAAGGGGAGGAGTTGGAGCGAAATTGGTACCGCAGTTGATGAACCCGGTAGCTTTTCAGCTGTTTGTTAACGTGACGTAAATAGGTTATAATGATTTTCATTCAGTCAGGCATTGCAGGTAGATTGTAGTAAAGCATTGATTGATGCCTGGTTTTAAAATTAGTTAACTGAACTGGTAGTCATTATTTTGTGCCCATTGTTGGACACCACACGGCAGGACCGAACCCAATCGAGCCGTTTTACCTAGGATTTGTGTCGGCTAATGTGTGGTCTCTCAGGTTTTGAAAATGGGCCGACAATCGGCCGACAGCTCTAAGATCGTGTCGTGTGCGCTGGGCTTTACACTAAGGAAATGAGAAAGGGAGGAGTCAGTGAAGAGCACCGGAGTTGAGCCTTTTTTCATTCAGTGTCATCAACAGAAAGAGAAAAAGGCCGGAAGAGACATAAAGCCGATAATTGAAATGAGGTTGATAGTTTTAATTTATCGTACGATTAATTGATTTATCGTTTATCGCGACAGGCCTAGTAGAGAGTGTTTATTTTGCAGAGCTAACACTTGTGCTTTAAATGGTCCAGTATGCAATGGTCGTACCATCGCTTTTAAATTTTACTTAGCAGTATACCAGGACTTTTTCTGCTGCTGTAGCAGGTTTTATGTCAGTCTGGCATCCATAGAATGGAGCAATGAAGTAAATGTAAAACGGGGTATGAAAATGGAGAATCCGGCGCTGAAACAGTGAAAAGTTCAGCTCCGACTGCACCACAAGAAACTGACAGAAACACTGAAGACAAGTAGAGTTATGATTGATACAGTTGCAGTTGCCATTATTTAATGTTCAGTTTAAACTGGTGCAGTTGTACATCTTTTATCTGGCAATTTTGTGCAAGATTTAGCAACTAATGTATCACGAAATGGCTCAGAAAAAGAAAAAAAGCTGAAAAAATTTGATATTTTTTTTCTTCTTTTTTTTTTTAGCCGTTCTGATTAGCTGCTGTTATGGCTGCAGAATCTCCATTGCAGTTTTCTTAGACGCCTGTAAAAATAATTTCTATTCACACTGGGGGGTTTTTGTTCTCTAGGAAACTAGTAATTTAGTTATGTGTTTTTCTGTAATTATTTTTTATAATAATTCATAAACATCATAACAGCAACAATAATGATAATAATAATAAAATAACATTCAGTGGAGGTAGCCTACATCTTCTTTGATGGGGCTGTAACAGACCTGGGTAACGGGTAGGGGAGCAGTGGCCCAAAAAAGGTTGAGAACCACCTTATTATTTCACTAATAAGCTTTTTTTTTTTTTAACCGATCTCTTATATCTTGCTAAAAAGTTATTTGTAAGTTGGATTTGTCTTATTTTTAGTGTCCTAACATATTTGCACTAGAAACTAGATGAAAATACTGTATTGATGTTGCGTGCGGTTTTCAGGTGTTGTTTGTAGTATTTTTAGCCCAGATGCATCCTTTGCTATGACTGATCAATCACTCACAATTGCTGATAAATGTTCTGCCAGTGATTGTTTAGCAACAAATTATTTTTTTACATGGGATTTCTTTTCCTATCTTTGAATATATGTACTGTTTCTAAATAATATAATTCTAAATATTTTTATTCTAATTATGCAAATGTAACAAAAAATATATTTACTTTTGAAGATTTCACACATTTTAATTGGGAAAGAATGCAAACATTGTGGAGAATGCTGTTCATAAGATAATGTTTGCTAAGTATTGTCCTCAGCCCAATATAAACTGCATAGTTCACAATAGAAATAGTTACTGCCTCTCTCACACATTTTCACAGTGACTTTACAGCTGAAGGATGAAGCTGCTGTCGGATGCCTTCAAAAGCGTCTGAAATCAATTGAAAAGAATCTCATGAAAAGGGATCCTGACATTTTTAGCTTTAAAAGAAAAAATATCTGCAGTGTTTTCAATTAATTAGTTTATTATTAAAAAGACATGACAGCTTTTACTTCCCCAGGTTTTAAGGTATTTCTCCGCAACAATAAAACAAACGTTCTTAAGTGTTAAAAGAAAACTCTGTTATATAATATATATACATTTTATTTTATATTTTCACCATCAAGCATTGATTTGTCTTAATTGCTGAATTATTTAATGTTTTTTTTAAGTGGAATATTATTATTTTTGTTCTATTTTCTAAAATGAAACAGCATCTAGATTAATCACACTAAGGTGAATATAGATAAATTGTAGCAACAATTTATTGTGAGGGTAACAACCATCAAGCCATAATTTTCATAGTTCAATCTGGAGAGACTCAGACGGAGATGAGAAGACAATTAGAAGAGTTTATTGACAAACAGAATTTAAAGTCTTTGGCGCTCGGGCCCCGGCTGGGGATAACGGTTATCGCAGCGTTAGCGATAGGCTTCAGATGAGCATCCCCGATGCTGTTAGGAACGTCATCCCCCGGGGCCCGGCACTGGTGGTGGAGGTTGAAGAAGGGTGCGGGCCTCGGGACCGGGCGAATGGAGGAGAAGGGGTGGTGGTGGGTTGAGCTCGGCTGGAGAGCGAAGGACACCATGGATGAAGGTCCTTATCAGCTGGGACTTGGTCGGTGATTGGACGTGACGTGGCTTGGTCCGGCGTTGATAGGTCGACGATTGTGGGCAGGTCGCTTCAATTAACGGGTCCCGGTGGGGATAAAAGTCTTCCAGTTTGAATTTGCGCCTAGGCTTCATTTCAATCTGGAGAGACTCAGACGGAGATGAGAAGACAATTAGAAGAGTTTATTGACAAACAGAATTTAAAGTCTTTGGCGCTCGGGCCCCGGCTGGGGATAACGGTTATCGCAGCGTTAGCGATAGGCTTCAGATGAGCATCCCCGATGCTGTTAGGAACGTCATCCCCCAAAAAGAGGCCGAGGCCGGGGCCGAGGCCGTGAATATAAGGCAGAAAGTAAAAGGGGGAAAGAAGTTGCGCTGACTTTGGCTACCGAGTTAATAACGTAAAGGACGTGACATGACAGTTAAAGGAGGGGGAGAGTAGGACGGGAAGTGAAGACCAGCTGGGAATGCTGCAGGGCAAGAGGCGGTAGAATACACAAAACACAGGGCATAGGGACGTGGTGTGAGAGCCGGCTGGGGATACGGCAGGACAAGGGAGGAAGGGATGTTGGGAGGTGACGGCCGGCTGAGGACACAACGGGGCATGGGGTAGCAGAACGCAGGGCATAGGGATGCTGGAGGATGAGCCGGCTGGAAATGCTGCGGGACTAGTGGGATGGACGTGGGCTGGCGATAGTTGGCAGAGGACACGGCAGGGCATGATGATAGGAAAGCCGGCGGGGAATGCGTGGAGTGAGAATGAAGGGATAGAAGCAGGGCTTAGAAGAGGGGATGCTGGTTTAAAAAACGCCAGCATTAACTAAAGAGGGTTGTAGGATGAGGGGAGCAGGGCATAAGACAGGGGATGCTGGTTGAAAAACGCCAGCATTAACTAAAGGAGGGTGTAGGATGAGGGGAGCAGGGCATAAGACAGGGGATGCTGGTTGAAAAACGCCAGCATTAACTAAAGAGGGGTGTAGGATGAGGGGAGCAGGGCATAAGACAGGGGATGCTGGTTGAAAAACGCCAGCATTAACTAAAGAGGGGTGTAGGATAGAGGGAGCAGGGCATATGATGGGGGATGCTGGTTAAAAAACGCCAGCATTAACTAAAGCAGGGTATAGGATAGAGGGAGCAGGGCTTAAGATAAAGGGACGCATTGAATAGAGGAGATGGAGCGGGGAAAAGGATACGGGGCAGCTGGCTAGAAAAAGAAGCCAGCTGGTAGCGGCAGGGCTTAGGAGGTAACGAAGACATGGAAGGGACCAGCAGAGGAAGGAACAGGACAAGGGATGAGGGGCAGCTGGTTAGAAAAAGAAGCAAGCTGGAAGCGCAGCGAAGCATTAGAGGAGAGAGGCAGATGGCTGAAGGACAGCTGGGAATGGTTCGAGGCATAGGGAGAAGTGCCGCTGGGAGAAGAGTGATCACTATGGGTGAGCGGGGACACAGCGGGGCAAGGGAAGGTGGAATGCTGATGGGTGAAGGCCAGTAGAGGTGAAATAATGATACTATGGAGTGATATTACTGATAGAGAATGAGATCCCCCCAAAAAGAGCTGAGGCCGGGGCCGAAGCTCAGAATTAGAGGCAGGAGGAGCTAGGCTAACTAGGGGCTTACGGGCTATGTCTCGAGGAGTAATTAGAAGATGATTGCAGAGATAGAGGTAAGAGACGAGAAGATGGTAGATGAAGGTGAACAAAGGTAAAGTGGATGCTATGAAAAGATATGTTAGGTGGTGGAAAGAAGCTAGCTGTGAGATAGCAAAAGAGGATGGGAGAATGAATAGACTAGAGTGAGAAAATAACTGCCTGCTACTGAAGGTGGGATGCTGATGCTAGGATCAGACTCAGAGGGTGACGTTAGAGGAAACGGGCGAAAGACAAGATCATTCTAGAATGAACCTGAAAATAAAAGTGTGAAGGACGATGGGGGGAAGGACATGCATCACGTTTGCTGCATAAGAGTGTGCACTTTTGCCTGAGGTTGACCAACCACCACCAGTGGATCGTGCAGTGCTCGTCTGGCACTGAGGGAAGCTGCGAACACGGTGGAGAGATACTCATTACGTGAAAAGAATACTGAAGATGAACTGGGGATTTTTATATATATATGCCCATATATAAATTATGTAAAATTTTTTGCACTTATTGGAATAAAGAACAACGACTCGCCAGATCTAGATCATCATCCATGTGTTTATCTTCAGTTACATTGGTTACTGCCACGCGACTTCGCGGGTCTTTCCGACAAATCAATCGAACGCTGCAGCTGATCAGAAATGCTACTGATCGCGTTCTCGCTAAAAACCAGGAAGATGGAGCATGAAACGCCAGTTTTAAGATCCCGACACTGGCTCCCTGTTGCCCAAAGAATTGACTTTGAAATACCGTTGTTAGTTTGCAAATCACTGAACGACTTGGCACCACAAAACAATGAGGATCTGCCGTAAAGTATCAACCTCCCAGGCTCATGAGGTCTTTCGGTTTGAGCCGCTCTACGACCCTGGGACCAGGCCAGAAAGAGAAGGAGCATTCAGCATCTAAACCCCGCGGATTGGAGCAACTCCCGGGAGACCTTAAAACAGCTGAAACACGACTTTGATTAATCTCGACTAAAACCCGCCTGTTTAGAATGTATTGGAAACATGCTCAATTACAAAGTTAATGATGGAACTTGACTTGATATCATATTTTGTTTGTTGCTTCCCTATGCATGACTTTGGTTCTTGAGCTGTTATGATATAAAAGCACTTGCACTGAAGACACCTTGCTGCTAAAAAGCTTTGTTGAGTGAGATCTTTAAATACTACAGCAGCCACAAGCATCCGGTAAGGGATGAGAGGAGAGATTTCTGGTTCGAAATTTATTAAATAGAGCTGAGAGTGGTCTACGAGAAATACAGAAGATGAGACGAATGAAGCTATTATTTTCACTCGCTATGGAGTTAATTTTTTTTTTTTTTTTTTTTTTTTTGTACCAGCAGATGGCAGCGAGACGACAAATAAACCGCAAAAACGTTATCGTGATGATAACTCTTTAGATTGTCATACCTGAATTTAAGTTGCTCGGATATACGAATCCTGCTTGAACGCGGAGAAAACTTACTTTTATTCGTTGACCCGCTCCCGGTCTCTTGAACAAACAGCTCTGAACGGCCTCTAACGATTACTTCATAACGCTGAACGTGAGCTCTTACGACAACGGCTGATGCAGTTTGAGAGTACAAGGAACCAATCAAGGTAAATGTGAATCGGACGGTTTCCTGAGCTCTTAAAGCGCATTTATGTTAATCCATTTACGACATGCTATACGATAGGAATTTGATTGATTGATTTGGCTGGCTAGTTGAAAAGTGCCGTGCGACTACTTGACTTGGACCCAGGCGATGATGAGGGGGTTTGGTTCCTTTATAAAAAGCCGTGGCTTCAGGGCGGCTTGTAAGTGCTGATGGCCGTGTTAACGAATCCGTAAGGGAAACCGGAGGGTGCTTTATGATGATTAGTTCAGAAGCGAGATGGAACGAACGCATCTGGGCCTGGAACCTGAGTGAGCTAGAGAACAAGCTGAGTGAACCAGGAAGTGGCAGGATAATCTGAGAAAAATGGTATGCAGATTTCAGATGAGAGATGAAGCGTAAAAGCACTGGACGGGACATGAGCTTGAAATATGAGAAAATGGAACAGCTTGCTTATTAGCGGAGAACCGCCCTGGCTCAGGATAAAATTTAACGGGTAGGGCGAAATGAATCTACGAGGCTGAACATGTACCACAACATCGGCAGCCTGCAGGCTACTTGTCAACGAGCTTAAGGTATTACTAGAGTCGACTTTCAGCTATCTGTATTACTAGAGTCGACTTTCAGCTATCTGTATTACTAGAGTCGACTTTCAGCTATCTGTATTACTAGAGTCGACTTTTAGCTAACTGAATTACTAGAATCACCTTTTAGCTAACTGAATTACTAGAGTCACCTTTTAGCTAACTGAATTACTAGAGTCACCTTTTAGCTAACTGAATTACTAGAGTCACCTTTTAGCTAACTGAATTACTAGAGTCACCTTTTAGCTAACTGAATTACTAGAGTCACCTTTTAGCTAACTGAATTACTAGTCACGTTTTGGCCATCTGTAGTACTAGAGTCGCCTTTTAGCTAACTGAAGTGCTAGAGTCGCCTTTTAGCTATCTGTATTTATGAGAGTGAACTTTTAGCTATGATTGCCTGTATCAAACGGCCCTATTCGCCTCAGTCGGTTGGTTTGGGGAAACATTTGCACGGTTCTTTGCGTTTGCTGATTGTTGCCGAGGTTCTAACGCGCCTGCGCTCTCCTTCGCTGCCCTCTGGGTAACCCAGCGCGAGCGTCTCAGCACTCATGATGCGTTTAAAGGCGGCTTGGAGAAAAAGGCCACGACATGAAAACATCAGATAAGCAGTTTTAACTGCGAAAAAGAGCGAGAACACATGCATGGGAAGTACGGAAGCCCCCAATGTAACTAATTGATGTAAGAATGATGAAGTTTGGAACGCAGCCTGAAAGGCGCATGCGAGTAGGGCCTGCGAGTTCAGGAAGGGGATAAACTAATAAAGTTCCTACGTTTTGTCGCGTTGTAAAGAGTGAATGAGGCACGTGAAGGCTACATCTTACCCCCGAAGCCCGAGGCGGGCGTGGCGTGGGAAGTCCGATGGGAGGTGCTGACGGGCGGGCTGACAGCGGCCATGCGGATTTGAGCCAAAGCGGGGAACCAGTGGGAAGGCGGTGCGATGAACGCTGGCGGTGGAAAGGAAGATGGTGGACGATGAGCTGGGAGGAAACGGCAGCGTAGATCGAAGCAGCGAGACGTTGCGGCCCGGCCGGGGCGGAGAAAGGCTGCCAGGGGATGTATGCAACGTAGACGGTGGGATTATGTGTCCACTTGCCAGAGACAGATCGTGAAGCGGGTGGCATAGGAGCGAGGGCCGGTAGATCCCAGATCGGCGAGAGAGCGGCGGGAGAAGCTGTCTGGAATGAATGAGGCCTGGACCGTAAGGAACTCTTCTTCCATCTGAGGAGCGTCTGAAGGAAAAGAAGGCGCCGAGCCCGCGGCTAAGCGGCTTTTGTGACTGACATTAGAGGTGGAAGGACGAGCAATGACGACGAAAAGGATCTGGTGAGATGGCTGACTGAGAGCTGAGGCGTGCAGCTGAACAGGTTGAGCTCGGCTGGAGAGCGAAGGACACCATGGATGAAGGTCCTTATCAGCTGGGACTTGGTCGGTGATTGGACGTGACGTGGCTTGGTCCGGCGTTGATAGGTCGACGATTGTGGGCAGGTCGCTTCAATTAACGGGTCCCGGTGGGGATAAAAGAGTCTTCCAGTTTGAATTTGCGCCTAGGCTTCATTTGATAGACAAATAAAAAACAATTTAATTTGAAATGTTTTGGCCATGTTATGACCTAAAAAAAGATCATAACATGGCCTTTTGAGGCAACTGTGGCTCTATGAGTAGAGTAGTTGTCTAGTGATCGGAAGGTTGTGGGTTCAATTCCAGCCACATGTTGATGAGCCACTGGGGACTTATCCCCAAATTGCCTACTGATCTGTGTATTGGTGGGTGAATGTGACTCTAGTGTAAAGCACTTTGAGTGCTCAAAATGATTGGAAAAGCACTGTATAAGTTCAGTTCATTTAATTTGTCCTGTAGGACAAATTTCACTAGACAACAAAAAAGGGATTATGAAACAAATGTTTTTTGGGAGGGCTGGTTTTTAGGCACTAGTCATCTTTATTCATCAGTAGCTAGACTGAGCGCAGTAAAAGGACCAGGACTGGGAATAGAACCTAGGACAGATGCATCAAAGTCTATGGTCCTACCATATGGGTCACCTACAGAAGGGTCCGTGGACCAATTGGGCAAGAAATAATTAAATATTTCCGTTTTATGTATTATTTGAGTCTGGAGGATTCTTTACTTTTGAAAATTCTTTAACCAGATTCTCTCGGTTACGTCTTGCGCACCAACATTGAGCCCACAAGCAGCAAAATGAGTAAGAAACATATCAGATGTCTTAGGAAAGTTTCTTTGCGAGGGGAAAAGGCCCAGAGAAGAGACAGGAGAATGGATTTATGCCAGTAGGTTATTCCCACATTCCAAGCCCGCTCTGCATGATATGGTGACCGGCTCGCTAATGAGGGAATGAAGCCTTCAAACTGCTTCGCCATGTAGAGACCAAGCACCCTGTGCATAAGCAACACTTCGGGTGTCATTGTCTCTCATCACTCCCAGATGGGACTGTCTGGTTGCAGAGAAATAAGCTCAGGGCTCCATTAGTTGTTATCGTGAGTTAAAATTTTCACGAAAGTAAAATGTTCTTTTCTGTGGCGTATCTGTATTTTATTTTGAAGGGATATGTAAACGTTACCATAGCAACCAGAGTCAGAGAGCGTTAGGGCAGTGGTCCAGATGAGATGAGAGGAGTAGAGCTTGTGAGTTTTAGGTCTGGTTCACACGGCACGATTTAAGGATTGTTGGACGATTTTCCAAACCTCTGTGACCACACACGACACGAGCCGATAAAAGTCCAACAGGTTCGATCGGTTCGTGTGTCCAGCCATACGGCAGGAGCAACACACCACACGAACCGATTCCACTCACCAACATCCCGATTCCAGAAGAAAATCCAGTAAAACCCCCAACATACCATAGATGAATTTAAAATAATCAAACAAGGACAAATAAAAAACAATTTAATTTGAAATGTTTTGGCCATGTTATGACCTAAAAAAGGTCATAACATTGCCATGACGATGTAGAAGCAGCAGTGATAGTTTGTGGACTCATTTTAAGCGATAAAAGATTAAACAAAAAAAAAGGAGTTTGATAAAAGACGGCAGGAGCAGCCGCTCTATTTGCTGCACTATGATTTGGAGGTGAGTTATGTTTTTTCGTAGTTAACATTTTTAACTGAATAAACATAACCACATATAATAAACATATATAAAAATGATCTTTACGTATAATAAACATTTCCACATGGACATCGGAGGTGTCAACTGTTTGGGATTCCCTCCGTTCTTACATCACCGCGCTTTCTGATTGGCTACCTGTCACATTCAACAGGCTGCGTTCTCGCTTCCTGTCAGGGAAAACCCCATAGGCTGCGATAATCGGGCCAAGACAATGTTGACACCACCACGTAACACACCACACACTGTAGGACGTTGTAAGATTGTCGTAAAGGAAAAATCGGGGGGGTGGGAGGAGAAAAGGCTTTAGTGGGAACACCAACATGCAGAAGTATTATCTGACATCCCCCAGCCCCCTCCCTCCCAGCTGCAGCAAAAATTGCCAAGTCTTGACCGGTCCGCAGTAATAAAAAGGTTATTATTTCAATAATCAATTAATCTGATTAATAGTTTCAACCCTAATTCAAATATGTTGACATTCACCAGCTGCTCATATATAGAATCAGGAAATCTGCAGTGAATCTCTTGGTACATTAAAAAAACTCATTTACAGGTAAAAACTGAAGAGAAAGTGAAGAAGTTTCAGTGAGAGCAGCTCTGACAGGAACAAGATGGTTAGTGTACAGCAGAGCGGCACATTTGATGGGCTTTTTCCCACTGGCTGTCATTTTATCCTGTCATGAGTGGGAAGTGAGCCAGCAGGAAGGATTTCAGGACTCAGAAGCAGCTAAATGGGAGTCTAGCTTGACTTGTCTGAATTTAAAGCTTTCTCTTTTTGCCAACTTCTCAGACAGAAAGTCTGAACCTCACGCCTGTCTCATGTCGTGTTTAACCACAGCCAAAGTTTATGGGGAACGTGGATGTGGATCGGGTGTCGAGCCTCTTCAGAGAGGCTCTGATCTCCTTCATGAGCCGAAGGAAGAGTCCTCTGACTTCTCAGATGTTCACCGACCTGTTCACCAGATTCCCTGTGAGTCCAGGTGCACATCTTTACTCATAGTGTCTCGTTCAGAGCATACATGACACTTTGTGATGGTTGGTCCAGGTTTTTTGTGTGAACCTCCTGGATACGGCTGTGCAGCACATCACATCAGGAGTCCGGGAACATCAGCAGGTAAAATCCTTCCCAAACACAAAATAAGGTATAAATAAAACCAAACACTGATAATTTAACATTTAACATGTACAAATTCTTATTTGTATTCAAACTGGCAAAAATCAAGTAAGAGTAAATTAATTGAACTAATTTGATTACAAGGAACATAACTCTTGCTTTCATGGATCTCATTTTATATGTAGTGTCAAGCGTGTGTGTTGGTCCTGCGGGCAATGCAGAGCAAAGACATCCAGCAGCTTCTGAGCAGCTATGAGTGGACGCAGCTCTGTGAGAAGGTCTCAGCGCAGCTGGTTTTGGTAAGGAAACACATCTCCATCAAATCAATGAAATCCATCAGTGAAGGTCCAGTCTAAATCCCACTTCTCTAGGCTTGGAGGACGCAACCTATTTGGTAACTTAGGGTGTTTTCACCCCTAACTCGGTTTGATTGGGGACTTAAATTGTTAGATTTTCTGCTATTCTACCTCGCTTCTTTGTTTTGGTTGACTTTACCCAGAATGCCCTGTGCTATAGTCCGCTTGCTGCTTCTGGAGCAGTTTGCAGTCCACTTGGCATTCACATATGAACCACATCAGAGTTCACTCCAACTGAACTGAGACCTGTGTTTTTAGACAGACCAGAGTGGGTATTTTTTGTTGTTTTTTCTTTGTTTTTTCAGATCAGTCAACATAACAAAGTTTGCTGGACAATAAATTGTCCCAAGAGTTGTTGCAATAAACAATAATATTGTTTGAGAACATTTTCAAGTAGTGCTGAATACTCCAGCCTTTGGTAGAAAGAAAGAAAAACTCGTTAAAAACAAATAATCATGCAAATGGAAATTATAGAGCTTGTTTTAATTTACCGTGCAATTAATTGATATTTTGCTTATTGCGACAGGCTTAATTGTGCATTCACTCTTCCCAAAACAAACCAGACTTTCTAGACAAACAAATTGACCCTTAGTTACCTAACCATTAGCAAAGCATGAGTTAAACCTTAACTAGCAGTTTGTTGGAACTGTATTTAGATTATTTTACATTTACTAATCAGACTTTTTCTTCACTTCCTGCTCAATAACTCCAATCAGCAGCCAGGTCTGCCTCCTCCTGTTTAAATTCTGTCCCTCTCTGCTTGTGGAACTGATTGAAAGTCTTATTCATGCACACAAGGCAGCCGCTGCACACCACGGTTCCACTTTGAGCAGAAATATTCATTCAAATGCAAGCTTCAAGCCTGTTTGCGTTCTAATTACATTAATCTGGAACCTTTATGAGATTGCATGGTGCAGTGATAAATGATAATTGAAGGCGCTGCTCCTCTCGCTGTCCTCCTTGCGTCCTCCAGAGAGCGGAGGGTGAAGACTTGCGTAATTACATGCTCCTGTAAATCGTCCCAGAACAGCTCCTCCTCTGGTGCCTTTGCTCCTGAAATAAACGCAAGAACAGAACAGTCCTGTCCTCCTTAACTGTCTTCTCTGTCCTTGATTTCTGAGAGTTTCCTGCATATTTATTTTGAAAGTAAGATAAAAAAACGTTTCTTGTAGTTTCAGATAATGTTTTTGAGTTGCTGTTTTTGATTAAAAGGTGCAAAGATAAGCTTGTTTTAAACAGCTTATTTTGATATTTGATATTTATGATTAGGATTTTTAACCAGAATCATAATGATTATGATTAATAATCATTAATTAATCATAATCATTAGGATTATAATGAACTTTTAAAGTTTTTGTTGAAAACTTAAAAAGGGCAAATACATGGAGACAAATCTGAAATGCAAAGAGTTCAAATTAAGTTAAAATGTCTATCCATAATATATGGGGTATCAAATGCTTCCAATGAAATATTATCACAAATGCAAGGTCTCTTAAAGACACATGAGAGCTGTGAGACCATCATTTAGGTCTCTTAAAGAAAAAATAAGTATTTACATTTACCAACAACAAAAAAAAAACTTACTTGGGAAATAGAATATTTGCTAAAATACAATAAGATTTACTTCTTGTCTGGTCTTTTCCTTGTAAATGTACTTTAAATGTTTTTTTAAGTGTTTTTTTAGAATTGCTGGAAAAGGCAAAATACTTGTCTCTTCCAGCAACCATTGTACAGCGCAGCTCTGCTTGGGTTGCTAGGTAATGGGACCAGGTAACGCCACAGTGCCACAGTGATTGTGACTTAACAATCGGGAGGTTTTAGAAATGGCCTGTTTTGCAGACAGACCCAAACAGAAGTATAAAAACTAGAAATTGTGAATTTTGCTTGAAAGGTTCCCTTTAATGGTTTGTCTTGAACATTTTAAGACAAACTTTGAAATGTAGGTTCTGCTAATTATGTTGGTCATAATTGGCAGGACCAACATGAATTGAAATATAACGTCTCTGTTGTGTTCTGCCTACAGAGTCTGGCTCAGGTCGGCCAAGCTGAGAGCAAGGCGGCCAAAGAGAAGCTGGTCAAAACCCTGGAGCTCTGTCAGTTTGTGGTCAAGCACATTCACCAGCAGGTGGGTGGGCTCATGGTGATCAAATAAATCTGGACTCAAAAGAAAAAAAAAAATCAACACAATGCAGTTTTTAAGTTTTCTATTTGTGCAGAAATTGTTTGTGGACCTGGAGCAGCTAAAGAAGGTCCTGCAGTCCCTGACCAGCAATGTCTCGTTCAAGAAGACGGGAAAACTGGAGGACACCTACTGGGCCGTGATGAAACACTTTGGAGTGATGTAAATCATAGAGATGTTTTTATAAACACAATTTTTTGTATTAATAGTCAGGCTGCAACTAACAATTATTTTAGTAATTGATTATTGTATTAATTAATCAGATGATTAATCGGATAAAAGATAGGCACATTCTGCAGATTTTTGACATAATCCCTTAAATAAAATGTTAATACAATATTAGAAATGCATTAAACTATGCAAATAAAAATTTTTAAATAAGAAAATAAATATTTTATTGCCTAAACTTCAATTCGTTTCAATTAACCAATTAATAATTGGATAGTAAAAGGTGCTTTATAAATATTTTTGCAAGATTTGAAACAAATGAAGCTACAATTATGTCACTTGAGGAGTTTTGGGTTGAACATATTTGCTGTTATAAAGGTTTTATATATATATATATATATACTGTATATATACAGTATATACTGTATATATATATATATATATATATATATATATATATATATATACAGTATATACTGTATATATATAAAAATGCAAAATATGTTTATATTTATGTACAGTTTTGGCTTACCTTCTGCTTCAAGTGTGTTGTTCCCTCAGCAATTGGCCTTTTCTCCATCCATCCATCCATTTTCTTCCGCTTTATCCGGGGTCGGGATGCAGGGGTAGCAGCTTAAGAAGGGAGGCATAGACTTCCCTCTCCCCAGCCACTTCCTCCAGCTCCTCCGGGGGAATCCCAAGGCGTTCCCAGGCCAGCCGAGAAACATAGCCCCTCCAGCGTGTCCTGGGTCTTCCCTGGGACCTGACAGACTATTTCTAGCCAGAACCTCTCAACCTCAAACACTAGCTCTGGCTCCTTCCCCAGCAGAGAGGTGACATTCTACGTCCCAAGAGCCAGCTTCTGCAACCGAGGATCGGACCACCAGGGCCCCCTCCCTCAGCCGCCACCCATCTCACAATGCACCCGACCCCTTTGGCCCCTCTCATAGTTGGTGGGCCCATGGGAGGGGGAACTAATGTCTCCTCTTCGGGCTGAGCCCGGCCGAACTCCATGGGTAAAAGCCCGGCCATCAGACGCTCGCCATCCTGCTCCTCCTCCAGGCCTGGCTCCAGAGTGGGGCCCTGGTGACCCACTTCTGGGCGAGGGAACACGAAGTCCAAAGTTCTTGTCCATCATAAGGCTCTTCTGGCGCTTTGTCTGGTCCCTCACCTAGGACCTGTCTGCCTTTCTTGACCCTACCAGGGGTCATTGGGGCACTCAAACCCCTCCACCACGATAAGGTGGCAGCCTAAGGAGAGGTGGCCTTTTTTCAGTCTTTATATTTCATTTAACAATTTATCAATTACTAAATTAGATAACAATTATTTTAATAATTGATTAATCACAATTAATTGTTCCAGCCCTAATTTACAGTCTGGTGTAGCTTATAAAATTGATCATTTCATTTGGTTATAACTTATATATTTTGCCTCTAGGAAGCCCAAAGTTGACAAGACAAAGCCCAACAAGGACAGCGAGAAGGCGGCCGCTCCCAAGAAGATGAAAGGTTTCCTGCCAGAAACAAAAAAACGTAAAAAGCGCAACAAGCCTGTTTTGGAGCCAACAGGGGAGAAGTCGGCCCCGGCCACCAAGCCAGGGGAGCAGAAAGGAATGGCCAAAGAGAAACAAGACAAGAAGACTAAACAGAAACGATCGGCCGATAGTTCTGCTGCTTCACAGACCAACCCGGCCAAGAAGAGCAAAACGCAACCTGACAGGAAAGCTGGCAAAAAGAAGAAACCCAAGCAGAAGAAGCAAGGAGAGCAAATATAATGTGGACTATTTAAATTGAAACAGGAAATAACATTTTAAATAAAAGCTTTTTGTTTCTTTATTGCTACCACATCAGGTTTAACTGTATGTTTACGCCAATATATACAAAATAAAAAGTGGAGATTTGTAGGAAGTGTAGTGAAAGATAATTTTTTCTAACATGTGACTGCTGTTGATTAAAAAAACCCCTCTGAAACAATAAAAATATACTTCTCTGCCTTTAAATCCACCAGTTTCTCATAATTTCAGCTTCAGCGTGATATTCTATTCCGCATTAAATTAAATTCTCAATTCTGGATTTGCGCTGCTCAGTGTGGCAGCCCGATGGAGTAGCTCTGTATTTTCAGTTAGAATTTTTTCTTTTTTCAAGCTTTCGTTTCTGTCTTTCTGAGGGAAATATTACTTTATTTTGGACAATTATTCTTTCTTGCTTTGGATGCTGTGTAGTTGGACTGATTTTTGCCAATACTTTTCATACTTTGCTCTTTTTATCTTTGGAATCGATAAGGTATTTTTGAATTTGAGTTAAAACTGCAGCATGTAACTTTTACACAAAACATGTTTGTTACATATTTGTTAAAACTGTGAATAATAAACTTCATTTAAAACGGGACAATGTAGGCGCTGTGTACCAGATTATAGTACAAGCTAATTCTCATCTGGAGTCCCTTGATTATGTAAACAGTAAGATAGATAATCTGTGTAAAAAATTTAGCTCTTCTGCCTTCTAGCGCTTCCAGTTTTAACTGCAGAAATACAAAACTCAGAAACAACCAGTCAAAGCAAAGAGGAGGGTCTTAGTGTTGTCAATCACTCTTGTGCTCCCACTTGCTCTCTGCAACAGCTGATTTACCACAACTTAGCCTGCCACAAATGCTAAGACTAGTTAGCAAAGTCACTGATGATGGCGGATAAATGGTTTTCCTGGAACGGTACATTGTTTCCCTGCCACTAGCACATTGAGCAGCATTGATTTACACATCTTCTGGCTCTGATTGGTTGTTTTTAACTGAGAGCGATGCATTTTTTAAGGGAAGAAAAGAGGTGGAGGAGTTTGATTTTTTTCATAGATTGTCTCATACCATAATGTCGTGAAATGGTGACAGTTTTCACAAATAAGGTAAAAACATATTTTTGCAAAAGTTTCCTACTGCAGATTTAATGAGAAAAAAAGCTAAATGAAAAACACCTTTCTAAAGATCCAGCCCGGTCCACATCTGGCAGTCACATGCATCCATTCTCACTTGTATGGCTCTAAGGTAGAAAGCATCGGGATACAATCGTGTTTATCTCCTTCAGAGGTTTTATTGGACATTTGGCCAATTGTAAGTAGCACATTAGCACATGAATGCTAATGTGCCAGGAGCCTCATTAATGAATCTCATGATTGATCCTCTTTAGCAGCAAGCTTTTTTTCTCCTTCACTGACTTTTGAGTCGGACAGCAGAAGAAGTGCTAAATAGAAAAGAGCATAACATAATGAGTCATTAAAAGCAGCAGGTAAGGTTCTCCTTTAATTACAGTGCACTGCTACAATTTTAACTGAAAACTATTTAAAGTGAAATTCACTCATATATGGCATATTCAGATCTTGCAAAGCTTTGAACACAGAAACACAATATAGAGGGTTCAGACCTCCTACTGATGGATCCAGTTGTACATCTGATATCAGTGGGAAAATGGGATTTTTCAAGTTTTCCTTCCTACAAAGAATGGAGAGAGAAAGTCTTACAGAAAATTCACATCAGTCAAGAATTAATGTCTGACCTCTATCATTAATTAAAATAATTTTTCGTTTCTCACAGTTGAGATGTACCTTTAATGAAAATGAAATTACAACCCTCTATGGTCTTTGTGAGAAACTTGAATAATCAGTGTATCAAATACTTATTTCCCCCTCTGTGCAGTCTAGGAGACAAGTAAAACCTGAGTGAATATACAACTCTTGAGTGACTTTTGTTTTTGTCTTAAAGCTCTGGGTATCCCTGTTGCTTTTGCACCTTTTCCTATGACACTTTCCTTCCACTCAACTCTCTCTTAACATTACTTTCCTTCATGTCATTGGCAGCCTGCACAAAAAGGGCCGTCTCGTATGACTGTCAAGTTAGCAGTTCACCCCATGATTGTGTGGGTCATAATATTTCTTTATTAACAATGTTTTTTATTGGTTAAATTTCCTGAGAAACAGAATTCTATGTCTTTCATTAGTGGTAAAACCATTATCATCAAAATTAAACATTTGAAATAGATCACTGTGTGTGTAATGAAACTATTTAAATTTCATTTTTTGAATGCTGTTACTGAAATAAACTTTTTGATAATTTTCTTTTTAATAAATTGATAGAATAATTCATTATAGATCCCAGTGAGACTGCTTTTTTCTTTATTATAAAATAAAATTATAATTTAATTTGATAAAAGGGTACATAAATCCCAAGAAAAAAACAAAACAAGTTCGAACACCCATCAACATTCAGAGTGAATTTTTGTGTTTCCATGAATAATAGACTTCTTATTTTTCATTAAAGTATGTATTTTGTAAGAGGATTGTGCTGCAAGTTCAGTGTTTTGGGTTGAAATTGAATACCTTAGTGAGTCACCATTCTGCTCTGCATGCTTAGACTGAAACAACTGTAACTGCTTTACATAACACTCTAAGCAAGAAAAATATCCCTGGCCTTTGTGCTGGATTGGATATTGCAAAGCCTTTGTGCAATAAACAAAGGTTAGCAATCACACAGAACCCTAATTCTGCTGTCAAGAAAATGATGCAGTGTCTACCCAAATGGATTACTATACAGGACATGAAGTCACTCAGCCATAAATTGCAGGAGTGTTAGCGGGCAGTCGCCTCATCCATCAGTAATCTCATCTTAAACTCCTCTCTGCACTGCAGGGCCCAAGGAGGAGGCTAAAAATGTCAGCCAGCGTGTATTGTGCTGGTTGTTTGTTTCCAGTTCCACTGCTGTAACTTAAGCTCTCCCTGACTAGGATATGCACAAAGACCACTGCAGGGTGGAAAATAATAAATCAGTTCACATCATAGATTTGTAAGGAAGCTAAAAGAGACAATGGACTGCAAATTTCCCCCGCACAACGTTGGAGACAGCAGCAGAGTTAAATCCATATTTTAATCAAGAACATGTCCACTTGGATTTAAAAGAGTGGCAAAAATTCACAATTATCTGCCAGTTTCCTTGATTTCACCCTTTTTGCTCTAGTATTTTGGTCTGTATTCATTTTTTCCCAATCTTGAGGCACTACTTAACCCTTTCCTTTTGAGTGAATGTCTCTGCAAATTCAACACAAAGTCTTTATGTGTAATGTTTACAAAAACTGCAGAAACCCCAGAACTCAATCTCAAACTCTACGTTCAGTTCAATTCCAATTCCATTAACACAAAACTTAATTTATCCCAAAGGTAAATTAAATGTGTCATAGCTCATCATCCAAGTTGATGAAAGATGGATTTCCGATAGCTTTCAGTCTTGCAACACGTGAAGAAGCCTCTGACTGAAGATCCATCCATCCATCCATCCATCCATCCATCCATCCATCCATCCATCCATCTTCTTCCGCTTATCCAGGATCGGGTCGCGGGGGTAGCAGCTTCAGAAGGGAGGCCCAGACTTCCCTCTCCCCGGCCACTTCTTCCAGCTCTTCCAGGGGAATCCCAAGGCGTTCCCAGGCCAGCCGAGAGACATAGTCCCTCCAGCTTGTCCTGGGTCTTCCCCGGGGCCTCCTCCTGGTGGGATGTGGCCCGAACACCTCACCAGGGAGGCGTCCAGGAGGCATCCTGACCTGATGCCCGAGCCACCTCAACTGGCTCCTCTCGATGTGAAGGAGCAGCGGCTCTACTCTGAGTCCCTCCAGGATGACTGAGCTTCTCACCCTATCTCTAAGGGAGAGCCCAGACACCCTACGGAGAAAACCCATTTCGGCCGCTTGTATCCGCGATCTCGTTCTTTCGGTCATGACCCAAAGCTCATGACCATAGATGAGGGTGGGAACGTAGATCGACCGGTAAATCGAGAGCTTCGCTTTTTGGCTCAGCTCTCTCTTCACCACGACGGACTGGTACAGTGCCCGCTTGACGGCAGACGCTGCGCCAATCCGCCTGTTAATCTCCCGCTCCCTTCTTCCCTCATTCGTGAATAAGATCCCGAGATACTTGAACTCCTCCACTTAGGGCAGGACACCCCCCAACCCGGAGAAGGCAGTCTACCCTTTTCTGGCTCAAGACCATGGCCTCGGATTTGGAGGTACTGATCCTCATCCCGGCCGCTTCACACTCGGCTGCGAACCGCTCCAGCGAGAGCTGCAGATCACGACCTGATGAAGCCAACAGAACCACATCCTCCGCAAAAAGCAGAGATGAGATCCTAAGGCCACCAAATCGGATCCCCTCAACACCTTGGCTGCGCCTAGAAATTCTGTCCATGAAAGTAATGAACAGAATCGGTGACAAAGGGCAGCCCTGGCGGAGTCCAACTCTCACCGGAAACGAGCCCGACTTACTGCCGGCAATGCGGACCAGACTCTGACACTGGTCATACAGGGACTAAAACTAAAATCAAAATCCAGGCAAAAATTAAGTGAAGTTTCAGTGATTTTAAACATGTCATACATTGAAATTCCTCCACAACTGAATAGTAGACTCAGTTATTAGGCAAATGCGAACAACAAAAACAAAATCTGATAAAAAACAAATCTTTTAAAAATGTATTTTAGATATTTCTAGGTCTTTATTATAGATATATGCATTTAAGAATTTATCTAAGGATGCGCAGACACCCTTTAAGACATTTTCCACTTGGATGCCAGGTTGATTTGGATAACGTAGTTAAGTGGTCATTTTAATGCTCTTTGCCAGGTTATCTTTGTCTAATATTAACATTAATTTGACGACTTGAAACAACTGAGGGTGACAGAAAAGCAAAACCAGAACAAATTTGTGTAACAGGTATTTTGAACACCCTCTTTAGCTCAGGCTACCCCTTCTTTTGCTTGCAGCTGAGGTTTTTTTATTTATTTGTTTTTTTGGTACTGTACCCTTGAAGTCCCAGCTTGAAGCCACAGTAATGAAACATATAAAGTGGGTCTCCTGGTGACAAATTGTTCTCCTCAAACCCTGACAGCAGGGGTGAGAATGAGAGCAGTGCTGTGCTCTCCTCCTGACAGTGAACTGACACTATTCATTGCTGTGAGCAGAGATACGGAGCACCAAACCAATCTGCTAATGCAGCTCAGCCGAAAAATCGCAGCGACTTGCAAACTCCAAGTGGGACGAAGGGAGTGGAGGGGGCAGCGCCTCATCAGTATGAGAAAGACGCAACTGAACACCGGTCTGATTCATCCCCTCACCTTGAAAAATGTTTTCATCTTCATGGATTCATGCCGTAAAGCACAGACTGTGAATTTTTAAAATCCATGACGCAGCCGACTGTGAAGTATTTGTTATTGCAGAGACATTTTTTTTTTATTTTCTTCTTCTTCTATATCTGTGCTTCTCTTATTAAAGTGTCCCCTTTGGAGTCTGCCTCTCCTCAGCAGATACGTTGGCAGGTTGCACATAGAATGTTAGTTTAATGACGGAGTCCTATTAATTAGCACTCTCAGTGATTTATTTATCAGGCCTTGAGGGAGCAAGCAGCTCCACCACGGCTTGAAGGAAGTCCAAATGAATGAGCTAATTACAGCAATGATTGTCACACCTCACCTTTTACCAGTGACGTGCGGTCAGGGGAGGCAGGTGAGGCAGAGCCTCACCTGTAATCATGGAAAAATAATAATGATAAAATCATTTATATTGCTATTTTCACCCTGTGGTTTGTACTATACCTATTTTTCATTTAATTTAAAAAAGTTCAGATTATTTTTTCTTCAAAATCGCTGAATTTCTGCATTTTCCCATTCAAATGCTCGGAAGCGAAGCTGGTGAGGCAGCAGCGAGCTGAGCCTCACCTGGGATTGCGCAACTTCTCGCTAACTGCACTGGCTGCCATTCTGAGAGCATGTTCGCCAATAAAATGGCTAAAAAAACATTTAATGTATGAACTGATTTTCCATAATTTAACTTATGTATATAATGTACAGTGTTTTTTTTTGTCACCAATTGTGTGTGTAACGTGTTTCATGTGCTGAAGAGCGATCAAAAACGGCAGAGAACAGATTCGAGGTGAGGCAGGCAGTTCTCTTGCCTCATGGCAGGGGGCGCTCATGATCCCAGACATTGTGATTCCACAACTGCAGAGTAAGATACTGTAAGCGAGCTAGCCATGGAGCTAGCCATATAATAAGGTCAAGTGCAGCGATATATTTATAGTTTTCTCCTCTTACCACAGCAATTAATTAATAATCGCAAAATAATACTACAACAATACTACTGCAACAGACTGAATGTTCTGCTTTTTGCGTGGGAAATATTTGAGTGTTTTTTATTGTGTCGTTGTTGTCAGTTGCTGTGGCAACGAGTCTGTGCGTAGCTGCGCTGATACCGAGAGCGACACAAGACGTGGTTTTGAGTTGTACTTTAACGGGTTTCCCCTTCGCTGTGGAGCACAGCACGAAATGAATAATATCTACATGTCCAAGTTTGATTGAGTGAACGGAAATAGTCTTTTTGCCCTCCAGCGTTGTCCACATGCGCGTAATTTCCTTACGTAAACAATAACATGCAGGGGGTCTATATTTGTAAATCTGAATATGATTAAGTCAGTGCCTCACCAGCTATGAACCTCACCGCACGTCCCTGCCTTTTACAGATTGCATCTCATTTCTAGGAATGCTGAATATCTTTAAAAAATCTTCTGCTGTGTCATTTCTTTCCGAAAGCTTTCATTTTTATGCTTACATCATGTTGGAATAGCTTTTTTTTTGACTCCTTCTGCTTTGCTCCTATTTTTTACTTTCTGGCAATTGTTATAAGTTGTAACCGTGGCAACAAAGTATTGTTTTTACAACTGGAATGAGCTGATTATCATCTCAAAATCTTAAAGGATGCCTGAACTATGACCCCAAATTACATAGGAGTTGAAAAGGAGGCTTCATGGATGCAGAACATGACCAAATAGTAGAGAGAGAGAGGAGTAATTTCACACCATTTCTTCCATCAATTATATATATTTTTTTATTTTCTCATATTTTAATGAAATTGTTTTATGGACCTATTTATGTTTTTAATGGGTGAGGATCGTGTCCCCCATTTATCTGCCCGGATTTCTAACCATACAGCCAAACAGATTTAGAGAGGAACGGCAAAAGCAAATGAGGTGAATTAGCAATGTTTGCCAACAACTAATGGCGTCATCCAAGACACATTACTGTGAAATATCTCTGATGCCTGGAAATTGAACTGCTACTATGTCATGACAACCATGAAGCTGTCATATAGCAACAGCTTATTCAGAGTCATTGTAACACTGATCTCTACCAGAAACCATTCCTCTCCACGGCATCCCCATCCACAACGACTTTTTTAAGATACGTGCTACGGAGCCCCCGAAGGACATGGGGAAACTTTTTCTTTTGCGTTTCCTCGCAAACATATTACATTTCCTCTTAATAAGTGTTGCGTTCCCTCGCAACATTTATTAAGTTTTGCGAGGGAACGCAAAACTTAACGCTGGACTGTGTAATAGACCAGGACGCAAATACGTCCTGGTCTATTACACAGTCACAAATGTCAATTTAAAATTTCCAATACTATATTTAAAGATCCTCAGTGAAAACGTGTTTAAAACCTGAAAATCGATTTATTCACTACGGAAGTGTATTGCTATCACGGAGGAAAAACATTTGAGTGCTATCACGTTATAACGTGATAGTTATATTGTACAAACATGATCATTTATTGTATAAACTTAATATTCATATTGTACAAACGTAATAGAATAATATAATACAATATCTTGTATAAACGTGATAATGTCATGTCCAGGAGGTGGCGGTAGTATGCTTTTCCTGCAGGCATAAGGAAGGCTAGCACAGTGGCTAATAGGAGTTGGTTAAGTTTTCCCTCATGCTGCTTGGTCTAAAATATGGAGAGATACTGATGCTGCCTCGCATTGTCATTGAAATTAGTAATAGTATGCACACTCTGAGTTGAACAGAAAATGTTAAGCAAAGGCATCTGAGCCTTTGCTCAAATGCAAATGCACCTTGTTATGATTGAAGACGCTTTCATTTCGTAATAATCACCTTTAGCCATTTCCCGAATCGGAAGCCAACTTCAGCTTCGTTTCAGACGTTCAGTTAGGAACGTCGCCACAGCTAGAGGATTGAACTAACGTTTCCTTCTGTGCAGACAAATTCTGTTTAGGATGCTCAGAATGCTCATACTATTACGTCTCTGTGCACACTCACGTCTGTTTACCAATTTTTGGGACCTGACCAGAACCCCTCAGTTTATTATTACCTTGAGGAATAATAAGATTTGGTTAAGTATAAAACAGGCTTTTAATGCAGAAAATGATTAAATGTTACAAGCCATACATGTCATACAAATGGAACAGATAGAGTTACATTCACCATCCAGCGCTGGGCCACACTTAGCTCGCCTTATGGATGCAACCAAGTGAGGCAAACATTGTAGTGCGAGTTTAGCTTTTATTCTTCTCTGGCAATCTGTACCCTCCCTAAATGGTAGTCTAATCAGTTTCAGTCTATTTATGTATGACTGACGACAGTCACACATAAACATGGTTATGTAAGCTGCAGCATGTGCTTGTAAGCAGATAAAAGACATAGAGGAAAACACAGAATCCTTAACAGTTCGTACAATATGGATATTATGTTTATACAATACATTATCATGTTTGTACAATATAACAATCACTTTATAACGTGACAGCGCTCTAATTTTTCTCCTCCATGATATACACTTTCGTAGTGAATAAATCGATTTTCAGTCCGTTTTTTTCACCTTAAGAACACGTGATAGGTTTATTTTAATTCCTAACCTGCAAAGAATCAACCAGAGACACAATTTACTTTTCTGCAGAACAGGAGAGTTGACCCGAGACACGGAATACCGCTGTCAAACACTGTCTGGGATCAACTCTGCCCGATCTTTCTCTGCATTTGGCTTTATTAGAAAATACAAGAAAGGAGGTTGGGCTTTTTCACATAGTCACACAAAGAATTTGACCAATGACCTTTGCTACAGGGTGTTCTGGAACCTTCTGTGGGCATGCCCTTACAAGGGCATGAGGCTGACCGCAACTAATCAGTTTCACATGAAGCTGATAACACAGGAATGTGCAAACATCTCTAGGCTCCAGGCAAACATCCTAAAAATGGTTAATAGTGTTTCACAGAAGAAAAGGAGTCAAGTAAACATCAAACAGAATAATATGAAAACATAACCTTTCAAATAAACTCACAAGTAAATTAACTTAGATAATTTTTCTAACAACACGTTTCCCTGAGGCTCTTTAAATGTGTATATATTAGACATTTTAAATTGACTGTATCCAAAATAGACCAGGGTGTATTTGCTTATTGCGAGGGAACGCAAAATGTAAGAGGAAATGTAATACTTTTGCCAGGAAACGCAAAAGAAAAGTTTTCCCCATGTCCTCTAGGGGGCTCCGTAGCAGGCTGTGCCAGATCCATCGGTTATTTGTTTGTTTGTTTTTTTTCTAAATAAAATAATTCATATTCAATCTGACAAAGAAGCTGCGGTATATACACTGCTCAAAAAAATAAAGGGAACACTCAAATAACACATCCTAGATCTGAATGAAAGAAATATTCTCATTGAATACTTTGTTCTGTACAAAGTTGAATGTGCTGACAACAAAATCACACAAAAATCATCAATGGAAATCAAATTTATTAACCAATGGAGGCCTGGATTTGGAGCCACACACAAAATTAAAGTGAAATAACACTACACGCTGATCCAACTTTAATCTAATGTCCTTAAAACAAGTCAAAATGAGGCTCAGTATTGTGTGTGGCCTCCACGTGCCTGTATGACCTCCCTACAACGCCTGGGCATGCTCCTGATGAGGTGGCAGATGGTCTCCTGAGGGATCTCCTCCCAGACCTGGACTAAAGCATCCGCCAACTCCTGGACAGTCTGTGGTGCAACGTGACGTTGGTGGATGGAGCGAGACATGATGTCCCAGATGTGCTCAATCGGATTCAGGTCTGGGGAACGGGCTGGCCAGTCCATAGCTTTAATGCCTTCATCTTGCAGGAACTGCTGACACACTCCAGCCACATGAGGTCTAGCATTGTCCTGCATTAGGAGGAACCCAGGGCCAACCGCACCAGCATATGGTCTCACAAGGGGTCTGAGGATCTCATCTCGGTACCTAATGGCAGTCAGGCTACCTCTGGTGAGCACATGGAGGGCTGTGCGGCCCTCCAAAGAAATGCCACCCCACACCATTACTGACCCACTGCCAAACTGGTCATGCTGAAGGATGTTGCAGGCAGCAGACCGCTCTCCATGGCGTCTCCAGACTCTGTCACGTCTGTCACATGTGCTCAGTGTGAACCTGCTTTCATCTGTGAAGAGCACAAGGCGCCAGTGGCGAATTTGCCAATCCTGGTGTTCTCTGGCAAATGCCAAGCGTCCTGCACGGTGTTGGGCTGTGAGCACAACCCCCATCTGTGGACGTCGGGCCCTCATACCATCCTCATGGAGTCGGTTTCTAACCGTTTGTGCAGACACATGCACATTTGTGGCCTGCTGGAGGTCATTTTGCAGGACTCTGGCAGTGCTCCTCCTGTTCCTTCTTGCACAAAGGCGGAGGTAGCGGTCCTGCTGCTGGGTTGTTGCCCTCCTACGGCCTCCTCCACGTCTCCTGGTGTACTGGCCTGTCTCCTGGTAGCGTCTCCAGCCTCTGGACACTACGCTGACAGACACAGCAAACCTTCTTGCCACAGCTCGCATTGATGTGCCATCCTGGATGAGCTGCACTACCTGAGCCACTTGTGTGGGTTGTGGAGTCCGTCTCATGCTACCACGAGTGTGAAAGCACCACCAACATTCAAAACTGACCAAAACATCAGCCAGACAGCATAGGTACTGAGAAGTGGTCTGTGGTCCCAACTGCAGAACCACTCCTTTATTGAGTGTGTCTTGCTAATTGCCAATAATTTCCACCTGTTGTCTATTCCATCTGCACAACAGCAGGTGAAATTGATTGTCAATCAGTGTTGCTTCCTAAGTGGACAGTTTGATTTCACAGAAGTTTGATTTACTTGGAGTTATATTGTGTTGTTTAAGTGTTCCCTTTATTTTTTTGAGTAGTGTATTAGAGAAGCTAGCAGATGCTGTTATTAAACTATGGCAGGTCGCGACTGCCACAACCTGCAGCCTGTGCCAGGTTGTGGCGCCCTTTGACACAACCTGCAAAAGGTGCTAGGTCACTGGCAGGTCATGACCACAAATTGAATATAATATCAGATTTTTGTAAAAAAATAAAATAAAATAAAATAAAAAATATAAAAAATTCCAGGTTAACTTAAAAAGCGAGCTATTGTTACAGGTTAATTTTCTAAGCTACAGAAAAGTAATTGTGGCGATGCATAAATATAAAAATTTGAGCCAATGTTGATATCCAATAGTAATACTGCTGGTATAGTGTAATTTAACAGTACTTTATTTATACATTTTTTATTTAATTACTCAATTATTCATCAGTTAAATGATAGAATACTTGATTACTAAAATAAGTGTTTACAACAGCCCTACTGTTAGCGATTGATGAGTAGTGCAGAACGTGAACACAGACTTGCTGTCTGTCATGTAAGTCAATGTGAAGCTATTGATTCCAAACTGCATAGGCAAAATCCTTATCTCTAAGTTGTTTCCTTCTGGTGGGTACGCCCACCAGAAGGAAACAAACGCACCCAATGCAACACTTTAATTCTATTTGCTGAGAGGTTGCCAGGCGATGGTACTTTTTTGTTTCAAGACCAAGCAGGAAAGAATTCGCAAGCAGAAAGGTTTGCAAGTGGAGATTTGAACTGCGCAGAGGCAAGTTTTGAGCTCAAGCAAGTAGAAAGGTTTGAGAGAGCACATTGAATATTTGAAAGAGAGCATAGATTTCCAGTACAAACATTACAAGTTTTGAGAAGAAAGACATGTAGTCCTGCTTTCAAACTGAAAATGTGTGCTCTCAAATTATAGCAGAAAAATTTCCCCAAATTGGGACAGCACTACTTATTTGTGACATTACATTCCAGAGGTTACCACATGAATACATAGTATGATTGCATAATGGTTCACCTTCTTATCTATGTTCCCCATCATTTGGCTGTACTAGTATTCTAGCATTCCTCTGCCTTATCACTGAGCACTGACTTTCTGTTGTCTGTGACAAACTGCAACCTCTGGCCACTTTCGTGGCTACTCACCACCAGCCTAACCTATTAGCCTCTTACTTTTTAGCCATCTGTAACTGCTACTGTCCATACAGTCGTCGATAAATTCCCTTTATTCCCACTCAAATCCAATCTTCCCACTAAGAAGCAGACAGATTTTAATGTCTCATATATCGGTTGGCAAGAGAAGGTGGCTCACCCAAATGAATTACACCAAGCTTCATCTGTTTAAGGCAAAAGTGTTTAAGTTTGGACACACCTTTTAATTCAATGAGTTTCCTTTATTTTCATAACTATTGACATTGTAGATTCACACTGAAGGTATCAAAACTATGAATAACACATGTGGAAATATGCACTAAACAAAAAAGTGTAAAACAACTGAAAATACCCCTTATATTCTAGTTTCTTCAAGGTAGCAACCTTTTGCTGTGATTACTGCTTTGCAAACACTCTGCATTTTCTCGATGAGCTTCAAGAGGTAGTCACCTGAAATGGTTTTCACTTCATAGGTGTGCCCTGTCAGGTTAATAAGTGGGATTTATTGCCTTAAAATAGTCATGAAAATAAAGAAAACCCATTGAATTAGAAGGTGTGTCCAAACTATTGGTCTGTACTGTATATATACAGTGTATATATATATACATACATATATATATATAATTACATTGGGGAGGGGGAATTATGAACAATTATTTTAGTAATTGATTACTAACAATTAAACTGTTCTCATTCTGGAGATTTTTCATTTCACCACTTAAGGCTTTTTTATCTATACAATATTAGAAAGGCATTAAAAGGTGCAAATAAATAGTTCCATTTTTAAGTAAGAGAATTAACATGTTATTGCCTAAAAAGGCAGAAATAGCTTTCCTTTTAGTAAACGCTTGTTTACTAAAGCGTAAACTAAAGCAGATTTATCCATTTGTAGTAAAGGATGAATCTGCAGCCAAAAATACTTCTAGCTCATTCTGCTTGACTTAACATCAATATATTGTAAGGTTATTATGGCATAGATTTTTGAAATAACTGATTAATAATTGGATAGAAGAAGATATCTAATAGATTTCTGCTTTGTTGCAGAATTTGAATTAGATAATGGTGTAAATAGGGATGGGAAATTCTGCTTAGAATATATTTACAAAAATGTTATATTAAATGCAAAATGTATGTACAGTTTTGTAAGCATGTTGCTTTTTTTGAGTTTTTATGCACCAGTTAACAATTAATCAACTACTAAATCAATCACTCAGTTGATGATTTTTTTTTTCCGTAAATTTATTTATTTATTTACTCCTAAAGGGGGTCTTTTTGTGGGCTCTAGTGTCCCTTTATATTACAGTAGGGGGTGGGGGAGACATGCGGCAAAGATTGCCGGGTCCGGGAGTCGAACCCCCGATGTCCACGTCGACTCAAGGCCTACAAATATGGGTCACGCTATCCCATACACCACCGCGGCACGCCCATTGATGATTTGTTTAATAATTGATTTGTCACAATTAATCCGATTAATTGTTTCAGCCCTACATCACATACTGTGCTATAGACATTTAACAATGCTAATGTCTGTTTGTGTTAATCAGAATTTTCTTTGTTGGAACAACAACTTTAATGTGTAAATTGCTCGGAAGAAAGCATATGCTTAAGTATAAATGCATTTGTCATCTTTCACTGAGCTCCTTCCAGTCTCCCTGAAGGGGGAGAAAAACAGTTTCATTTTGTTGCACTCATGCCAATGAGATAAGAGCAGGCTTTCAGAACATCTTCCAGGGCTCGCTGGTGTCTTGCCAAAGTTTGCTTCATATTCTCATGTCCTTTTTTTGTTGGGGACAATTAGGAACACGATGTCCTGGATCTTGGCCAACCATAAAGACAGATGTAGACTCACTTCCTTTGACCCTCCCACAGGACATGATGTGGCTTCATTACAGAGAGACGTTGAGTTTAGGAAGGGGATGTTCAACCTTTGTACCAATAAAGCACATGGAAGAATTGATGAAGTCTGCTCAGGTGACTTTGCTCGTTTATGCAGTTAGCATTGATTCTCTATTCAGAAAACATAGCTTTTAGTGCATATACTTTACATTCTTCAATGACCCTTGCACATGAATCGCAGTGCTAGTATCATTGAGGAGATCAATATTATGCACCAGGAGAGTTTGTTAATGTAATAAAGATCTAGTCAGACTCATTTGCAAACATGCCATGTGACACCGCATGTGCCTCAATGGCATTCATTACATTGCCAAAAGTATTTGCTCACCCATCCAAGTTATCAGAATCCAGTCACTACCATGGCCACAGGTGTATACAATTATGCACTTAGACATGCAGACTGTTTTTACAAACATATGTGAAAGAATGGGTCGCTCTCAGGAGCTCAATAAATTCCAGCGTGGAACTGTGATAGGATCCGACTTGTGCAACAAATGCAGTCGTAAAATTTCCTCGCTGTTAAATATTACACAGTCAACTGTCAACTGTATTATAAGAAAATGGAAGTGTTTGGGAATGACATCAACTCAGCTAGAAAGTGGTAGGCCACATAATCTGACACAGCGGGGTCAGCAGAAGGGCCGCATAGTGCAAAGAGCTTGCCAACTTTCTGCAGAGTCAATCACTACAGACCTTCAAGCTTCATGTGGTCTTCAGATTAGCTCAAGAACAGTGCATAGAGAGCTTCATGGAATGGGTTTCCATGGTTGAGCAGCTGAATCCAAGCCATACATCACCAAGTGTAATGCAAAGCATTGGATGCAGTGGTGTGAAGCATGCCGCCACTGGACTCTAGAGCAGTGGAGGCGCGTTCTGTGGTGTGACGAATCTGATGGACGAGTCTGGGATGGTCTGACTGCATTGTGCAAAGTGTAAAGTTTTGTGGAGGGGGGATTATGTAGGTTAACCCTAACCCTATTTACTGCTACAGTAAATAGATGGTGCCATTACTGATACAAAAATCATCATCCAAATTTGGAAGTATATTTTTGTTTTTGCTAAATGTTACTCAAAAGGCTCTTCTTGTTTGAGAATATACTCAATGTCTAAAAACAAATGTAAAGACATATATTATTAGTCATTTTTCACAGTTTTTAAGTCTTCTAATTTCAAAATATAAGAAATATATGCACTCTATTGTTATTCATTGTCATCTAACTTCAGTCATCCGGCCCGCCAGTCAGGGCCACATAAAGAGGGCCACTCTTTATGTGGCCCTGACATAAACAGAATCTTCAAACTAACAGTGTGTTTCAATATTATTTTATCAATCAAGGCAAAGCCATTTTTTCTCTTTAATGCCAAATTACACTAATGTGAAAAAATGTTCAGCTTCATCTAACTTTTAGAGTAACTTAAATAAGCTGTTAATGATAGTTCAAAGGCAACTATTTATTACTATTTTAACAGTTAAGTTAATGGGAAGTTTTAGTTTGTGCCACAACCAGCTCTTGAGGACCTTCATAATATTGATGTGACCTGAAATAAAAATCTGTCTGACATTAATGATCTAGTGTAAAATTCTAAGAATGAGACTATCTTGAGAATCTCCAAAAATTAATCTAAAATACAATATTCATCCAAATATTGTATAATCACCTGCAATAACTAATAGTAGTAGATGGAAAGATTTCATTGTGCAAGATACCATGGCTTTTTGTTGGCCTGCTCTCCATAGAGTAAAACCAGGAGTGTAAAAAACTTGTCTTAGCTGTTTAGTCAGGCTATCTGCTATAGTAGCGAGTTTGCAGCTTATCAAATGTAGATTTACTTTAGAGCTAGTCTGTTTTTTTTATTTTCTTTTTACATCAAAAGGTGGTAGCAGATGTACCTTTGCTGTAGCCAGAACACTGAAACAAAGGGGTGAAAGTATTACACATTTATTTATAAAGTTTTATTATTACAGAGTTTTCTCAGATAAGGCAGATTATATGAACTCCAGAAAGATGTTACTGCAAAACATTTCAGCTCGCATAGTGGCATACAATTTACAATGAATTTATATAATAAATGACAGTATTTTTATCAGGCTCACAATGATACAATATGAAGGATCAAAAAAGACTGGCTTCAACCAAACACCTCTGCTGGAAGATTTCTCAGTATAATACATGTCAGAGAATACATTAGAAATACTCAAAAATCTTAATACTCTATAAGCGCTATAACGTACTAGCCTATTTGACACTTTAAGGGAAAAAAGGGTTTGTGTGAATTACTACAGCAAAAGGTCTTGCATCCTGTTAAGCTATCTAAAGCTACCCACAAATGTCTAAAAGACATTGGAGGACAGTACTTGTAAATTTGCTAAGTCACTTAATTGAAGGAAAAAATACTACATAAACAAATAAGCCATTTCTATAGCATATATGCAGCTTTGCACTGCCTAACAGCACCACAACATCCATTATAGTCTAACTACATACTGGTAGTGTGTCAGAGGGCATGCCAAGGAAGATCAGCGAGCTACCAAGGTCTGAGTTGTTCCAACATGTCTTAATAATTTAACACATCCATGTGTCATATCCCAGTGAGGATTTAAAGTTTGAACATCTTTGATGTTTAAATGAGGCAGGGCTAAATTAAATATGCAGGCAAATACTTACAGTTTTAAAAGGACTTGTCAGCTTCCTAGATGAAGTATTAACTTATATTCAGGAGTAGGACCACACATCTGCAACACATTTAATTTCGTGGCAAGCCTTCTTTTAAAATGGCTGGTCTTTTCACCACAGTTTTCCTCACGCTAACAAATCCACTCACTCTTCTCATTCCACTCGTCTTCCTCAGCCCTTATAATTAAGCCCGTTTATCAAAGTAGAATAACATATTCCACCTTATTTTCATTCCACTTGTCCTCCTAATCACTTGTTACAACTCAATTTTCTCCCACGTATCCTTCTCATTCCACTAATCTTCTTTATTCTCATCTCACTTTTCATTTTTCTCCTCAGTGCTTCACTTTTCTACCACTTTTAGCCCCATTTTACTGTTTCCTCCCTATCCCTCTTTATACATTTTTGTTCTACTTGTCCTTCTCAACCTACTCATTCCTCTTACTCCTCTTTTTCATAACACCTACAGTTCTTTTCTATTATTCAAACCATCCCTTTCGTCCTTCTCATCCCTCTCATCCTTTTAATTCTCTTCCTATCCAACCTCCCTTTCTCATTCTCATTTTTTTGGTCCACATTATGACCTCATTTCTAACTTATCTTATTCCTTGTTAAGACCTGTTGTCATTTGTCAGGCTCTTTTCTATCTGTTCTTATGTTTTCGACTTTCTCATCTATGTCATAACTATCCCACTCATCCTCCTTGTGCCTCATTATGACTCCCTTTCATCCCACTCACCCTCCTCGTGACTCAATATGCCCTGCTTATGTATTATTCATACCCAACTCATCTTTTCTGCTTCCTGTATTGTTATAACTGCTCTACAACCTACTAATTCTCATCATGCTTCATTATTGACCTTATCTTATCCCTCATTTGTCTCATACACTTATTGTCTATCACATGGCTCATTATAACTGTTTTCATCACAGTAATCCTCCTCCTATCTAAATATGAACACTTATTTCTCCCGCTCATCCCACTTTTCTGCATCACATCCAGAGTTGGGTAGTAACTAATTAAATTTACTCAGTTTTTACTTGAGTAGTTTTTGGGAACAAAACACTTTTAGGAGTATATTTACTATACTGTACTTTTTACTTTTATTTGAGTAATTTTATTATGAAGTGTTGCTACACTTACGTGTGTAAAATTTCCAGATACTCTACCAAATGTGAGTAACTTTACAGTATGAAGCTTGTTTTAACTAACAATTCACCAGACACAAATGCACACCTGTAGTTTTTGTTAGTTAAAATACCAAACTTTCCACATAACTCCATATTTTGGTTCATCTGATGTAAATTTTAAATATCAAACACATAATGTTTTGATTAGTTACTCAGTACTTGAGTAGCCTTTCTACCAAATCTTCTTTTACTTTCACTTGAGTAATTTCTTGGACAATTATGTTTTGCTTTTACCTAAGTAAAAATATGTTAAAGTAGTTTTACTCTTACTTGAGTACAATTTTTGGCTACCCACCTCTGGTCATGTCTCATAATGACAACTTCTCATCTCACTTATTTTTCTCATGAATCAGTATGAACTGTTCTCATGTCTTAGCTGAAACACTTTCGACATATTAATAGAATACCAGTTTACAGCCAAAGCAATCTCATAGCGCTATGCAAAACATATCGAATGCTAACCTCTGTATGTCCAATGCCCACCTCGATCAAATTCATTAAAACAGTCCAACTTAGTTGAAGAAGTCAATCTACTGCATCATTTTCCTTCTCAGTCTTCTTTCCACACTTCGGCACATTATCCATTGATTTATCCTTTTTCCCAAAGGAATCCTTAATTGGAGACAGTGGCACCTCCAAAAGGGGGGGGGGGGGTCAATGGCCCCCTCGTTGAAACATGCTAACTACTCAACTGGCCCCCCAAGAGAATCATGTTCAATTTATACAAAGGCATACAGTCACTGAAGACATCAGTGTAAAACCTAATAAATTAATACAAATATTATATATGTATATATATATATATATATATATATATATATATATATATATATATATATATATAATTATGGCTGAAGCGAACAATTATTTTATTGATCAGTTATTGAAGTTAATCGGATGAAAAAAATTGCACATTGTATAGTTTTCATTTGACCATTTAAACCTGTTTTGTACAATATTAGAAATACTTTGAAATGAAAATAAACATATAATTTAATTCCTTTTTAAATAGGGAAAACTAAAAATATTGCCTATAACGCAATAACACAACATTCCTTTAGTGAATTTGAACCAGGTGAAGCTAAAGCTATTCCATTTGAGGCGTATTTCATCTTAAATGCTTTGGCTTAAAAACTGCTCTGAATATAACGTTTTTTCAGCAAATTTTATTTATTTAGTCTGCACTCCAGTTAACAATTAATCATTACTAAATTAGTTTAGCTAAACTAATGATTAATCTAATTATTTGTTCCAGTTCCAGCCCCTATATATATAAGGGGCTGGATCCAGCGCGCGCAGGAGGAATACGAACCCTATATACAGTATATATATATATATATATATATATATATATATATATATATATATATATATATATATATATATATATTCCTCATCTGTGCCACCCCAATAAAAAATTTTCGGGGTGATCCTCCATGTTTACCCAAACTCTCATTTGCTTTTCTAATGTTGATGTAGCTTGGCCCTTTACTAATGAAATGTTGAAATGATGAAAGTTTGGAGTTATATCTAGGTCTATTAGTCTGCTCGGTATCCTGCTTTCTAGCCCTAATGTATCTAAGTCGTCTACAAGCGGCAGCGATGTGGGGGGAAGTGGGATTTCTTTGTGCCTTATTGCTTTTCCGGTTTATTCCACAGTCTCATTCCCTGAAGTTTCTCGGAGTTAACAGTCAAGTGGAACTGTCTGTTTGTCCTCGCTGTCCACGCTCCGGCTCGAGGGCTTCTCGTCACGCCTCACCGGTCGCACGATGACGCACGGCCTTGCGGGCTCCCCAGCGCCGGGGCCTGCGCGCGCGGGGCTACGACTGTCGCGCTCGTATTCCTCCTGCGCGCGCTGGATCTTCCTGTTCCGGAGCTTCCTCTTGTGGAAGAGGAACGTTGCCAGGGAAACGAGGATGATCCCAACGAGAACAGCCACCAGCACGAGGAGCGCGAGGGTGGAAGAAAGCGGCGGGAAGAGGCTGACGCTGAGCTGCTCCGCGCAGGTGCCATTGTTGGTCTGGAGACCGCCGAGGCAGCGCTGCGGAGGCGCCGGCACCCCAGAGGCCTCGGCGGTTCTGGACGTCATCCGGTCCGCCTGGTTTTCCCCCGCTGCCGAGCACTCTTGTCTCACTGACCCCTGATATCCTTCGTGCTCTCTGGGCTCAGCGCGGTGACACCGGCCCGCACATGTGGTTACCTGCACCTATAAGAAGACATATATGTGACCCGCTGAGCCAGAACCGGAAGAAAAAACTTGCCACCAAATCCAAATTTGACCTGCTTCTGGGTACAATAATTAGATCTGTGTGAGCAATTACTGTGCGCGCTACTGGCTCTCTTAAGAAAAAAACAGGCGCTGAATTAAATGCCCACATTGAAAAGTCGGGACAGTAGCTCATCTACTGTAATAATAGGCCTGTAAGATTATTAATTCCTGCAGCGTATTAGGACGAGAAACTGCTTTATGCAGAGAATAACGTCTGAAATAATTATATCTAGACACTAAATATAAAAGAAATCCAATAAAAGGCGGAATTCTTACCTGGCAAAGCAGTAATCACATAAAACAGTCTGTGAGTGCAGGGCTGAAATGTGTAAACCGGATCGTGGTGACGCATTTCATACAATGAGATGCTGCTGGTGCTGCTAAGATCCGATCATTCAGGGTGCCTTGGATTGCCGCAATCCTCTGTCTGCATCCAGGGCAGCGCTTCCCCACATTAACGATTACAGGCAGCTGGAAAATCCCTCAGTATGCATCAAAGTGAGTATGGAAGGGAGCGAAATGAGATTAAAAATGGGCTGTCTCTTGTTTTCCCCCACCCCCCTTTGCAAGACAAAAAGTCCCCTCCTCCGTTGGCGATCCACTGCTCCTCTCAGCATCTGAATGAAGAGCTGCAGCTGCAGTAAAGCTCCCGGACAGTCTACCAGTCAGCTGGCAGGGATGGGTGGATTCTTCTCCTCCTCCCTCACCCCCTGGCCCAGAAGAGGTAAAACACCGATTCCTCCTCTGCTCAACACTTTGCATATTAATAAATCATACCCAAAAAGGACCATAAAAGTATTTATTCATTTGGTTTTAGATGACAAACCCATATGAGGGTGTGGCCAGCAAATCTACAGATTTGAGTCTAATTTTGAGTGAAATTAAGTACAGTAATTGATCTGAATGTTCTAACTTTAGCTTTTTCATGATTTATTCCAGGGTGTCAAACTTTAATTTTGGGCCATATCAAGATCATGAATGTTCTCAAATGGCCGTTTGTACCACAGAATGTATTGAGAAAATACACTGCCTGGCCAAAAAAAAAGTCGCCACCTGGATTTAACTAAGCAAATAGGTACAAGCCTCCTATTGGATAAGTACTGCATAGGCGATTATCTTTCAGCTGGCAACAAGTTATTTAACCCCAGCTGATGCAATGAGTAACTCCTCATTTCTTAAACAACCATGGCAAAAGACACATCCTGTGGTCGTGGAAAAGACGTTAGTCTGTTTAAGAAGGGTCAAATCATTGGCATGCATCAAGCAGAGAAAACATCTAAGGAGATTGCAGAAACTACTAGAATTGGGTTAAGAACTGTCCAACGCATCATTAAAAACGGGAAGGATGGTGGGGAACCATCGTCTTCCAGGAAGAAATGTGGTCGGAAAAAAATCCTGAATGATCGTGATCGGCGATTACTTAAACGTTTGGTCAAATCAAATCGAAGAAACACAACAGCAGAACTCAGGAGTATGTTTAATTGTGAACGCAAAAGCATTTCCACACGCACAATGCGAAGGGAACTCAAGGGGTTGGGATTGAACAGCTGTGTAGCCGTAAGAAAACCTCTAATCAGTAAGGCTAACCAGAAAAAAAGGCTTCAGTTTGCTAGGGAGCATAAAGATTGGACTCTGGAGGAATGGAAGAGGGTCATGTGGTCTGATGAGTCCAGATTTAGCCTGTTCCAGAGTGATGGGCGCATCAGGGTAAGAAGAGAGGCAGGTGAAGTGATGCACCCATCATGCCTAGTGCCTACTGTACAAGCCTGTGGGGGCAGTGCTATGATCTGGGGTTGCTGCAGTTGGTCAGGTCTAGGTTCAGCAACATTGTGTGCCCAAAGAATGAGGTCAGCTGACTACCTGAATATGCTGAATGACCAGGTTATTCCATCAATGGATTTTGTCTTCCCAAATGGAACGGGCATATTCCAAGATGACAATGCCAGGATTCATCGGGCTCACATTGTGAAAGAGTGGTTCAGGGAGCATGAGACATCTTTTTCACACATGGATTGGCCACCACAGAGTCCAGACCTTAACCCCATTGAGAATCTTTGGGATGTGCTGGAGAAGGCTTTGCACAGTGGTCAGACTCTCCCATCATCAATACAAGATCTTGGTGAAAGATTAATGCAACACTGGATGGAAATAAATCTTGTGACACTGCAGAAGCTTATTGAAACAATGCCACAGCGAATGCGGGCTGTAATCAAAGCTAAAGGCGGTCCAACAAAATATTAGAGAGTGTGACCATTTTTTGGTGGCGACTTTTTTTTTGGCCAGGCAGTGTACATTAACAAACTGTTATTATGTATTTTCCACACATAGTGCCATTTCATAGCACAATCAAACAACAAAGTTATTGTCAGTTGTTATAAAATTCTATATTTCAAATATGACTTAAAATAAATTTGACTTTGTAAATTAACGTCTTGAAATTGGTCCTTTGTCTCTTTAAGAACTCCTGCTGTTTCTGATGCTCTGTTTTTATGAAGATGTCACAACATTGCTTCTCTATTAACCCTTATATAATGTTTGTTTTTTACCAGTATTGCACTGAGAAGTTGCCTGTATAATGAGTTCAGCAAATGGGCAGTTCCACAAAATGCTTGCTAATTTCTTCTGGCTAATCTGAAGGAGCTGAGTGGAGGAGCTGCAGAGGAGGACTGCTTTGATGAAGAGTTGCGCCTCATAGGGCAGCTTGGTACACCCAGGCGTTTTGCACCTGGTTGGTTGCCATGGAAATTAAAGGAATTCTGAAATATGCGTAAAAGAATTAAAGCAACACTCCAGGTTTGTTTATGAGGGAATAACACTATAGCATGACATAAAGCTCAAAAAATTATTATTATAGTGTACTGGTGCAGAGTTATGTCTGTGATTAGAAAAAGAAACATTTTAAGTCAATTCAGCACTGTTTGTCTGTCTTGGATTGGTATCGGCCGATACTAAACCTAAGAAATATGTATTAGTATTGGAAGTGAAAAATAATCTATCATTACATCCTTATTTCATATCAATCACAGACTATAGTGTGATAACCAATAAGACTGAGGAAGCAATGTAAAATTAAAAAATACTGCCACTTGTAGTGGGAATTAGTGCATTAACACAATGTTTTGACAACTTATGTTGAAAATTTGCACTTCTTTTGAGCTTATGCATAACTGAGTTTATTGCAGAAATCTGTTGACTTTACATGGATTTTGGTGATTGCAGAATCTCAAACTTGAGGGACAGATGTAATTTGGCAGTATACACATAAAAACTTCATTAATTTTATTGATAAAATAATATTTAAGCACACAACTGTTATCTTGAAGATTCTATTTATGGGCCACATAAAAAGCTACAGTGGGCTGTATTTGGCTCCTGGATCTTGAGTTTGACACGTTCCATCCATCCATCCATCCATCCATCCATCCATCCATCCATCCATCCATCCATCCATCCATCCATCTTCTTCCGCTTATCCGGGATCGGGTCGTGGGGGTAGCAGCTTCAGAAGGGAGGCCCAGACTTCCCTCTCCCCGGCCACTTCTTCCAGCTCTTCCGGGGGAATCCCAAGGCGTTCCCAGGCCAGCCGAGAAACATAGTCTCTCCAGCGTGTCCTGGGTCTTCCCCGGGGCCTCCTCCTGGTGGGATGTGGCCTGAACACCTCACCAGGGAGGCGTCCAGGAGGCATCCTGACCAGATGCCCGGGCCACCTCAACTGGCTCCTCTCGATGTGAAGGAGCAGCGGCTCTACTCCCTCCCGGCCGAGTCCCTCCCAGATGACTGAGCTTCTCACCCTATCTCTAAGGGAGAGCCCAGACACCCTGTGGAGAAAACCCATTTCGGCTGCTTGTATCCGCGGTCTCGTTCTTTCGGTCATGACCCAAAGCTCATGACCATAGATGAGGGTGGGAACGTAGATCGACCGGTAAATCGAGAGCTTCACTTTTGGGCTCAGCTCTCTCTTCACCACAACAGACCGGTACAGTGCCCGCTTGACGGCAGATGCTGCGCCAATCCGCCTGTCGATCTCCCGCTCCCTTCTTCCCCCATTCGTGAACAAGATCCCGAGATACTTGAACTCCTCCACTTGGGGCAGGACATCCCCCCTGACCCGGAGAAGGCACTCTACCCTTTTCTGGCTCAAGACCATGGCTTCGGATTTGGAGGCACTGATTCTCATCCCGGCTGCTTCACACTCGGCTGCGAACCGCTCCAGCGAGAGCTGCAGATCACGTCCTGATGGAGCCAACAGGACCACATCATCTGCAAAAAGCAGAGATGAGATCCTAAGGCCACCAAATCGGATCCCCTCAACACCTTGGCTGTGCCTAGAAATTCTGTCCATGAAAGTAATGAACAGAATCGGTGACAAAGGGAATCCCTGGCGGAGTCCTACTCTCACCGGAAACAAGCCCCACTTACTGCCAGCAATGCGGACCAGACTCCGACACCAGTCATACAGGGACCTGACAGCCCATATCAAAGGACCCGGTACCCCATACTCCCGGAGGACCCCCCACAGGGCTCCCTGAGGGACACGGTTGAACGCCTTCTCCAAGTCCATAAAACACATGTAGACCGGTTGGGCGAACTCCCATGCCCCCTCCAGGACCCTGCTGAGGGTGTAGAGCTGGTCCAGTGTTCCATGACCAGGACGAAAACCACACTGCTCTTCCTGAATCCGAGGTTCGACTATCTGACGGACCCTCCTCTCCAGGACCACTGAATAGACCTTGCCAGGGAGGCTTAAGAGTGTGACCCCCCTATAATTGGAGCACACCCTCCGGTCCCTCTTTTTGAACAGGGGGACCACCACCCCAGTCTGCTAATCCATGGGAACTGCCCCCAATGTCCATGCTATATTGTAGAGCCGCGTCAGCCAACACAACCCTACAACATCCAGAGCCTTAAGGAACTCCGGGCGGATCTCATCCACCCCCGGGGCCCTGCCACCGAGGAGCTTTGTAACCACCTCAGCAACCTCGTCCCCAGAGATTGGAGAGCCCAACCCAGAGTCCCCAGGCTCAGCTTCCTCAATGGAAGGCATGTTGGTGGGATTGAGGAGGTCTTTGAAGTATTCTGCCCACCGGCCCACAACGTCCCAAGCTGAGGTCAGCAGCACACCATCCCCACTGTAAACAGTGTTGGTGCCGTACTGCTTCCCCGTTCTGAGACGCCGGATGGTGGACCAAAATCGCCTTGAAGCCATACAGAAGACTTTCTCCATGGCCTCTCCAAACTCCTCCCATGCCCAAGTTTTTGCCTCAGCAACCAGCCGAGCCACATGCCGCTACCCATCAGCTGCTTCCGGAGTCCCACAGGCCAAAAAGGCCTGATAGGACTCCTTCTTCAGCCTGACAGCATCCCTCTCCGAAGGTGTCCACCAACGGGTTCGAGGGTTGCCGCCATGACAGGCACCGACAACCTTGCGGCCACAGCTCAGATGAGCTGCCTCAACAATGGAGGCACGGAACATGGTCCACTCAGACTCCATGTCTCCCACCTCCCCCGGAACGTGTTCAAATTTCTGCCGGAGATGGGAGTTAAAGCTCCGTCTCACAGGGGATTCCGCCAGACGTTCCCAGCAGACCCTCACAACACGTTTGGGCCTGCCAGGTCTGACCGGCATCCTCCCCCACCACCAGAGCCAACTCACCACTGACAGCTCCGCTGTCAGTGGACAGCTCCGCACCTCTCTTCACCCGAGTGTCCAAGACATGCGGCCGCAGATCCGATGACAAAGTCGATCGTCGAACTGCGGCCTAGGGTGTCCTGGCGCTAAGTGCACGTGTGGACACCCTTATGCTTGGACATGGTGTTCGTTATGGACAATCCGTGACAAGCACAGAAGTTCATCAACAGAATACCACTCGAGTTCAGATCGCGGGGGCTGTTCCTCCCAACCACGCCCCTCCAGGTCTCACTGTCATTGCCCACGTGAGCGTTGAAGTCCCCCAGCAGAACAAGGGAGTCCCCTGGAGGGGCACTCTCAGGACCCGTCCCCCTACCTGTTGGCGGAGGGAGGCTACCCTCTCGTTCACCGGGGGAAAACCCAACGTACAGGTGCCGAGATGGGGAACAAAACAAGTATGCCCACTCCTACCCGACGCCTCTCACCTTAGGCAACTCCACAGTGGAAGTATGTCCAGTCCCTCTCAAGGAGACTGGTTCCAGAACCAGAGCCATGCATCGAGGTGAGACCGACTATTTCTAGCCGGAACCTCTCAACCTCACACACTAGCTCTGGCTCCTTCCCCACCAGAGAGGTGACATTCCACGTCCCAAGAGCCAGCTTCTGCAACCGAGGATCGGAACGCCAGGGTCCCCTCCCCCAGCCGCCACCCATCTCACAATGCACCTGACCCCTTTGGCCCCTCTCACAGGTGGTGGGCCCATGGGAGCGGGGACCCATGTTTCCTCTTCGGACTAAGCCCGGCCGGGCTCCATGGGAAAAAGCCCGGCCACCAGACGCTCGCCGTCGTGCCCCCCCTCCAGGTCTGGCTCCATGGGGGGCCCCGTTGACCCACGTCTGGGTGAGGGAATGCCAAGTCCAATGTTTTTAATCATCATTGGGGTCTTCGAGCTGCGCTTTGTCTGGTCCCTCACCTAGGACCTGTCTGCCTTGGGTGACCCTACCAGGGGCATGAAGCCCCCGACAGCATAGCTCCTAGGGTCATTTCAGCACTCAAATCCCTCCACCACGATAAGGTGGCAGCCCAAGGAAAGGAGTTTTACAAGTTATTTATTCGAATCATCCTTTATCTGGGGTAATATGATGTTATACATGTACAACTTGCTTGATTTCTTAAAGGAAGAAATCAAGCAAAAAAATTAATTTATTGTGGATTTTCTCAAATTTATATTTTCAAAATTATACAAGCAGGCCCAAATAAATATTTTCATAAAACCAGACTAATACTTAGTCAAATGTCTCTCAACTATTTATAGTCACTAACATCCTTCTGTAATTACTCTTCTCATTCAAGATCTTGTTTTCTGTAAGTTATTGCTTATTTAATACATTTATTGTATCATTTTAACCTCTATGTGCATTTTGATCCAATTTTCATTATGAAACATAACAAAAGCACTTCAACAGAACCTGTTAAAAAGTGTCAATCTGGAAGCAGGATTTGGGTTTGGGAGTATCAGCAGCTTTATTTAGACCAGACAAAATGATCTAAATCTCTCTAAATTTCCTGTAGAGAGACATTATGAATACTTGTGTGGTGGGTAAACATCAGTGTTTATCCCTACAGCTGAAAGATCTATTTAAAATTCAATGGCACTGGCTATTCAGAACTATCGTTCAAGACCCTGGCAATCAATGCTCAGGGACTACTACTTTATTTCTGATGGATAAAATATGCCTGCAGCAAATCAGACAAAAGTAGCCAATCACAGTGTAAAGACTGGTTTTTCAAGGATTCAAGGATTTGGTAACACTTTATTTTATGGGGTGTGCATAAAACTGACATGACACTGTCATGACCTAACACCTGTCATGAACATGAAGGAGTCTTTATGAATGTCTGACTGTTGTCATGAAGTGTCATTTGGTAAATAATGACACTTTTAATGCAAAGTTGCTCTAAAAGTTGCCTTGAAAGTCCATTAAAAATGCCAACTTTGTATTAAATTGTCATTATGTACAAAATCCTGCATAGTTGGCACTTTTAATGGACTTTTAATGCAACTTTTAAAGCAACTTTATAATTTAATAATTTTAATAGTGAGTTTATTGCAAATTTTCTGCAAAAATGTCCAAAAACATTGGGTTTAAGTTATGCTAACTCCTACCTGTAGGTGGAAGTATTTCTTACTTCTACTGCCTGCTGCCTTACTTGATGTCAAGTCTGATTCACATGCGAGTAACAAAAGGTCACATTTACTGTAATACATTCGCAAATATCACAAAATTCCTTGCATATATTTATATATATATATATATATATATTTCCTTTATTTTACCAGGTAAACCCCGTTGAGATCTAGATCTCATTTTCAAGAGGGACATAGCAAATTAGAATTTATTTCTAAATTAGAACCACAGAATATGTGATTTGTATTGCAAAAATAATTACAAAAACAATCGCGAAATCTTGGAGGGACTGATCATTGTAAAAAAATGTTCAATATTTAATTTCAAGAAGTACTTATCAAATTCAGAGATAGCTATTCATTAATATTTTAACAGGTTATTAATAGGTTTTATCAGTACATTTCAGTATTTGATAACATTCATAATCTTGATATGGCTCAAAATGAAAGAATTTCACACCCCTGGATTTTCTCGATTGCTAAAGGATTCCGATGTGTTATTTCCATAATAAATTAATCTTTCTGGCAGGTGACTACTTCTTCAAGTTCTGCTTGATTTGATAAAAATTTTAATTAATTGAATTGTGATTGTGATGAAAATTTAATATCAAGTTCTGGATATCAGATAAATTATTGTCAGTTTTTAAAAAGATAATATGGACAAAGGAAGCAAAAATCAAGATTAGAGGTGATTTGGAATGGTACACAACAGCTCACATGCTTGTGTGGCAACCAGACTTTCTTGTAATCCGCACAGTGGTCTTGAGCAAAAGTATTTTTTTTAAAATGTCTTCTGTTATGTTTTGCTATTTTTCTTTTGTCTAGTCTTTGCACCTCACAGTGACACTACAAAAGAAACCATGCCAGACCTAAAACTATCTACAGATGAGCTGTACCACATAAACATGTCAAAGACCCAACACAACCTGAGAGATGCATCATCCTTCAGTTTATCATCCTCTATATGTCAAGTTTTCAGCTAATGGTGCTTTGGAAATAATCTTGGTGCTAAAACACAATTTTGTCTAACACACTGTGGTATCTTTAGGTTTTTTATGGATTCATGGATTCTTCATGGATTTGTGATAGGCTATTGGTAATTAATGCCCTAAAAACCCAGCTGAAATTATTTAGAGTAGATATTAAATTGTTCACACCCCTATGGAAATACCAAATTTTAGGGAAGCACTGACTTTTACATCAACTCTTGGAGGTGATCCAAGAAGGGCTGTAGATTACACTTCTCCTCATAATGTGATAGATTTGGAGAACCTTTGCAAAGAGGAGTAGATAGATAGTAATGTTTCCATTGACTATATATTGTGCAATTTGACATTTTGAAAATAAATTTGCTTAATAGAAACACACCAATTTCAAAAAAATACTTATTTTTTTTAAATTTTTTGAAATTGAAACTTTTATTGCATCACATGAGTCACATGATCAACAACCGGATTTTGCAACTGGCTCAAATCACAAAGAAGAAAACAGGAAGTGGTAGGAGAATGATGTTTTTAATAACTTAACACTTAAACTTATTCATGTATAATTTTAATCGTGTTTCACAATGGAAACACTGTAATTGCCAAATTGTCAATATTACGCTAATGTGGAAAAAAGACAATTTTACACACATTTGTAATGGAAACGTGTCAAGTCAAGAAAAGAAGACTGAATGTTACAATTATAATAAAAGATGCTTCAACAAGCTGTTATATTTCTTTTTTTTTCTTAGTTTATTTCATTCACTTCATAATAAATATGAATGGTTTATGTAACATCTAAAGGAAATCATAAATGAAAGAAAGAAGTATAAACATATACAGTATATGTCCCATATTCACAGAAAATTTGCTTTTTTCAACTCAAGATATATTTGAAATACACAGAAAAAAACATGAGCTTATTCAATGCTTCATCACAATGATTTTAAAAATTATTTTAAATGCAGGAGATTTTAGATTGTTTTAGCTCATTGATTGTTCCATAAACTGAAACCTTTAATTGAAATTCATCTTCATTGTTGCCATTCTGAATGTAATTTTCAATTTTCAATACCTGTTCCTTCCATTTTTGCACACTTTCAGAAGGTTTTTTTTGTCAGGATCTGTGTTTTTCTGTGTGTTTATTTTGAGTTTCCTGTGTATCTGTGTCTCCGTGTTGTCCTGTCTCCCTTTGATTAGTTCCCAGGTGTTTCTCGTTCCCTGATTACCTCCTGTGTATTTAGTGTCACCTGTGTGTCTGTGTCTTTGTCGAGTCCTCGTCTCATTTGGCGTCTAGTCTCTGTCATCTGTGTGCCCAGTCCGTTGTCTCATCCTTTGTGTTAACGGTTGCTACCGGCGTCGAGCCCTGGCTTCCGCTCGGCCTTGCTGCCCGTTGTTTGGACCATGTTGGACTGTGTTATTCTGGACATTCATCGTTAAAATCATTTATTTATCGCATCCTGGGTCTACAGTGTCTTCCTCACCACCTCTACACCGCATTTCATAACATTTTTCTGTTTCATTTTTCTTGCATTCTCTCCTTTTGCAGATTTTGTTTGTCAATTGAATTGGACAACGTACATGCACAGTCAAATTAGAATATGATTGACAATTTCACTTACTTCAGCAACTCAGTTTAATCACGTAGATTAGTTACACACAAACAGTTTTTCAAGCCTTTGTTCCAGTTAATTATGATGATTTTCTACTTACTGCTAATAAAAACACATTTGAGGTTAGAGTATTACATCAGACAAATAAGCACATTTTAGTAGAGATGTGACCTTCATTAAAGGTATGTAATTATATTTCCTAAAGGAATTAGCATAACCAGAACGCATATTCATAATAATATATAAATGTTACTGAGTCTGACTGTAAAAGTGTAATTTTCTACATCACAAAAACCTGGCAATTTAACAGGGACATACAGTATGTACATACTCTGAAAAGCCATTGAATGCTTTCAAAAATTGTCAAATACCAGACTTAAAATTAATGTAATAATAATAATAAACTTGAGTAAAAAACTTGAGAAATGGGAATGTCTGACTCTCAAAAAGGTACAAAAATCCTTACTCAGCCCTTTTTCATACCTGAAGATTTCTTATGTTAGAAGAAGAAGAACCTAAATCTTTTTTTTTTTTTTTTGCCAAAAACTAGTCCACAAAAGCCCCCTGCTAAAGACAAACGGGTCTCATCCTTGACTGGAAGATTGCTGGAGGCAATCTGCTCTAAATGTAGTCCAAATATAGACATGAGAAAAGGAGAGCACAGCAAGGAGACATTTCAACAATGAGGCCATACCTTGATCTACTGAGGATTTAAAGAACCTCATTGAAATCATGTTGTTAGGTCATTTAAAGTCTCACACCAAGGTTTTAATATTTGTGTATAATTCATAATGTTAGAAGTAGTTGTGCATGTTTGAATTTTGAATATGTTGCTAATGGATACTCCCATGAAGCAATGCAGAAAATAAGTGGAGTTCAAATCAAACCTGCAATAATAAACTGAATTAGTTTCAGATTTTGTACTCTTTTTGTTCTCTTGGCAATTTTCAGGTTGTTAGTTGATTTTATGCACATCGGTTTATGTTTTATTTAATCTATAACTGTGGTAATTAAATACGTTTTGTTACTCAGTTGTTAAATTTGTGTTAGGGATGCAAACCATTAATAAACCTACAATTAATATCAATTAATGATTTATTTGATTAAAATGAGCTCCAGTAGATTAACTAGTAGTGTTGTAGTTTGGCTACATTATTAGCCAAACTATAATGTTGGCTAACACTATGTACCTCCTCTGGATGGCCCTCTTCTGTCATCCAGCAGAGGTTCCCAGCTGGCCATCCTTAATCAGAGTCAGTTGATGCAGAAACAAAGATGGCAAATCGGGAAATAGAAATGTTCCAAACAAATTCTTGTTTGGGATTCAAGATGCACTTTATTGTTCTGTTTTGAAATATAAACACTGGACAAGCTCCTTCAGCTTCACAATGTATATTTTAAATTCAGCATAGTCTAAAATATTTAGCCCTTTTGTCATGCAAAAATACAGTTGCCCCTTTTTATACAAGAAAAAACTCAGGTTTATAAAAAATGCCTGCTTATCAAGCATCAGTTGACTTATAAAATCAATCAATTTTAGATTAACTGATAAGATTAATTGATAATGTGCTAATTTGGCTGTATATTTGAAGCACCTGTACATTTCAAGTCCAGTTTTTGCCATAGCCAATCATCTGCTTTTGTTGATATAGTGTGCACACAGCTCCATTCAAGTTTATTGGTACCTCAAAATAAATCGATCTTCTATTACAGCAGTCATGCTGTTTTTTTCTTTTTGTTGTTAGCCAAACTATAGGTTGTTTTTAATTCAACCTTTAATTTTATGGACATTTATTTGATGGTGGGAAAATCCCCAGCAAGATAAAGTATTCTTCATATTTAACAAAGCAACCTTAGTTGGGCCACTAACTTGTGTATCCGTTTATGTTTCAGGATGTGGTGCATTCCTAGCAGGTATTTTTTGGTAATATAGCATATCCAAAGACAGTTGTCTCATGGCACAACTTACCCCAACTTATTTTATTTGTGCCCACAGATGAAATTCTATACTTTTATCTCCAGTTTATGACCTCATATTGTAGTTCATACTGTTGATATACAAATTAAATAAAAAAATAGCTGTTATGGTGGACACAAGTTATGAAACTTATTATAGTTTTATTTCTTAAAAAATATGTTTTTTACTCTGAAGTGAATTTCACTTTACCAGTGCCTTTCTTGCCTTCACAGCCTGAATGAAATGATGCCTTCCTCCTAACTATTTGGTCACATGATCAATGGTTTGTACTGTTTCCTAGCAACAAGTAGTGGCTCAACTCTCCCCTAAAGTGCAAATTGCAATGCTACTAAATACTAAGGAAATGTATGTAAATTTCTGAAACTGAAGAAAGTTTAGAAACATTTAAAAAAATCTAATTATTCTGATATTTAGCAAATATAATTACATTTTCAGAAGTTTTGTCTTTTTATACACCTGGTTTTGAGAAATGAAGGAAGATTTATAACTTTTGCACAATTTTGTACCTCCAGCCTTCCTCATCTTGATTTTTATTACGCCTGTTGGAGTCAGCTGCTCTCAGTCTGCACATCACAGAGCAGAACCAAGTGATCAATTGCACCGCCAGAGAAAAATGTCAATATGAAATGACTGTGCAAAACTCTAAAATTGCATTCAGTATTAACATTTTTTAAAATGATCCATTTGCTCAAGGCATGTGTAACCGGTGTATACTATTAGTGTTCTTTACTGATCACTTGGTCTTATACAGTCAGTTAACCTTGATGTGTTCTGAGTTGTGTTCAGATGAAGAAGGGAGTCAGACCACAGGAGTTGCTGGTTGTTCTTTAATGCAGGTTGCTGGCAGAGGCCTGCACAAATAGAAATAAAAATGCCCTTTAACATACAGCTCTTCCATTCACAGGAGTCTGAATTCCCCTCTTCTCAGGCAGCCTAGCGCCAACTCAAGCTAGTACAGTACTATTGTTCTCGTAAATAAATCCACAATAATAAAAAAGGTAGATTTCTTGTAAAATAAAAATAAAAAAACTCTGAATCAGATGTTTTGTTCCCTAAATACAACCAGCTTAAACATTGTAGAACAACAGAACCAAATGCACATACCTGCACAAATAGAAATAAAAATGCCCTTTAACATGCAGCTCTTCCATTCACAGGAGTTGGAATTCCCCTAGCAGACAAGCACATGGAGAAACCCTGTGACTAACTAACAACAATATCTGCTCTAACATTTAAGAAAAATGTTTTTAACTTGTCAAAAAGAATACTCCTCTGTATGGATTTAAACAAATTAACATTCACAGCTGCATGTACTTACAATTATTTTATATATTTCATAAAACGTGAGCACAATCTAAAGCAAAGAAAAGTTCCTACCTCTTCTCAGGCAGCCTAGCGCCAACTGAAGGTAGTACAGTGCTGATGTCATAAGACGCTCTCTTAAAGTGACAGTACAGGTACTAGTGCTTATCAAAATAAGTAACATAATAAAATTTTTAAAATATAGCAAAGAAATAGGATTCTTCAGTGTTAATCAGGATTTGGTGAAATTTCAAACATTATAATAATAAAAATAAAGCACATTTTCTAAAGTTGTTACACATGCATTGCAGCAAGGCTAATTTGGGTGGATTGTGAGCACAAAATCTTCATATGATCGACTCCCATGTTGTTACAATGCAAGTGGTTCAAACTTGTACTGGAAGCATAACAAAATGATTTATTCGGAAGTAAGCAATTTCAGCAACTTGCTCTTTGTAAAAAAGGTCAGTATTTCCGGGAGGCGGCTACGCTAGCAATAATATATAAAATCAAAGAAGAACTTGGAATTAGATTAAGGTCTCTGTGCTTCTTAGTATTCGGACCACAAAGTGCCTGAGAGTCTCTCAGTAATTTCTTGGCCCTACTTGTGGACATGCTCCATCACCAGTGGGACTCCATGAAAAATTAATGGTTGTGGAGGGAGTAAGGGTCCCTGGATGATGAACTCGCTGTAGATGAGTGCCTCCTGAAAGATTTATGCAAATATTCATACACAGCTTAAAGTGTGGCATATGTTTGAAGACTCCTAAATAGGCCTGTTGCGATAAAAGATAAATCAATTAATCGTATGATAAATTAAAACTACCGACGTCATTTTAATTATCGCCATTATCGTCTCTTCTGACCTTTTTCTCTTTCTGTTGATGACACTGAATGAAAAAAGGCTCAACTCCGGTGCTCTCCACTGACTCCTCCCTTCCTCATTTCCTTAGAGTAAAGCCCAGCGCACACCACACGATCTTAGAGCTGTCGATTGTCGGCCCATTTTCAAAACCTGACAGACCACACATTAGCCGACAGAAATCCTAGGTATAACGGTTCGATCGGGTCGTTCCTGCCGTGTCCAACAATGAGCACAAAATAATGGCTACAAGTTCAGTTAACTAATTTTAAAACCAGGTGTTACATCCCCAAGGCAGTCTAGGGGTTTTGAAGGGGGGGGGGGGGGGGCTGTAACAATAGATAAGCCAGGAAAAATTAAGAGACAAAAACCAGGAGGGTAAAATTAAAGGGTTTATTCTGGGGGATCCAGAGAAAACTCAAAGATGAAAATGAAAACCTACAAGAAAAGAAAAGGGAGAATAACAATGAAAACCAGGGTTTCTAGTAGACCAAAACCCTCATTTGCAGCACCACCAAGCTGCAGCACACATGCTGCCTAATTGGCCAAGAGGCACCGAAAGTCAGTTTCCCAGCTAGTTTTATACTCTGCTCATCAAGAGACAGAGTGAAACCAGCTGGGCCTGCTTAACCCGCCGGAGCTCAGCAGCAACCCGAACTGGGAGGAATCCCACATGCAGCCACCACTGCATGTAACACCCCCTCCCATAAAATCCAAGCCCTGGGAAGAAAGAAAACAAATAAAAATTATACCAAATAGCTCACCAACCTCTATAACTAAGATCAACCATACACACGGGATAAGGCATCTGCCACCACATTCTCCGAACCCTTCTTGTGCTTAATTATGAGGTTAAATCGCTGTACCATCAATGACCAGCGCATCAACCTTTGGTTGTGGTTGTACATCTGTGACAAGAACACAATGGGGTTATGATCAGTAAACACGGTCACTGGAGAAGAAGAACCAACATACACCTCAAAGTGTTGTAAGGCCAACAGCATTCCAAGAGTTTCCTTTTCAATGGTGGAATAATTCATCTGGTGACTTTTGAACTTAGCAGAAAAGTAACTTACGGGATGGCACACCCCATCCTCACCGTCTTGAAGTAGTACAGCACCAGCACCTTTAGCACACGCATCCACTTCCAGCTTGAATGGCTTAGTGACATTAGGAGCAGCCAGGACTGGAGCACTGCAGAGAAGAGATTTGGCTGCAAGGAAAGCCTCTTCACACTCACTGGTCCACACAAAAGGGACTGCAGGGCTACACAACGCTGTAAGGGCAGTAACCACAATAGAAAAGTTCTTGCAGAAACATCGATAATAGCCAACCATTCCTAGAAAACGTTTCAAATCACGCCTTGTTAACGGGACAGGATATGCCAGTATCGCATCCACCTTAGCCTCCACTGGACGCACCTGCCCAAGGCCAACTTTCTTGCCAAGGTAGGTAACCATGGCCTTTCCAAATTCACATTTTGCAAGGTTAAGCGTTAGAGATGCTCCACGTAACCTTTGAAACACAGTTTTCAAAATGGAAACATGCTCATCCCAGTCATTGGAAAAGATGACCACATCATCAAGGTATACTTTGCAGTGGGGAACATCTCCCAATACCATCTGCATAAGACGTTGGAAGGTGGCAGGAGCATTTCTCATTCCAAAAGCCATGGCAGTATACTGGAGGAAGTGGTCAGGAGTCACAAAGGCAGAGATATCAGAGGCTCTCACGGTTAAAGGAACTTGCCAATATCCCTTTAACAGATCCAACTTGGTGATAAATGCCGCGGGACCAACACTGTCAATACAGTCTTCCATGCGAGGGAGAGGAAAAGAGTCAGGCACTGTAACCGCATTCACTTTACGGAAATCAGTACAAAATCGTAGAGTACCATCAGCCTTCGCAGTTAACAAACATGGGGAACTCCATGGACTGTGGCTGGACTTTGCCAGTCCATTCTCCAGCAAATAAGAAACTTCTTTTTTCATCTGTTCCCGTTTCTCTAGGGAGCAGCGATAAGCATGTTGCTTCACTGGAACTGCAGCACCCACATCAATATCATGTTCGATCACACAAGTTCTAGATGGAACATCACCAAACAGAGAGGGGAAACCTTGAAGCAGGGCACATATGTCATCCTGCTGAGCGGGAGCCAGGTACAACAGCTGAGCTTTAATATCAGCCAGAACCTCAGAGTTCCCCAACCTTCCTGAGTGCTCTTCTGGCGACCAAACCAACCCATCTTCTGACATGTCACAAGGAAGACAGCAGGAGGTTAATACAGACATAGGAACACTTCGCTTTTCTGCCACATCAGCTCCCCGATCGTAATAGGGCTTCAACATATTAATGTGGCACAATCGAGTCTTAACCCGCCGGAGCTCAGCAGCAACCCGAACTGGGAGGAATCCCACATGCAGCCACCACTGCATGTAACACCAGGCATTAATCAATGCTTTACTACAATCCAGAGGTGTGACCAAGTCACTGTGTTGCAAGTCTCAAGTAAGTCTCAAGTCTCTGTCCTCAAGTCCGAGTCAAGTCTCAAGTAAAGACAGGCAAAAGTCGAGTCAAGTCTCAAGTCAGGAACCTTTAATTTCAAGTCATTTCGAGTCGTTATTCATTTTTTTAAATAATTTGCAATTATACATAAAATTCAAATATTAGACCATTTGTTCTTTTTAAAATATGTATTTGAGGTTCATTTGTGATCCTCTTATTCATCTGGTATTCTTCAAATCTGTCAGAAGTAAACAGATGTCAGAAAATAAATTACAGCCTTTCATGAATTACATTTGACTTCAGTTTACTCCTTCTATTCATAAATAAACATCAACACTACAACAATCATAGTTTTCAAAAAATGAAATAAGTATAAATGAAGTTAGCTATAGTCAACTATCTTACAGCAAAAGAAAAGTGCCACCTACCGATCTCTGTGAAGCTTCAAATGCCGGACAAAGTTGGACGTCGTGGCATCTCCATCCGATATTCTCTTCTTGCATGTTTTACAAGTTGCAGTTCGTTTTTTAGTCGAAAGTTCATAACCTACGTATCCATCCATCCATCCATCCATTTTCTGTTCACCCTTGTCCCTAATGGGGTCGGGAGGGTTGCTGGTGCCTATCTCCAGCTACGTTCCGGGCGAGAGGCGGGGTACACCCTGGACAGGTCGCCAGTCTGTCGCAGGGCAACACAGAGACATACAGGACAAACAACCATGCACACACACACTCACACCTAGGGAGAATTTAGAGAAACCAATTGACCTGACAGTCATGTTTTTGGACTGTGGGAGGAAGCCGGAGTACCCGGAGAGAACCCACGCATGCACAGGGAGAACATGCAAACTCCATGCAGAAAGACCCCGGCCGGGAATCGAACCCAGGACCTTCTTGCTGCAAGGCAACAGTGCTACCAACTGCGCCACTGTGCAGCCACGTAGCCAAAAGAAATTACTCGCGGAAGCATATTCGAGCGGTTATTTCGTATTTTGTAGCTTGTAGCTTTGCCGCGTTTTTTTAAACGTCCAAATCCTGTTAATTTGATTGGTTGTGCTGCAGCTACGTACACATACATACATAAGGAGAGAGGAAAAACATAGTGACGGTCTGCGCATATTGATACAGAATGAGTGAAATTAATTAATGACGCCACTTTATAAATAATGTGTTTTAAATTTTAAGACTTTGAGTAAAAAATATCAAGTCTTTTCAAGTAAACAGCTTCAAGTCGAGTCAAGTCCCAAGTCAATGGCATGAAAGTCAAAGTCAAGTCCGAGTCTTTGAGCATTTTTTCAAGTCAAGTCTCAAGTCGTGATTTTAACGACTCGAGTCTGACTCGAGTCCAAGTCATGTGACTCGAGTCCCCACCTCTGCTACAATCTACCTGCAATGCATGTGGCTAGTGTCAGCCTAAAGTCCTGACTGAATGAAAATCATTAGAACCTATTTACGTGACGTTAACGAAGAACAGCTGAAAAGTTACCGGGTTTATCAACTGCGGTAGCAATTTCGCTCCAACTCCTCCTCTTGTCATTTCTATATTCTTTGCATGTTCAATAAACATTAATGTTGTTTCCACATATCATCTCCAATGTCCGCTGGACTTCGGGTTGCTCCGTGTCAGCTGTTTGGGATTCCCCGACGTAATTTCCCCTCAGAAAACACGGAGGAGAATCCGCGCTTTCTGATTGGCTACCTGTCACATTCAAGAGGCTGCGTTAAAGCTTCCAGTCGGGGAAAACCCCTGATTTGGATCGGAGCGGCAACGACGATCTACCGTAACACACCACACAATTTTAGAAAAACCAACGTTCTAAGATTGTTGTAAGGGGAAAAATAGGAGCAAAAATCATGTAGTGTGAACTATTGCATCAGGTAGTCGATGTGCCCGTCTTCTCTATTTAAATCTAATTATTACTGAAGGGCAACATAGTATACAGACTTCATAATCTGCACTCTTTTGGTTGAATGCAGTATTTATTTCCACTTTGGCTTTATGTTGTTTAGTTTTTTTTCCAGTACATTTTTTGTTAATGGAGACTGAGAATCCATTTTAGTTTTGTTTTTGGTTGTTTTGTTTATTTTGTTTATCAGTTAAGTGTTCTTTTGAAAACAAAGTGTATCTATCTTTGGCAGGAAATCGCATGCATTATTACGTCATTTCCATTACATCAGTGTTAAAAGGTCTTCAAACAATATTATCGTTTATCGCAATAATTTTTTGAGACAATTAATCGTTCAGCAAAATTTGTTATCGTGACAGGCCTACTCCTAAATGGAGACTGATTGTGGCACCTATTCTAAGATTAATGCAGGTCCACGCAGCTCCCAAAATTACCCAAACTAATAAAAGAATCCTGCAGGAGGAGTTAAGAAAATAAGTTGTCCTAAGTGAAGTACTATTAGCTACTTACCTGGAGGTGGTGAAAATGCTTAGAACCGAGTCTTCCTGCTGCTGCTTGAATCTCTGTTGAAGACTTCAGTGTCTTTTGTACATTTTTAAAGTCCTCATGTGATGAATCCTAAAGAGATAAAGGTTTACATGTTTTCATATTCTCTCCTTGAGGGCTTTCATAGTGTTGCACACAAAGAAGTGACTGTGTGACAAATAAAAAGTGAGCTGGAGAGACACATTTAAAGCCCTGCTCAATTTCACACCTCTGCAGACTCCAGGCTGTCGGCCCATCACCGAGCATCACCGGTTGAACCGTGGTTTATTGCTGCCTGCTGAGGCTGGAAAAAAGGCTGACGAGACTGTGAGCTACAACAAGAAGGTTGCAATCTGTCACACAACAGCACTGAGCTGAACAGCAACAAGACCTTAACTGTAGGGTTGGTGCCAAAAAAAAAAAAGATGAGCAGATGGTCTTGGTGTTGTTAATCTCAAACTATGAGTCCAGGACAGTACAAGAAACGTTTATGTGACTAAAACCCCAAATATTGTTCTCTTGGATGTTCAGTCAGTATCCAAACAAAGAAAGAAAGTACACAGTATCCTCATTAGTTTTTGTTTTCCCATTTATGTACTTGCTAGCAGTAGCATTTAGCATTGCTTGCCAGCTCCTAAAGGATATTTAAAAAGTAGAAATAAAAAAAATTATTTTAATAGTCTCCTGAGCAGTTTAGCGGTCACAGAACACTTTATCTTGTTTTTTCATTTTGATTTTGGCAAGAAAAACTAACCTTTTTATATTGCAATCAATCATTTCAAATGGAACTACATTTTAATATTTGTAGAATTGGAAGAAACACGTATTTAAAACATATCTGAAATATAACAGATGATAACAACTAGCAACCTGTTAACACTTGCCATAATGCAGTGTGAACAAATGTGATTTTACTGTTTTGAGTTTTTCTTTTGCTATGACAGTAAAAATCCCTTTATAAAGAAATATAAAGCTTATGAAGAAATTTCCACACAAAGATAAGAGAAAATCTTATTAACACTCATAAAAACCCTGTTTTTGTTTTTTTTTTTTGTTGGTTTTTTTACCTCCTCTGGTCTTTTTAAGGAAATTTCTCCCACTCTAGTCATATTTAACGGTTTACCACCGTGAGTCATCTTTTATAATCTGTTTTAATTTGTTCTTCTGTTTCCTGAAATGATACTACATGATAAATAGCAAAAAGTAACCATAATAAGGACAAAATAAGGCAAAATAAATTGATTAAACACAGTTTATTTTCTCATTTGTATACAAATAGGATAAAACAAGATATGACAGTATCTCTATCTTGAATCTGTAATATAATAGTGTGTACATTTGTGTTTTTGTTCTGATCATTTTTTGTTTATTTGCATATATCTTACCATTTTTTTTAGCCCTTATTTATTCTCATTGTTGGTGCTTTGGATTTTTTTTCTTTAGATAAGTGTTTCTTCTTGTTTATTGTTTCTTTTAGATTTAGATCTCTTTCCCCTTTTTTCATACTCTTTGCTTTTTATCACCTCACCTTGAACCTGCTATTGAGCTTATATTCCCAGATGTGAATCATTTTATCATCCTTTCCCAGCTTCATGGAGTCACCTGTAATTAGCTCATTTGGTTCCTTTGTCATTTCCACTCCCTCCTTTAACTTTTCCAGGCACAATAGTTGTATTTCTATTTCAAATATATGCAAAACTTTGTTGATATTCCACTATGTAAAAAAACAACAGCACCAACAAAAAAAAACAATTTTGCAATTGCAGGGTTTCCATTATAAATATAAAACGTGATTAAAATCTCACGGTAATGGGGGCGCAGGGGTTAGCATGCCCCACGTTTGGAGGCCTTAGTCCTCGACGCGGACATTGTGGGTTCGACTCCCGGTCCCGGCGACCTTTGCCGCATGTCCCCCCCCCTCTACTCGCCCTCTTTCCTGTCTGCCTACTGTCGCAAAAAAATATGAGCCACTAGCGCCTCAAAAACTCTTCTGAGAAAAAAAAAGAAAAAAAAAAAATCTCATGGTAATAAGTTTGTTCATACGATGTCATTAAAAAAGATGCTATGCCATCAGCCGCCTGATGATGGCATCTTCTTCGTGTTTTGCGACAGGAGTAATATCTGGTTGTTGATCACATGACTTGTGTTATGCAGAGAAAGTTTTTCCATTTCAGCTTTGTAAAATGCACTAATACTGATACTGCCGAAAAAACACTTTATTCTAGCATAAAAGCGTTTTATTGTATAAAGTGAATCTTTTGGAATTGGTTTGTTTCATTAACCAAATTTATTTTGGAAACCCAGCTATTGTTCTCTACTGGCTCCTTCTGTTGCATTACTTCAATCTCAAAGGTTTTCAGTTTGATTGAAGTTTACACTCTAAGTTTTTCCGTTGAATCATTAAATTGCATATTTCATGACAATTCCAAAATCCTGTCTGCATTTTGATCCTGCTACAAACTTATCCAACATGAAACTTCCTGTGCAACAGCTCTTAAATGCTAAATGACTTTGTGCTTGTACCGCGCCTTATCAAGTCCAGAGGACCCCAAAGCGCTTCACACTACACTCATTCACCCTTTCACTCACACACTGATGGTTGCCACAGCTGCCCTGGGGCAGCCTGACAGAAGCGAGGCTGCACCAGCACCACCAAGCCCTCCGGATCCCCACCAGCAGGCAAGGCAAGTGAAGTGTCTTGCCCAAGGACACAACTACAGAGGAGGGTGGGGTGGGGATCAAATCAGCAACCCGCCAATTTTGGGGCAAACTCCTACACAGTCGCCACCATCACTCCTTAAGGGGGGGTTATTATATAAATTCAACTTTTTTGAGCTTTATATTGTTATAATGTTATTCCCTCATCAAAAACATACCTGGAGTGCTGTTTTAATCCTTTCATGTGTACAAGACCAAGTGTCAGAAAGAGTAGGAGCTTCTTAAAGGGACAGAGGCCAATTTCAGGCCATCAAATTGCAACGTCAAATTTCTTTTAAGCTAAGTTTGATAATACAGCATTTTTATACCAAAAGTAACATAGTTACTTGAATGTGCTGTAAAATGGCACTGTGGCTGGAAAATATATAGTTCTGCCATTTTAAAGACATTCTGGAAAGAGGGGCTCTCCAGCCACCTTCTCAGCTCCCCTACTATCTTCTGCAGGGATGACCAGAGCTGAGATATCACGGAGAGATGGAGTACATCAACACATTCCTAACCACAGCTCTGCTAATATGTAGAGATCATCTGATTGATTGGTTTTAAATATGATATTTAAGGCATCTTAAAACAGCAAGAGAAAGAACGGACATTAGTAAATGGTACCTAACATAAAAGAGGAGAGAAACTAGATATAAAACCCACAGGCAACCCAATAAACGAGCAAAAAGTGAGCTTAATTAACTAACTAAGCCAGGAAACAAAAACCTGGCTAAAAGGTGCTGCAAGGCAGAAATCCAAGAGAAGCTAAATTACAGGTACAGAACAAAAAAAACAGACAATGAGACATAACCAACCAAAAACAAAGAATATACAGAGAAAATGGCCAAAGAAAAGGATATCCATCCATCCATCCCCACCTTCCTTTTCTCCCTCCCTCCTTCCTTACCCACTTCCCTCACTATGCCCTGACAAGTGCAGCCTACAGTATTTATGTACTCTGTGCATGTGTAGTAAAAGCATTTTTAATTTTTAAGTATCCTACAGCTGTCTAAATGTACTATTTTTTTACCCTATTTTCTTAAAGACACACTGTACCTCATTTGCTTGCCTATTACTGAACCATATTATTCCCTTTCCTCTGCAGCTCTTTGTAATCAGGGCTGCCAGCAATAATGAGAAGGGTTTTTGGCTCTGAATACTAATCTGATATCAATGGACACACTGCTGTCCAGCCAGTGTTTATCTGTTTGTGTGCTATTTCACGAACTTGCATGAATGAGGCGATATCTTTAAAGCTGCAGGCCATCTCCGAGCAAAGAAGGTCTTTTTGATATTCCCTCCACGCGCACACAACTGCTTTCCCTGCAAGTCTGTTGTCAGCAGAATTTGTAATGAATTGCACAAAAGCTAGTTTGCCATGCGTGCAATCATGCATGCACACATATACACACTCACAAACAAGACAAAACAACTTTCCTTCTTTGCACAGCAGAAACTGCTTCAGGAAAAATGAATCAAGTCGTATGTTGGGAAGAGGAAATGCCTCTCATCAACTGATTTTCTTTTAACTTCTTTCTTAATGATGATGCCGTCACTGAATGTTAGTGTTTGACAAATTGTATACATTTTGAATATGAGGATTTACACTTTTGAATTTTTCAGAATGACTTGCTGCTAGCCTTGTAGATGACGATCAGTTATGTTCCGTTTTACAGGCATTTTGTCATGGTTTTAACAGAGAGAAATGAACATTACGGGATGAGTGAGTGATGTCAAGAGTGATGAGTGACAAACATGAAAATTTTCAACACAGAATTTGTTAAACCAATAAGACCACTACTCTGCATGGCTTACTTTCTTGGCATGGGATAGGCCAGAAAATGTGATACAAGTTCCACAGTCTTGTCAAGGTTAACTCAAAAAATAAAAAACAGAGAAAAATCTCTACTCATGCACTGCTTCACAAGTATCAAAAGATTAGGAAGCTATTGACATGAAATCTCTGACAGCTTGCAAAAGTGAAAATACAAACCCTGGAGCGGAGAGCACAAAACTCATTCTGTTTTTCCAGTTGTCCTTCGGTCATTTAAAGTGATCTTGATCAAAGTTCTAAAAGCTTTCTGAGGTTTTTTCTTTTTAGTTTTTGTGACTTTGGAAGCATTTTCTATTTACTTTTTTACCTAGTCTATCTACCAGGTAAATGACAGATGATGTAAAGAGTATACTAAAACCTTCTTGGTCCCAGGGGAACCAGACAGTAGCATGTAGCAATGGGTTAAGGCAGCCATCGTGCAGCAAAAAGTAAACGTTCATTGTGCTATTCTAATAATTTAAATGATCCTTTGATGCGTAAGAAATGCTCTACTCTCCAGCTTAACTGCTTAAAAGAAAAAAAAAGCCCCTCTCCCTGAGTCCCTGGAAGGATGTTGCAATTTAATTCCTAACATAAAAAAACAAAAATGTTGTGGCTGAAACATTTATAGAAAGTTAGACCAATTAAATTACTGGGATTGGAAACAAAAACCTGGCTTATTGTATCTGTTTATGCTCAAGCTTAAACTAGTGCTGTTTAAGCAAGCTACAGGAAATTAAAAAAGAAGCAGTTTAACAAATCATATGAGACATTGCCTCAAATGTCATGAAAGATTTTATGATCTTATTTGTTATAAAAATTGACTGAAATAAAACTACAGTATAATAGCTGAAATCAACTCTCTACCAGGCCCTTTATTTTTGTTTGAGCTAGCGTTATCACTGCAGCACAGCTTTGTGTTGTAGGGAGAATTTTTATGATTCTTCTCCTGCTGTAAAACTTTGTTGAAAAATAAAATAGAAAATATTGCCAATGAAATGCAAGTAACTGCTCACAAGAAGCTAAAAAGTAGTCTGAGAATCATTGCTTTAAAATTCAACACACACAATGCTTTTTTTAACAAAAATGGGTAGAAAGGAAGTAAAAACACAGCTGAAATTAAATCTCAACTTGTTCCTCTAAGTCTCCATGGGGAACCAGTGAAATTTGGCTTTGGGGCTCTTTATTCCTGCTAACAATGTGGACTGCTGCAATCAGCAGTCAGACAATGAGATTATTCGAATACCTGACCTGTCCTCTGCTATACACAAATTTCATTGTTTACATTATATCCTATATGGATGTATAGGATACATTTATTTACATTTATCAGGGCAGATTTCCTTAATTTTGGGGATCTGTGATTGGCTGATACATGCAGGGGCGCTGTATAATGGGGAAAAGTTGGGACAATTCCAAGGACCCCTGACTGACAGGGCCCCCCACCCCCCACAAAAAATATTTTCATATATATTGTTGTTGCGCAACACCCCCCCCCTCCTTTCTGTCTCTACTGTCTCACTCTCTGCTTCCTCTTCTGAGAGGGGAGATGTGCTACCAGCTCTCCTTCTAACGGGTTAATTGAGTTTTCTAAATCTGCCGGGATTTACCCTGTCCAGGACTGAAGTAAACTCTGTTTAAGCTGGTTTCGAGAAACGATTCGCCTGGTTTTCTGACGGCCTACATCCAGGTGTCCCACCCTTCTTCCCCCTGTGAATTAGCCAGACTGAGCAGCCTACAGCCAACTAGTTTCACAGAGCACACCTGTTAACGGTCGCTCGTTCTCTATTTTACAACTTGCATTTGTTATTGAACCAGGTAGGTTTTAGTGACTCGGGCGAGTCCCAAGGATGACGTTTTAAATTTGGGCTACCAGCAACCTAAAAACATTTTAAACTTTTTCCTCTCCAGAATCAAACATCACAGATATTTTACAACCATCAAAGAACTTTAAGGTGACTCATTAACTGAATGTCCACAACATCTTTTAGATTTTCTTTATGCTAAATATTTTATTAGTAAAGCATTTTTGCAAGGGTCAGTACAGCTTAATTCAGTAGCAGAAATAATCAAATAAGTAAAATCAATCATCTAGTCTGTCTTTCCCTACTGCTGACACTGAAAACTAAAAAAGAGAACCTTTGAGAGAGACGGACGGAGTTTGACGTTTCGAACCCCAGACCTGGCCTGATGATGAAGAAGGTGTTGCAGCAGGAGGAAGATGTTGATCGGCGAAGGCAGGAATCTCTGTAGGTCTGATGAGCTTCTTTTCCGCATGGATGGTGAGGTCACACAGGACTTGGTGCAGGAAGGAAAAAAGGCACCAGTTCTTCTTCTTTGTCTTTGCCTTTGTCTTTGGGGTCTGAACCCAGCCGATGAGAGAAGTGCGATTTGAAGCCACAGGTTGTGGGCCTGACCGGTTGGTCTCCATGAGCGGGACAGTCTTCGGCTCTGTGGCCCCGGCTCTTCTTCAGCTGCAGAGTTCTTTGTCCATCTCGATCTTGGCTCGAAGCTGCCCGGAGGATCCAACAAAAGGTTCCTCTTTTGCACCCCCTCTTATAGGGTTTATCCACCCTTTTGGTGCGTTTTCATTGGCTGTCTGCTTAGACAGATGACCTCACATCCATCACTGTCCTTCAGACATTATGTCCTGATGTCTGTGCTAATGTCTCAGAGTTGCTCAACCTCCTGTCCATTGTCTTTCACCTTTTCTCTAAATAAGGCGTTGATCATCTCTGCTCTCCTGTTAGTTCCCCTTTTTCCCTTAACCGTTCACCTTTCACCTACTATCTACCTCCAACATATCAGTGATGTTTAATTGCAGTTACACCTTTTTACACCATTTCAAGTTCAATGTCAAAATCACATTTATATCACATTTATTTTCTTTAGCTTCTCTGATCTAGCATTCATTTATAATTTTATAACCATAACTTATATCACATTTATTTTCTTCAGCTTCTCTGATTTATCATTCATTTATAATTTTATAACCATAACTTATATCACATTTATTTTCTTCAGCTTCTCTGATCTATCATTCATTTATGATTTTATAACCATAACTTATTAGTTACTCTTATTATGATCTTAATGTGAGTTATTACAGATGTTTTTCTGAAAAGAAACCAAGAATAATACATGATTCTAATTATTTGATGCCAAAGTTACAGTTACTTGTTTTTCTTGTAAGTGTTCTCACAAATGTACGTGTAAATATTATTACAAGTAAACCAATATTAATATAAGTATTTTACTTTGAATCTTATCAAATTACTCAAAATGTTTAGATTTAATTCTTTAAACTTTCATGCTTTAAAATAAGAAATAGTCTCAGCTATTTTTATAAATCTGCAGGCTGGAAACTAACTTCCTCTTTTTCCAGGAAACCTGCTTTTCCTGTTTAATGACTCTCTCTGACTGACTATGATTTCTTATGATTAGATAGAAAAAAGTAGAATTAAAGCAAAGTTTGCTGGAGACAAAAACAACACACACAACCAGATTTATTTTATTGACACTTAAGTCTACTGTTGGGCCTTGATGTCACTTGAGTGATTCATTTTAAAGATAACTTTATTTATTATTACTGTTAAACTTAAATCTCCAGCATGGGGAAGTGGGATGAGCTCGGATTTTCTTGACACCCCCTCCACGAGGTCAGACCTTTCACATGCTGGGAGTCCATCACCCTCCTGCAGTTCGCCGTCCTCATCCCCTGGAAAGAGAAGAGGTTCGTCTGGGATGTGAAGATGCAGATTCTTCATCCTCAGTTGTCACAGAGGGCTCAGTGTAGTCATCAAAACTCCACTTCTCTTGACACCCCCTCCTTGGAGTTTTGATTTCCCCCATGAGGTGATGAATGTCGAAGAAAACTTGGATCGCTCTGATTCTTCTACAAGAACCTTCGCTGGATGAACTGCCGGTTCTTCAGGATGTGGAATGATTCTTTAGGGAAGGGAAGATGGGCTGAGACAGAAGGCCTCAAAAAAAAAAAAAAAAATTCTGGCTGTTCAGCAGAGCAAAGTAAAAAGCATAAGCATCATGACGCTTTATACGTAATCATGATCCTTTTCCATTTTAATCCATCAGGTTGTGACAGGAGTTCTTCTTTAGCATAGTCCAATTTCTTCACGGCCCTCCCAGTCCAAAGCCTTGAAGTTGTTCTTTGAACGGCAACCTTCCTGTAATAGTGGCCAGTCTACTGTAGGATGGCATGGTGCTTGATTCTCTGGCCATCTTCTTGTAATGTTCTGGTTTGCTGTAGCTAAGAACTGGCTTGAGCACTGCTTCCTCATGGACCCCTTTCTTCATCAGTAGTACTGTGTTGAAGTTCAGTACTTGCTTTACAAAATCTCGGGCGTTGAATCTCAGCTTGATCACCATAGTTTCAGGCCGATCTTGAGCTTTAATCCAAACTCTCTGCCCTGTTTTCAGTGACACTTTGAGCTGCAACTTCCCTTTTTCTTCTCTGAGCAAAAAGGAGAAGTGTCTTCGCCTCCCTGCTGTCTGTGACGTGAACGGAGTTCCTCTGCAGGGGAAGACCTGCTCTTCTAGCAGTTGTCACTGTGTCCATCAGCACCAAGAGGTACTTCTCACCTCTCTTTCCTGTTGTCCCCATTGGCTCTGCTACATCCATGCAGACTGAACCCCATGGGACTGTGCTCTTGATGAACAAACCTTCCATCCGCTGCCCTGGGTGCCCTGGGTAGCTGTGCAGAAAGCTGATGCAGTTCTGTTGAGTTCTCCTCATTTTCCAAACGATCTGGGCGGCCGGCTTCCTCCGGTTTCTTCCCCAGATTTTCCTCCTCGAAGTGATCATCCATCACTCCGTCTCCTACTCCCGTTGGATCGAGCCCCACGTTGGGCGCCACTTGTTGTTGCGCAACACCCCCCCCCTCCTTTCTGTCTCTACTGTCTCACTCTCTGCTTCCTCTTCTGAGAGGGGAGATGTGCTACCAGCTCTCCTTCTAACGGGTTAATTGAGTTTTCTAAATCTGCCGGGATTTACCCTGTCCAGGACTGAAGTAAACTCTGTTTAAGCTGGTTTCGAGAAACGATTCGCCTGGTTTTCTGACGGCCTACATCCAGGTGTCCCACCCTTCTTCCCCCTGTGAATTAGCCAGACTGAGCAGCCTACAGCCAACTAGTTTCACAGAGCACACCTGTTAACGGTCGCTCGTTCTCTATTTTACAACTTGCATTTGTTATTGAACCAGGTAGGTTTTAGTGACTCGGGCGAGTCCCAAGGATGACGTTTTAAATTTGGGCTACCAGCAACCTAAAAACATTTTAAACTTTTTCCTCTCCAGAATCAAACATCACAGATATTTTACAACCATCAAAGAACTTTAAGGTGACTCATTAACTGAATGTCCACAACATCTTTTAGATTTTCTTTATGCTAAATATTTTATTAGTAAAGCATTTTTGCAAGGGTCAGTACAGCTTAATTCAGTAGCAGAAATAATCAAATAAGTAAAATCAATCATCTAGTCTGTCTTTCCCTACTGCTGACACTGAAAACTAAAAAAGAGAACCTTTGAGAGAGACGGACGGAGTTTGACGTTTCGAACCCCAGACCTGGCCTGATGATGAAGAAGGTGTTGCAGCAGGAGGAAGATGTTGATCGGCGAAGGCAGGAATCTCTGTAGGTCTGATGAGCTTCTTTTCCGCATGGATGGTGAGGTCACACAGGACTTGGTGCAGGAAGGAAAAAAGGCACCAGTTCTTCTTCTTTGTCTTTGCCTTTGTCTTCATCTTTGTCTTTGGGGTCTGAACCCAGCCGATGAGAGAAGTGCGATTTGAAGCCACAGGTTGTGGGCCTGACCGGTTGGTCTCCATGAGCGGGACAGTCTTCGGCTCTGTGGCCCCGGCTCTTCTTCAGCTGCAGAGTTCTTTGTCCATCTCGATCTTGGCTCGAAGCTGCCCGGAGGATCCAACAAAAGGTTCCTCTTTTGCACCCACCTCTTATAGGGTTTATCCACCCTTTTGGTGCGTTTTCATTGGCTGTCTGCTTAGACAGATGACCTCACATCCATCACTGTCCTTCAGACATTATGTCCTGATGTCTGTGCTAATGTCTCAGAGTTGCTCAACCTCCTGTCCATTGTCTTTCACCTTTTCTCTAAATAAGGCGTTGATCATCTCTGCTCTCCTGTTAGTTCCCCTTTTTCCCTTAACCGTTCACCTTTCACCTACTATCTACCTCCAACATATCAGTGATGTTTAATTGCAGTTACACCTTTTTACACCATTTCAAGTTCAATGTCAAAATCACATTTATATCACATTTATTTTCTTTAGCTTCTCTGATCTAGCATTCATTTATAATTTTATAACCATAACTTATATCACATTTATTTTCTTCAGCTTCTCTGATTTATCATTCATTTATAATTTTATAACCATAACTTATATCACATTTATTTTCTTCAGCTTCTCTGATCTATCATTCATTTATGATTTTATAACCATAACTTATTAGTTACTCTTATTATGATCTTAATGTGAGTTATTACAGATGTTTTTCTGAAAAGAAACCAAGAATAATACATGATTCTAATTATTTGATGCCAAAGTTACAGTTACTTGTTTTTCTTGTAAGTGTTCTCACAAATGTACGTGTAAATATTATTACAAGTAAACCAATATTAATATAAGTATTTTACTTTGAATCTTATCAAATTACTCAAAATGTTTAGATTTAATTCTTTAAACTTTCATGCTTTAAAATAAGAAATAGTCTCAGCTATTTTTATAAATCTGCAGGCTGGAAACTAACTTCCTCTTTTTCCAGGAAACCTGCTTTTCCTGTTTAATGACTCTCTCTGACTGACTATGATTTCTTATGATTAGATAGAAAAAAGTAGAATTAAAGCAAAGTTTGCTGGAGACAAAAACAACACACACAACCAGATTTATTTTATTGACACTTAAGTCTACTGTTGGGCCTTGATGTCACTTGAGTGATTCATTTTAAAGATAACTTTATTTATTATTACTGTTAAACTTAAATCTCCAGCATGGGGAAGTGGGATGAGCTCGGATTTTCTTGACAATATATATTTTTTTTTAGAAATATAAAAAAAATGGGGCTCTGTCAATTACTGTTATTGTGTTTTTTAAAATTGTTTTTAGCAGTAAAATTAAATGTTACCACTCCCAGACCAAAAAGTACACATTCATATTTTCACTGAATACCCCCTGGATCTGAATGAAATGGTTTGTTCCTGCTTAGCATGACGGTGTTCAGCAGCAGTCAGTACAAGACAAGAACGAATGTGGCGGTTATATGCTGCCTAGAAAAATAATAAAGTCAGGTTTTGAAATAGAGTAGGGCTGTTGTAAATGAATATTTTAGTAATAAAGTCTATTATTAATAATAATATTATTATCTATTATTCTTATGATTAATCGACTAATCGGATAAAAAAAAAGATAAATTTGGCATAATACCACAGTGTTACTATCAGATATCAATATCAGTCCAATTTTTCATATTTGAGCATCCCCAACAGTTACTTTTTTGTAATTTAGAAAACTAACCTGTAACAATAATAGCTCACCTTCTAAGTTAACCAGAAGAAAAGTTATATAAAGATCTGAAATTATATTCAATTTAATAATGAAGAGGTAAGCTCACAAATATGCTTATAAAAAATGTCTATACTCCAGCTTTTAGTTTATGTATTCATCTTCAGTGAGTTTAATAAATTAACTCTCACCTTGCCCCATACCTGTCAAGCTTTGGGTTTGAGAATACGGGAAATGTCGCCTGGAGGGGCTCGGGCTGGTGGGGCGCAGGCGAATGAACGAATGTAAGACGGGGGTGGAGGGCAGGAAATAGACCAGGGGACAAAAGTAAGAACAGGGGAGCAGTACGGTCTTTACACTCAGAAACTCATCTACGAGCCATTTACCGCCACGATGATTTCTGCCAAACGTTTGTTCAGACCGGGATGATATGAAATTTATTGTGCGATTCGTCTGTAAAGCTACACTTACACTGTAAGCATTAACTACTCAGCCGCCCGCCGTGTTCAGTCTATCTGCTCACCTGTATAAATACTCCTGCAGCTCTTCCCGCCATTCGCTTTCAACCAGCAGCTCCCAGAGGAGGAAGGCTGCCGTACTTCAGGCATTGCGCCAGTCATTTTTTTTTTTTTTTTTTGTAACCCCTCCAGGGGGTCTTTTTGTGGGCTCTAGTGTCCCTTTTCATGAAGTAGGCTGACAGGAAAGGGGGAGGGAGAGGGGGGAAGACATGCGGTAAATGTCGCCGGGTCCGGGAGTCGAACCCGCGACAGCCGCGTCGAGGACTTGAGGCCTCCAAATGTGGGTCGCGCTAACCCCTACGCCACCACGGCACGCCCCACGCCAGTCATTTTAAGGATGCTTATTGGTCCCCCCAAAATGATGAAAACCTGGACATTATCATTAATCAATAAAATCCTCACGGGCCGAACTTGAAAATTGGACATTATGCCGCTAACACTTAGTTTTTGTCAACAACTCAGAGGCGGAAGTCAGAGCTACGCGTAACGCAAGTAATGTTCCGGTCAGAACACGGTGCCCTAAATAATAAAACCTAAATTAACAAAGCTTCAAGGCAGGTAAATTTTCCTCGAGGAATTTTAATAATTGATGTACTCGAATCATTCGAGGAATCGTTTCAGCCCTAAAATAGAGAAATAAGAGAGAGAAAAAGACAAGTGTGAATTTGTAACAGTTTTTCTCCAAGAGAGATGGGTAGACTCTATGACATTATCAACCATTCAGCATAGTTAGCTTAGCTACAGACTACGGTTTGCCTCAATTTCACTAACATTTAATGAATTAAGGAAAAGAAATACCAAGATATTCATATATTTAACTTGTCCCTGTACCTTTTACCACACTTAACAGATGAGTCAGTCAGCAGCAGCTCTAACCCCCCATGCCACCATAACCTTTATCCTCTGTCCCAGTAAAAAAGGTGAGCAACGTTGTATTCAATGACAAGCTAGTTAGCATCATTCCAGGTGTTACAGGCCCAGCCTCTCCCTAGGGAGGGCGGTAGAGAGCAATCAGTAGTAACACGGAGAAGAAGAAGAGTAAGTGTGTTAGCTGTTAGAGGCTCGAGCGGTGTAGTGGTTATAGTTGTCTCGTTTTGCCAAGAAGAGAAATAAAGTTCCACAAGTTCTTCATCTGCCTCCTCCTTGTTTTGCCGCCAGCAGAGCAGAGCCTATGAGCTTGTTACCAGCAAAAGAGCCGTAATAGACACCAGCCTGTTCTGGACTTATCAAGGTAACACTGGGGGCTCGCTCCGGGATCGCTCTGCTAAAAAAAAACAAAAAACGGGTGGGGAACGGCAAGAAATGGATGAAGCAAGCCTAAAGAACTTTGTGGGAATTCCCAAGATGGCTGTAACTGGCGCCAACACTGCTGCCGAAGTATCGACGCACTTAGAGGGAAGGAGCCGAAGAGTAAGCTTAAACCCCTTCGTTATGGACGTAGAAGAGACCCGACAGGACAATGCGGGTTTGTGTGATGAAATGCAGTGGCGTGGTGATGATCGGCGGGTGACGAGTATGGAATTAACTCCAGCCGCGAGCGTAGCTGCCGAATAGCTCCACCATGGCCGCTTACCCCGCCGCCATCAGAACACTACAACCCCTTTACAACACCAGACCAGCGAACGACAAACTGCGGTGAGGCTTTAGCCCATTTCTATCCAAGTCATGGTGGTGCTGGAAACGTAGCATCCACGCCTCGTGTGACGACATGTTATATGGATGATAAGACTGATAGCCAGGTGTAGCTGCTGTTGACGGATTTCCTCTTTCCCCGCTGACTGCACCGAACTGGGAACGCTGTGTAGCTTCATCGCTGACCCACACGGTACCGCCTGTTCATCAGTCGGATGGGTTTGGCCACACACTACAAATTTGTCCACCTGCACGACTGGATTTCCCTCACATGCGCGGAGGCTCTGTACGTCATGTCGTAGCACCATTTGGCCTAGTAGAAAACAACCAGCCGCAAAACACAGTCTGCAATCAGCACTCCGGTTCCTGTAATCTTGTGCATAGGTTGAATGACATAGACAGCAGTGAGTGTCAAACATGTAATGAGAAGATCCCAATACTGCAGCCAGGCCATTTTGATGGAACAGGTTCATGGAAAGGCTTCCTTTACCAGTTTGAATGCTGTGCTAAGGCTAATCACTGGACTGAAAAGACTAAATCTGTCCAGTTAAAGTTCTGCCTCACTGGTCCGGCTGGAGCCATTGTCCATAAGAATCCCAGATCAGCTGATTGGAGCTATCAGCGGATTGTTGAGGAGGTCGAAGCTGCTTACGGGCCTTGTTCGGAACATGCTGCAGCTATTGGCATTGAACTGAGGCAAAGAGTTAGGAAAACTGGAGAAGCTCTACATGTACTAAGAGATGACATCTATGAAAAGGTGTCCGTCGTTTATGCCAACTGTACAGGGAGGGAGCAAGATCGCATTAGTGTGGAGATTAGGCCTGTCGCGATAAACGATAAATCGATTAATCGTATGATAAATTAAAACTATCGACGTCATTTCAATTATCGGCATTATCGTCTCTTCCGGCCTTTTTCTCTTTCTGTTGATGACACCGAATGAAAAAAGGCTCAACTCCGGTGCTCTCCACTGATTCCTCCCTTCCTCATTTCCTTAGTGTAAAGCCCAGGGCGCACTACACGATCTTAGAGCTGTCGGCCGATTGTTGGCCCATTTTTAAAACCTGACAGACCACACATTAGCCGACAGAAATCCTAGGTATAACGGTTCGATCGGGTTCGTTCCTGCCGTGTGGTTTCCAACAATGGGCACAAAATAATGACTGCAAGTCCAGTGAACTAATTTTAAAACCAGACATTAATCAATGCTTTACTACAATCTACCTGCAATGCATGTGGCTAGTGTCAGCGTAAAGTCCTGACTGAATGAAAATCATTATAACCTATTTACGTGACGTTAACGAAGAACAGCTGAAAAGTTACCAGGTTTATCAACTGCGGTAGCAATTTCGCTCCAACTCCTCCTCTTGTCATTTCTATATTCTTTGCATGTTGAATAAACATTAATGTTGTTTCCACGTCGGCTGGACTTCGGGTTGCGCCGTGTCAGCTGTTTGGGATTCCCCGACGTAATTTCCCCTCAGAAAACACTGAGGAGAATCCTCGCTTTCTGATTGGCTACCTGTCACATTTAACAGGCTGCTTAAGATCCCAGTGGGGAAAACCCCTGATTTAGATCGGAGCGGCAACGACGATCTACCGTAACACACCACACAATCTTAGAAAGACCAAAGGTCTAAGATTGTTGTAAGGGGAAAAATAGGAGCAAAAAATCATGTAGTGTGAACTATTGCATCAGGTAGTCGGATATGCCCATCTTCTCTATTTAAATCTAATTATTACTGAAGGGCAACATAATATACAGACTTCATAATCTGCACTCTTTTGGTTGAATGCAGTATTTATTTCCACTTTGGCTTTATGTTGTTTAGTTTTTATCAAGTACATTTTTTGTTAATGGAGACTGAGAATCCATTTTGTTTTTGGTTGTTTTGTTTATTTTGTTTATCAGCTCCAGTGTTAAATATTCTTTTGAAAATAAAGTGTATCTATCTTTGGCAGGAAATCACATGCATTATTACGTCATTTCCATTAAATCAGTGTAAAAAGGTCTTCAGACAATATTATCGCTTATCGCAATAATTTTTTGAGACAATTAATCGCTCAGCAAAATTTGCTATCGTGACAGGCCTAGTGGAGATATTCACTAATGCTCTAGCAGACCCTGATCTGATCCAAAAACTGTTAGAGGAGCGACCGCGCACCCTTTCATTGGTTTATGGAATCGCCCAAAAATATGAAGCTACAAGGATGGCTGCCCATGCGGTCACACAATTGATGCGGCCCACCACACGTAACCTGACATCTCAGGGGGCCAGGCTAGCAATGGTGCATGAGGACCGCAACCTGTCCCAATGGGAGCCATCCGAGAAACAGCGACAGCAATCCATCTCAAGTAAGAACAAACATTTAAGCAATGTCATATGTCATAACTGTTCTGGTGTGGGTCATCTACGCAGAAGCTGCCCTTCACCACATCAACCGAAAGTCAAGCACACCCATCCCAAAAAGCCATCTGCACCAGACACTGTGATTATCTGTGCTAAAAATGGGAAGGAGGAAATGTGCATTCAAATTCTGATCCATGGAATAAAAATATGTGCCCTCTTAGACTCTGGTGCCCGGAGGAATGTGCTGTCTCTGCGTGACTTTAACTCGTTTATTTTAGAGTGTAGACCCACCATCCAACCATCTGCTGCACAAACATTGCAGGGAATCGGGCCAGAGGGGCTTCCTGTGCTAGGAGAGGTTGTTCTCCCAGTCCATGTTGGAAGCAAGATAGTGGATGTGAACTTCATCATTGCTGACACAGCCGAAAGCACAGAGGTCATCTTGGGTCAACCCTTCCTGCAGCAGTCAAGTGCCTGCTTGGACTATGGGCGTAAGGAAATAACTCTGTTTGGAGAGAAGGTTCCTCAGTTGGGTTTTGACCTCCAGGCTAGAGTACATGTTGTGAGGGTGGCCCGTACCACAGTCCTGGAGCCTGGGCGCGAGTATGTGGTGCCTGGCCTCTCCCGACCCTGCCATACAGCCAGCGAGGTTCTCATGTTAAGCCCCACTAAAGCCTTCATTGAAAAGCACAATGTTCTGGTAGCCCATGTTGTTGTCCAGCAGCAACAGTCAGCCAGCCTACCCATCAGGATCTTCAACCCCAGCACTATCCCTGTTAAGGTAAAGAAGGGAGCGGTGGCTGGAGTGCTTCAGCCAGTACAGGTTGTTGCAGGAAAGGAGCTTCAGGCAGCTGGAGCTGACAGAGCCAATAATGTGCATGAACCTGTTAACCCTGTCTCTTTTTCTATACCGAACCATCTCCAGGAACTGTATGCTGAAAGCTGTGGTGGATTGTTGGAGGAGGACCGCCGTCAACTGGGCCAGTTATTGCAACGATACGCCGATGTGTTCTCCACTGGCCCAAATGATTTGGGTCGCACCAGCATCGTGAAACACGACATCCTGACCACTGTAGGGCCTCCGGTGAAACAGCCCCCCCGGAAAATGGCTCGGCAGAAACAAGAAGCAGCTGACCAGCAGGTGCTTCAGAGCTTGGAGGCTGGTCTTGCCCAACCCAGTAATAGCAGCTGGGCAGCACCAATTGTGATGGTAAGAAAGAAGGATCAGAGCTCTAGGCTCTGTGTAGATAACAGGGCCCTGAATGAGCAAACAATTAAGGACGCGTACCCACTGCCTTGGATTCAAGAAACCCTGGACACCCTCTCCACTGCGAAGTTCTTCAGCACACTCGACCTAACATCTGGATACTGGCAAGTGGAGATGACACCTCGGGCGAGAAGAACCGCTGCATTCTGCACACGTAAAGGGCTTTTCGAATGGAACGTGATGCCTTTCGGACTATGTAATGCTCCAGCCACTTTCCAAAGGCTCATGGACCATGTCCTGGCAGGGCTGCAATGGGAGACCTGTTTGGTCTATCTCAATGACATTATAGTTCTAGGACGAGACACTGGTCAGATGTTGGAGCAACTGGAGCATGTGTTTGCCAGGCTGCGTGCAGCTAACCTCAAGCTCAAACCCTCCAAGTGCTGCTTGTTTCGGGAGCAAGTAATTTTCTTAGGCCACAAGGTTTCGGCTGAAGGTGTTGCCACAGACCCCCAGAAGATTCAGCGGGTACAGGAGTGGCCCACACCTCAAAACGTGGGGGAGGTGCGGCAGTTTGTGGGGCTGGCTTCATATTATCGCCGTTATGTGGAAAATTTTGCCACCATTGCCAAGCCACTCCACGAGCTCACCAAAAAGTATGCACGTTTTAACTGGACAACTCAATGCCAGGAGTCTTTTGAAGAACTAAAACGACGCCTAACATCAGCGCCTGTCCTCGGCTACCCTCTGGATAGCGGTGAGTTGCTCCTTGATACTGATGCCAGTGACCGTGGTATTGGTGCTGTTCTCTCTCAGGTACAGGAGGGGGAGGAGAGAGTCCTGGCATATGGCAGCAGACGTCTGTCGGCTACCGAGAGGAACTACTGCACTCCCAGACGGGAACTCTTAGCTGTGGTGGAGTTCACCTCACACTTCAGACAGTACCTGCTGGGGCGACACTTTACCATTCGAACTGATCACAGCAGCCTTCGGTGGCTCACCAGACTGAGAGAACCTGAGGGTCAACTCGCTCGCTGGTTAGAGAAACTGGCTGAGTATGATTTGATTTCCAAGTGGTTCACCGCCCAGGAATTAAACACCTAAATGCGGATGCTCTCTCCAGGAAGCCCTGCCGTGAGAACTGTGCATGTAACATACCAGATCCAGAACTGAGCAGGAAGCAATTTCAACACAAGGCTGTGCAGTGTGACCTAATGGATAGCTCATCAGTCCAAAATGACCTTTCAAATTCCCCAGGGCAGCCTCTAGTGGGGGTAGTGGGCAACTACATAAATGGTGACAGGCAGAATTCTATTCATCCCAATATCCACTTGGTGAGCGAAGCACCTCAGCCTAACCTGTTCCGTGGTTGGACTAACGAGCAGCTTGCTGCTGCCCAAAAGAACGACCCCGACATAGGACCAGTTTGGGAATGGATGGATAGAGGGGAAAGTCGTCCTGCCTGGGCCAGAATAGCAGCGTGTAGCCCGGCCACCAAAGCTCTATGGTCACAGTGGAAGAGACTCTACAGGAAAGATGGAATCATGTTGAGGAAGTTTTATTGCAATGAGGGCAAAAGTTTCTACCCACAGATAGTATTACCACACTCTTACCACAGCTCTGTTTTGGAACAACTGCACGATGGGCCCGTGGGTGGTCATTTTGGGGCCAAGAGGACTCTGTCACGCCTGAAAAGCAGATATTATTGGTATAATATGAGAGATGATGTTACTCTGTGGTACCGTACCTGCATCAGCTGTTCAGCCAAGGCCCGGCCAAGGAAAACACCCCAGGCAGCCATGGGAACTGTGCGCCCATGGAAAGGGTAGCAGTTGACCTGATGGGACCCTTAAATGAAACTGAGAGACATAACCGCTATATATTGGTGGTGCAGGACTATTTCACTAAGTGGGTGGAAGCTTATCCCCTATCTGACGAGCAAGCTCCCACTGTGGCGGAGAAGATTGTGTCTGAATGGGTCTGCAGATATGGAGCCCCACACTCACTCCATAGTGACCAGGGCACCAATTTTGAATCTACTGTTTTCCAGAGCATGTGTGAGCTGCTAGGCATCGAAAAAACGCGAACTACCCCATTTCGCCCCCAATCCGACGGCCAAGTGGAACGGTTTAATGCCACCACTGCAGAGCGATGCCACTGGGAGTGGGATCTGATGCTTCCATATGCTCTTATGGCTTACCGGGCCACCAAGCACAGCTCTACTGGATTCACGCCTAATATGATGCTGTTTGGTCGAGAGATAACAGAGCCTATCGATCTTGTTGCTGTTCCCCTCCCTGATGATGGTTGTGCCAACATTCCACAGTGTGTCATGCAACAGAAAGAGAGGTTACAACTCTCCCATCAACTGGCCAGGGAGTGGCTGGGTAGGTCTTCTGAGCGAGCAAAGAGGCAGTATGATAAAAACATGCACAAATTGCAGTATAAGGTTGGAGAAGCTGTTTGGCTCCTGATTAAAGGCACCAAGAGAATGAGAAACAGAATACGGAAGTTCCTCCCTTCCTACGAGGGTCCCTATTTTGTCACTGGAACATTGGATGACCTTGTTTATTACATTAAGAAGGGTCCAAGGTCACGAGCTAAAGTGGTTCATCATGATAAGCTTAAGCTTTATTACACCAGAACCCCATTGGACAATAGCTGGGTTTTCCAAGACACTTATAGCCCAGCATCAGTTGAGGTGCCTCCACCAGTGGTCGACGCTTCTTCAGATGTGGATCATGATGGGCCTTTAAATCCCTGGGATGGCTTCTCAGAGATGAAGGGATCTACTATGGACCATCCATCTCAGTCTCTGCCTACCCATTCAGTTTCATATGGAGACAACCAAATTCAGAACGAACCTTGCCAGTTTCTATCAGAAGGAGTTGACACCGAGGATTCTGCGAAGGAGCAGCTGCCGCTGGTCTTTCAAAGAGCAGGACCTCAGCAAAGACCACAAAGGAGACGCAGACCCCCTGACCGATTTGGTCAGGGGGTCAGCGGCTAGATGTCCACATGCATGAATGAACTTTTTTTTTTGTTTTCTTTTCTTTATTGGCCTGAATCTGGGTGTAGGCGGATCGCTGCCCGGTTCAGATGGTGGACATTTAAAAAAAAAAAAAAAAATGTATACAGCATGCCTATTCCAGTTCCTAATGTAATGCACTACATGCCATGGATTATTATTAGTATTTTTTTTTCTTTTAGTTGACTTTGGCTTGTTAATCTGCAAGTGTATTGTCTTGTAACACTGTAGTCTCTGTCCGCATTAGATCATCGACGAAATGTTCTAGTTTAGATTTTGGGGGATTTGTTCTAACCAGTTGTGTTTGCTGGAGTAATGTTAAATATGTTTAAACATCATCCAGAGTGGGGGTAGTGTTACAGGCCCAGCCTCTCCCTAGGGAGGACGGTAGAGAGCAATCAGTAGTAACACGGAGAAGAAGAAGAGTAAGTGTGTTAGCTGTTAGAGGCTTGAGCGGTGTAGTGGTTATAGTTGTCTCGTTTTGCCAAGAAGAGAAATAAAGTTCCACAAGTTCTTCATCTGCCTCCTCCTTGTTTTGCCGCCAGCAGAGCAGAGCCTATGAGCTTGTTACCAGCAAACGAGCCGAAATAGACACCAGCCTGTTCTGGACTTATCAAGGTAACACAGGGAATCCATTGGGATTTCTCTGTGTCTTTACTCTTTTGACAATCACACAACAAAAACAATATATTTGTTGCTGACAGAAATTCATACAATCTTTATAAAATGATAATAAAAAACAGCCTCCTGTCTGGACTGCAGCCAGTCCACACAGTTTTACCTTAGCTTGCGTTTAAATTACAGACATATGTTGCAACGTCCCTTCTGACCTGTCCTCTCCGAAGTGAAATTAAAACTGCAGTATATAACTTTAAATTTTTTTTTTTTTTTTTTTTTTTTGCATATTTGTTAAAACTGTCATTGCGTTGTGACAGTATGGCATGAGAGATAATTTGTGAAAAAAGTATTTCCTCTGCCTTCTCCCAGTGCTATCTAGAAACAACCAATCAGAGGCAGGAGGTGGATTTTAGCGCTGTCAATCACAATCTCACGGGGCTGCTCATTCTCCCTCTTCTTGCTCTGTGGTATGCTGCAGCCAGCATAGCCTGTTGTGAATGCTCAGTTTCGTTGGCATAGCTACCAATGACAGCAGATAAACAGTTTTCCTGTAACGATAAGTTGTTTCTCCACCATTAACACATTTAGCAGTGAGTGAATGAGGTTGATTGACAGCACTAAGATCCTCCTCATGGTTCTGATTGGTTGTTTTTGGTCAGAACGTTGCATTACTTTAGCTAGCAATAGTAGTTCAAGGAGGAGGTGGAGGGGATTGATTTTTTTCACAGATTATCTGTCTCATAGCAAACTGTCACAACATGATGACAACTTTAACAAATATGGAGAAAAAAAACCTTTTTTTTATTAAAGTTCTATACTGCAGCTGAATAAAATGCAACTACATAGCATTTTTTGAGAAGTCTGGATTGTTTTATGTATATTTTGCACATTGTCTGTGATTGTTGATTGTGGGGAGAGACCTTTCAGTAAGCTAAATATAATAATAATAAAAAATTTAAGCAACCTATTTGCTGTATTGTATGTGGACTGTTGCATGTAAAATTCACAAGGAGTGAATATTGTGCTAGTATCAGTATTGGACCAAAGAAAGCAAGGCAGTTGCAAGCCTTTAAAATTGTGATGCATTATATGAGTCAGATAGACTCAAGTAACAGCAGCTGCGTGGGGTGGACCAATTTAATTTTGGGGCCCAAGATTCCAGGCGTTTGCAGTTAACAATATTCACCGCACTGTTGCCAACTCAGTGATTTTTTTTGCTATATTTAGTGACATTTCAGACAAAAAATATGGTATCGGACAAAATCAAAATCAGCAGGTCAGGCTTTTTAAAGATCAGTAACCAGGGATCGGCCAGAAAACGGCAATCTGTTCAGCTCTACTTAAGATGGAGTACATACACACATATTCATGACATCTTTGATTAAATTAATTTCTCTTAGGTGTATTTACAATAGCTAAAAATTTAATTTAATAGCAGGTGAGTCTTTCTCCCCTGAAAATGTAAATTGGTACTGGACTGATTCTGAGCCTTCAAATGATTTTAACATAAGTTTCACATAACTTAGAAGTTGATGTAAAAATAATGTTTGTTTTAGCCACATAAATGATCAGCAGCAAACAACATATCCCCAACAACAGCTTAGAGCAGCTCATTGATATATTAATGCAATAGCTATGTAGCCTGATGTAAAAACATTTTGCTAGACAATAACATTGAGAAGTTTTAATTATTGTTATCAAACGTTATCAAACACGCATTTTGAAACCAAAAAAAAACCCTCAGAAACATTTCAGGCCAACCACGAGAATCAACTCATTTAAAGTTAAAACAAAATTTGACACAAACACAAAGACCCTAGCATAAATGTTTGGCTGTTGAAGTGGACCGTTCAAGGTCGCTATCAATCTAATTTTCTATTAGCAGCTCCACAAATCTTTTTGATAAACATTACCTTAAGAGACATTAAAACAAACCTTTATCTTGGCTTTTTTCTACTCTTCCTCTTTCTTTTCTCTCTCCCTGACAGATGAGTCTTTTTTGCGACATTGTTTTGCTAATTTATCTTCCCCCAGTGCTTTGGAGGTTTGGATGCGCACTGCACATTGCAGCTCATATTATCAATGAAGAGTGACCTTCCGCGGCCACCAGAGGGCCCCCAAGAGCAATTTATTTTTTCTTTTGTCCATAAAAATAATAATTTCTACATACATTATCAAATATACTGTATATTGTTGTAAAAAAAATCACAACTTTATAACAAAATTATAAATTTTTGCTATATAATGACATAGAAATCATTACAAAAAAAACAAAAAGCAAAAAAGAGCTCCACTGAGGGGGGCCCCCTAATGGCCCTGAGTGCCTAAGCAACTGCTTAGTTTGCTTATGCCTGGGGCCAGTTCTACCCCTAAGTTTAAACACTTGTCTTTTCCAGCACCTATTATACAATGCAAACAGTGGTAAAGCCAACTGACCAAACATAGTGGAGCTCCACTTGGGTTGCTAGGTGACAGGCTTGGCTTGGCTGGGGTTGATAGGTAGCAGCACAATGTGGCTTGACACTCAAGAAGTTTTAGAAACTGCTCATTTTCTAGACACCAAAATACATGGTTCAAGTTGATTAAGACCAATTGTTTTTAAAACTGATTTCAATTTTAACAGCCACTCTGAGGTTCTTCTTGTAATTGATGAAATCGTAGATTCTGCACTCGAGCAGAATATCCAGAAGAACTTCTAGCCAACATGTCTAATTTTAAAGATAATAAATAAATATGACATATTCTTTCTCTCGTTATTGTGGTGTTAAGCAAATAGAAATAATTTTGGTGATTCTACCTGACCTGGAACAAGGGAAGTTAGGTCTGATTTGAGATAGTGAGGGAAAAAAAAGATGTAGCCTATGTGTCTTTTTGTTTGGTGTATATAAACTTCTGCTTTCAACTGTCTCAGAAACACTCAGAAAAGTACTGAGAATATCGATGAGTCTAGGGTGAAATGTGTTTGTGACAGCAGCTGTTGTTAAATTTGATTTATTTATTTGTTATGTTCTGAGTTCAGCTGCTGTGGGAAAATGTTGCTCACTTTGGTGTTGAAAGTGATGGAATAATAAAACAGAAGGTGATGAAAAGGTTCACCCAAATTCTGTCCGCTTTTCTCCATAATCATTCAGTTAAATGGACGTTCCTTTTAGCGTCTATGCTGCAGGAGCCCATTATATCATCTAACAGTTCACTCAGTCACCACATTAATGCATGAATTCATCTGCAGTTCTAGTTCCCCGTTTTAAACAACACATCCCCGCCTGTTATGACTGCCAGTAACTGTAAACGCGACTGTTTGTTACATAACACAATAATAGAATAGAATAGAATAGAATTCAACTTTATTGTCATTGCACTGTCACAAGTACAAGCAACGAGATGTAGTTTGCATCTATCCAGAAGTGCTCTACGAGATATAAATATTTATTTACAGATGTACAAGACTATGTATGTATGGACTATAAGGGGTTATAGCCTCAATCAAGTTCAATGAAACTATTTTTCAGGATGACAACATTAGATTAAAGGTTCAGTTTCCAGTTACTAAGCTTTATTCAATGTAATGTTTATTTTCTTAATAAAAACCCTTTATTCCCCCTCATCTGGTGGCTGCTTCACCTTTCCCACCCACCCCCAGGTGCCACGAGCATTACATGTCTTTATGTGAATAAAAGCTCACACCTTGCTCCGACGTGATCACACCCACAGCCGATGAACAATTCGGTTCCTAAGCAACTGATCCTATTTTTGTGGGATCTCATGTTCTCTGTGTGTCTGTGTGGGATTTCTCCAGGCATTTTCTCCTACAATCCACAGATAGCTGAGAACAATTTAACTTACTCCTACATGCGAGGCGGTCTGATGGAAGGGGTGTTTGAGCTTTTTTTTCTGCGTGGGCATAAATGCGCGGAAAAGTCTCAGAGTCCCTTGTGAAAAATATAAGAATCAGAGGTCTTGTAGCAGCTTTTTGACAATAGGTTGTTTAGATTCTCTGGAGGCTAAGTCAGGGAGCGCAGGTTTTCAATTAAATAGGTCCCAATTTTGTTAGTGGACGTGGGAGGTTGCACTATTCACTCTACAGCAGTGTTCTTTAACATTACATTTTCAATTTTTTTCCTGGTAATCTTGTTCCACTCATGATTTTCACTTACTGCTACACACAAGCGTATTTTCTGTGTAAAGCATTCCAGATTCAGAACCAGTAATATGCATTTCAGCTGAGTCCCATTCAGTCTTAATGTAACACTGTTTCAATTTCTCCTTTAAAGCTACCTTTACAAAAATATGTTTTCCATATTTATTAAAACTGTCACCATGTCGTGTCAGTAGCTGCATTTCCATTAACCATAAAATTGTGCAACATAAAATTTCAGAAATGAATAGATTTTGAAAAAACTCATGTTTTTTGATAAAAAGTTGTTGCGCTATGATGTGGTGGTTTTCAACAGTATCAAGATAGGTGTATTTCTATTGAGTCGCTGTTGCCATCCTACTCTGACAATTACTGCAAAGTCAGAGATGATGCTATGGCTGCTCTTCCTTAAACAGATAACATTAAACCAGCTAGTACTGAATCATCAATTGGACTTGACTGTATTGCATTATATAGTATTGAATTTTGATTATATTGTTTAGATTATGTTATCATGAGCTGGATTCTACATAACTGCATATACAGTACAGACCAAAAGTTTGGACACACCTGTCTAATTCAATGGGTTTTCTTTATTTTCATGACTATTTATAAGGCAATAAATCCCACTTATTAACCTGACAGGGCACACCTATGAAGTGAAAACCATTTCAGGTGACTACCTCTTGAAGCTCATCGAGAAAATGCAGAGTGTGTGCAAAGCAGTAATCGCAGCAAAAGGTTGCTACCTTGAAGAAACTAGAATATAAGGGGTATTTTCAGATGTTTTACACTTTTTTGTTTAGTGCATATTTCCACATGTGTTATTCATAGTTTTGATGCCTTCAGTGTGAATCTACAATGTCAATAGTTATGAAAATAAAGGAAACTCATTGAATTAAAAGGTGTGTCCAAACTTTTGGTCTGTACTGTATGTGTTCTACCTACTTGCCTTAAGATGATATGTGTTGTGAATTGTCACTATAAAACGTTACCAACTTCAATTCAAACTAGATTAATGATTGGCTTTTCCATCATGGCTGGTTAGTGGGAATCATTATTCCTGTGGTTGATGGGTGACATTCTCCATGACAGAATTAAAAAGCCACTTTGTAAAAAAAAACAAAAAACATCTAACTGCACTAATTATCTGCCTCCCTGGGGGGATACATGAATATTCAAAGCATTTTTTTTTCTTACAGTGAGTGAATATATTTTTATGGACTAATGTTTCTCAAATGAAAGGATGCTCAAGCCAAGAAAGGTAATTTATAATTTTATGATCATTACAATTCAGGTAAAAGCTGCTGATTTGTCTCCATGAGTTGTTGCTGAAAGTAAAATTTTCATAAGAGGCTGCAGTAGAACTTACAAAATGAATTTCCCATGCATTTTATAGCATATTTTTGATACAGTTTACAAAGTTAAAAATGTGTATTATTTGGATATGAGTCTTATGGAGGTGAAGGTATAAAGCAGTCACTGATTCCTTCCCCCTTAGAATAGACTGTACCTAAGAACACGTTAAAACACCTCTCTCTTCCTAACTGCCCCTAACTCCAACTGACACCTAGAAATCATAATTTCAGGTTTTAGTATGATATAATATTTCTTTATTGCTCCTTTGAGACCTTGATCAGTTACTTCTTTGCAGATGTCTTTCATCTCAGCCCTTTCAACACGTTTGGTTTCATAAAGTACTTTTAAACACAAAAAAAACCCTTACATGATGTATTTATTTTATTTTATCTATCAAAGAAAAATATTTAAAAGGGAACAGAGTGCAGGGAGACCCCCAGAGGGCTAATTTGAATAATCAAACAAAAGAAGTCTTGAAATTTTATACAAATAAAAAACATGCAAATACAAAGTATCAAGAATAATTAAAAAGTAGAGGCACACTACATTAAATTGCATTTTTTTTAGGTAGATTTTGCAAATTTGTTTGACTGGGACAATGTGCACAAACATAGAATACAACAAGTCTGTAATTGATGTGTTGCACAAATAGCTAATTTGCAACTCCATGCTCTGGTTGGACATTTATGCTTTAATGTACATGCAATTTATAAATCAAAATAAAGTAAAAATATATATTGATTCGTGCCTACAAATTCATAAATAACCTTGCACATCCTCAGTACCTCCCCCTCCTCACACATTCAGGTAACATACTAAAAATTGTAAATATAATACTAACTCTGAATGTTAAACCACATCTTTGATTTTTCTCTTATCCAAGATTTAGTCACGTGAACAAACTTTTTAAATTCAGGTATAACATTGTCATTGCAATATCAATATTGGCAGTAGATCAAGAAATTTGTTCAGCTTTACCATTTAAACATTATTTATAGCATGCATATATTAATTTCTACATTTCACGATCATTGATACACCATTACAGATTCTTTCCCCATTATTTATTTATGTCCAACAGCTTTTCAATACAATATTTATAGCAGTTCCATGATTGATTATGACGAGAAATTATGGTACTTTGTAAAGATTTATAGTCACATAGCCTGGTTTTCCCTGCCATGTCTTTGTGTGGCATAAAGAAAAAGATCCCCTTTTCTAGAAAATCCTTAAACTTGTTCTTCCTCTTTTGGCACTCACTGGCAGATGCAATGAAATAATTCAACATTTACATTTTGACAAACATCTCTGCTAACAATCAGATGAAGGACTCAGAAGCAGAAAACAACAACCTAAAGAACTTTTATTAGTAGAACTAAGGTTACTGCACAATAAAGAATGACCAGGGGCATCATGTATAAAGCATGCGTACTCACAAAAAATGTGTGACACCATATTTTACGCAAAGGTCGACATGAATAAAAAAGAGCGTGGCGTGAAAGTTTACATAAATGTACGCAAACTCTTGACCTGCCGTGAAAATGTGTGACTTTTTCTGTGGATAATAACAATCTACAAAGAGCCAAGACTCACCTAAAAACACTGAAATCTAACTACATTCAGTGTTTTTTAGACCAAGAAGCATCAAACCCGATGTTTTTTTTTTGAAGATTTTACTATTTTTATTGTTTAAACGTAAACGATGAAACTGAACTGCATTTATCCTCAGACAATGACATAACACACACACAAAATAAAGAAAATAAAAACAAAATGATGTGAAAACCTCTTTTATACATGAGGCTCCTGAGGCCTCTTGTATAAAGAAATGTGTAGCTTTCACACTAGAAATTGGCGTGAGAATAAATTTAGAAAAGTGCAACCCACAAAAAAATTATATAGATGATGTATAAAGATGTATAAAGCCGTGTGTACGCAAATAGCTGCCCACCTGTCCTTTATACATCCCAATTTGCGGGAAATAGAGCACAACTGCTGGTCTGCCCTGTCACCACCCATAAATACACATGTAAGTTAGTATAAATACCTGAAAGACTGCCACCACGTGAAGCAATAACCATGGCAACGGTCCTTGCTTATACTGTATAAGTGTAAGTATTTATAACAATAATTATTATATATTTTATTTAAAATATGTTTTCAAGGCACATAAGGTCACCACACTAAAATTAAAAATAAGTTTTAAAGAATTAATTCCAGATAAAAAAATAAAATAAAATAAAATGAAGAAATACAAGTGGAAATGCTTGTTTAAATCAGCTGGGATTTAAAGAAAGATAGCGTGTCAGAGAGTCCTTTAGCAGTTTGTGGGGAATATGGAAGTTTATTCTAAATAGAGGAATCATAAGTTGCACATTTGCAGAATTGAGATGCTTTCTGTCCATGAAGGTGCATTCACAAAGCTGGCATGACTCGACTGGAGCATGACCATCTGACTGTCAGCAGCTCCAGCTGCACCATTAACGCACAGCTCCTTCTTATGCACAGAGCTCCAGGATGATCAGTCTGGGCAATCTAAAAGCTAATAAACCATTATCCACATTTCTCAGCAGATAAATATGAACACACACTCCCTCCGAATCTTTCCATTGGTGATGTTCTCCATGAGAGCCAATGCATTCCACAATTATGCGTGTCATGACTCTGGGTTTTCGGGTTTGGTTTTGCGTTCTATATTTTTGCTGTTCCTCCTTTTATTTATCAGTTATGTTTTAGTTCACTTTTTGTTTTACTCTTGACTATGTATTGCATTTATTTGTTGCAGATTTTTTGTTAGATCTTTCTCATTCTTGTGTTTCTTTATTTCAGCCCCCTTGTAATGTTTTCTGGTTAGGTTTATTCCTTTGTTTAGTCCTCTTGGTTATTTTAGTCTCTATGTTCCTGAGTTCTCTTTATTATTATTAGACCAGCCTTGTTTCTGTTTGTTCTATAGTTTGCCTCTTTCTAATTTATCATGTTTTCTTTAGTAGTGTTTCAATTATTACCCACTCCCTTGTTTCTTCTCTCACTCTTTTGTGTTCTCTTGTGTACTTCCCAGCTCCCTGTGTCACATTCTCTCCTCCCCTCAGCCTAATCCCCACACCTGTAATCAATTATCTCATCAACCCTGGTCTTTGTCTAGCTCTCATTTTCCCAGCATTTAAGCTTCTCATTCTCTCCCACTGCTTGCCATATCCTCATGTCTTCTCCTTATGCTATCTGTCTTCCCTTGTGTTTACTCCTTCTTGGTTTTCTTTCCTTGATTTATTTTTATTTTTTTTGGTCTTTGTATTTTCTGCCATCATAATTATCCTTCTACCAAGGATTTTTGTAGGTTTGATTTCGTCACCCTTCATTAAATCATCAAATTATGTTGCTGCCTCTGCCTCTATGCTTTTGGTTAACTCTTTATCAACCAACACTTTCACCTTTGTGCAGCTACTTATATGTGTGATTGTATGCACACCTTGATCACCTTAGACATAATCAAACCTCACCGGTTTGGAGTTAATCTTCATTCTCTCTTTTTCAGTGAGAATGAAATTACCCCAGAGATAAAATGCATTTCATGTGCTTCGGCTGATGCGTTAGATCTACTGTATATGTGACAAACTGAGAAAATTTACTATTTACATTCGAGTGAGGTTTTTCAAATCTTATTTTATTTATTTTGTGTGTGTTATTGTCTGAGGATAAATGCAGTCCAGTTTGATTGTTTATGTTTAAACAATAAAAGATAAAAATCATAAAAAACATTAGGCTTGATGCTTCTTGGTCAAAATAACACTGGATGGAGTCAGATTTGAGTGTATTTAGGTGAGTTTTGGCATTTTTGTAGTTTGATATTGTCCACAAAAAACATTGCATTGCTGCTGCACATTTTCAAGGCAGATAAAAAGTCTACGTATATTTACATTGACTTTCACCCCACGTTCATTTTTATTCATGCTGACTTATGTGTAAAATATGGCGCCTCACGTTTTTTTGCGTCCACACGTTTGCGGCCACACGGTGGCTGACTGATTTGAGAAATGTGAGATTTTTTTCAGAATATCTTGTTAAAAGTTTGGAACGTCATGTTTCTTGATCTTTATGATGAAGTTTGTTCACCAATATTCTCTACAAACCCTCTGGGGCCTTGACAAAACATCTGGATTTATACTAAATCTAAATTACACTGAGGTGCAGTCAATTTTCTGATTAGATGACTTCTAGAAACAATTTCCCAGGATTTTATGTAAAAGTATCAGAGGGGACTAAATTCCAATGATAGGCAACTTTGGCTAATTAGTGGCACAAACTTTTTTCTATCTTTGAAAACATTTAGCACACTTAGTTTCCCCTACATTAATTTTCCAGATAAATTCTAAATGCTGTCTCTTGTTTCCCTGATTTATCCCTTGTGTATTTAACCCCACCCATGTCTCTTGTTTCCCACCGGATCGTGGTCGTGTGTCATTGTCTTTCCTATCTTTGTCCCAGTACCTGAGTCTCTGTTTCTCATGACTCCTCACCGCTCACCTGGGCTTTCTGGTTTTTGTTGTCTTGAGATCATCATTAAACTCACTTCTGCATTTAACTCTGGGAATGACCGCGTCCTATCCTCACCACCAATACAGCACTTTATGACAGTAAAGCACTAATTTACTTTGGTACTTACTTTTTATTAACTTTCAGTTGAATAAAATTCAACATATGTGTTGAGGTTTTGGTAATCAACTGTTAAGAATTCTTCAGATAAGATATTACAAGAAATAAACATAAATACAATATCTAAAGGCATTATAGTTTAATGGCGTAGTAGTCATTCTAAAAAAAAAAAGAAAAATTAAATTTCAGCCAAAAAAAATTTCTAGAAAAAACAAGGAAATTTCAGAGTTTGAAAAGTCTAACTTTTAAAACTGAAACACAAAAATGTTCTGGTTTTTTTTCTACAAAATTTCTAAGATTTTTTGGAAGAAATTAGTTTCTCTTTATTTTTAAGTAGTATCATGGCCCATACCACATGGTAAATAAGTAGTCCCCAGGATTTAAAATTTTTTTTTTAATCACATGTCATCAGACATGTTCTGTAATTTCAAACAAGAAACATACAGGCATAAAATAAAATATGGATAGTAGAGAACACAACATAAACATAAATACAGTATCGTTAGATCGTTAGACCTGGTCAATTATTATGTTAAAATTAAATTAGTGAGCAAAGTTTGAAATCTTTCAAGGGCAGATATTGTTTGAAACAAACTGCTAGTGCATTAGCATCATCCTCTGCTAATGTTTTGGTATTACTTTAGAGTTACAGGAACTAATCTTTGTGTTTAGTGGTTTAGGGTTAGTTAATGTTGTCCACCACTGCTGAATAATATCCTTCAAAATACACTTTATTTTCTTTCTTCCACACAGTTATATATAACTTTTTTAGATTAACCACATAAAATCACAATAAATAAATGCTAAATATAAACTCACCGTTTGCCTTTTTTAATACCAGACCTTTTTGTAGTTTTTTGACCAGTTCTGCTCCATCATCTGGAATGATGATGGAGCATCATTCCAGATGAAGACAAGCCACTCCTCAAGTGGAGGAACATTTTGAATTTTATAACCTGTCTGCTTCCTCTCCTTGTGTCTGGGTCCGTCTCGTTCTCAACCATGGATCGTGATGGAAATAGGAACGAGGGACTATCAGTTTTCTTAGCCCTGGTTACTGCTGGGACAAGATGAGGACAAACGGGCCTGTTTTTGTCCTCTGGCAGATTGTCCCCGACTCCCTGTTTTAATGGCCATTAAAGAAGTGGCATTCCTCCCTTATTGCCTTGAGCCCTTAAGGCATCTGTAAAGTTGCAAAACATCCCTTTCGTCCTCTCTCCAACCATCAATTATATTAATAGCAACTCCAAGATTTCCGCTAGCATGTTGCTCCATTTTGTGACAGGAAAACCTTCTGTTGATGCATTATTGCACAAGTCCGGTAATAGGCCTAACTTACCCTTCTCCAAGCTTTGCCCTGCTCTCAGCGCAATTCGTATTACCAAGGTTGGACATTTTAAGGTGACAATGAAGAATTTTCATGAGTGTGCTGATATCATCACATTTCTGTTTTTTTCTCCTCATCTCCCAGGGAACAGCTTACAGGGAAATGAATTATACAACACAATAGAAGAGATGGATTTTCTGCACTCAACTCCAGGCCAATTTACCACAGCATGACTTGGCTGATGTTTCCAGCCAGCCGTGCTGAAGATGATCTGCCAGCACCCTTTTGCGTTTCTCTTTTTCTTCCTTCTGATGATAAATATACATCACCACAGAATCAGGCACAGTCATGTTGCCTGTTAGGTTAACATTGATTGGTAAAATAGGGGGCTAAAAATAGCACATCGGACAGTTTGCTTCAGCTGCTCGTTATGTTCAGGTCAGTGTGATTTGTTTAATGACACATATGTAAGAGCTACAGCGTTGAATCATTCAGTGAGCTTAAACAAACAGCTCAGGCATATTTCTAGTGGATTGTTTCAGTGATCATCAGGAGTGGTGGAGCTGCACTGAAACATTAAGCTACAGTGCTTTGCTACAGCATTTTTAACCCTATGCAACCACAAAACTTCTGTTTCATTGAGATTTGCTTCATTGAAATTTGTTTTAATGTTTCATTGAGATGTGACAGACCAACAATATGGTGGATGTTAAGTAATACTATAGCTATGCCTCCATTGACCATATACAGTATCTGTGCAATGTAACATTTCAAAAATAAATGTGCTTTATGGAAGCATGCCAATTTCTAAAAAAACTCTTTTTTCCCTAAATTGTTTTGCTGCTAGGATGAGCTGGTTGGTTTGGCAGTATCTAAGTTGGTCTATTTTGCAAAACTGCCTTGGAAACACTTTTTGTATCACACAAGTCACATGATCAACAATGGGATGTTGCCACTGGCTCTAACCACAAAGATGAAGCAGACAATAAAAAGTGGTTTTTTAGTGATTTATTATTTTGTTTCTTATTTAATGGAAATGTCACAATTGCAAAATTGTTTTTAGTTGAACATTGACAACTAAAAACACAATTTTGTTTTGTGCACATTTATAATGGAAACACAGCTACTGATTCATAGTTTTCAGTTTTTCACTTAAAACAATTTGTAAAGTGAAATTCATTCACAATCAGTCAGCCACCTTTACCCTGGTACCGCTAAATAAAATCCAGTCTAATCAGTTGCCATTGGAAATAGAAACGCCATTCAAATTTCAGATTGTAGATGATCTCTCATGAGACTTGTTGATCCCCCTAAACTGACAACCACACTGGACTTTCAAAATAAGACAAACACATACTCTACAAAATAAAAACCTTAATCCTTTAGACAGCAGCTAGTTGAATTATGCTTTATAAAACTGCTATAACCTTAGCACTATGGCACATGGGTAAGTGTGCAATACTTAACAATGTGCACACTTGGTGCACTTAACCATGTGCAATAGTGGTTAAGTTATAGCAGTTTTATAAAGCACAAATCAACAACTAACATTTATTAGATCTGCCCATAGCCTGGATCATTTTAAATTGCTTCTTAAAACTCATTTTTATTCCTTGGCATCTAATTGAACTAGTGTTTTAAGATTCTGTTTTATTAATTTGTGTTATTGTCATTCTTGTACAACACTTTGGTGCAGTTTTATGCCTGTTTTTAAAGTGCTATATAAATAAATTTGACATTGACATTAGCTATGTTTATCCTACTGACTGAAGTAAGTCAATGTAAATTGATGGAGGTGATACCACGTGTGCTATTGATAGCATTTAAACCAGTGGTTCTTAACCTTTTTTGAGGTACTGAACCCATCAGTTTCATATGCGCATTCACCGAACCCTTCTTTAGTGATAAATAAAATAATATTTTTTTACCAAATTCAAGACATAGGTATATGTTTTTTTGCTGGTGCACAAAATGAGCCGTGCATGAACGTCATCTTTGCTCAAAGAACAAAACCATGACCTCACAGCAAGTTACAGTATGACTTGATTCTGGCCCCCCAAAAATATTTCGGCCCCATAAAAAAATTTCAGCCCCCAAAATATTTTTTTTACTATTTTACTAATTAAAAATGAATTTGGATTTTTTCAAAGAATTAAAATTTTTTTAATAACTTAATTCCATCCATCCATCCATCTTCTTCCGATTATCCGGAGTCGGGTTGCGGGGGTAGCAGCTTCAGAAGGGAGGCCCAGACTTCCCTCTCCCCGGCCACTTCTTCCAGCTCTTCCGGGGGAATCCCAAGGCGTTCCCAGGCCAGCCGAGAGACATAGTCTCTCCAGCTTGTCCTGGGTCTTCCCCGGGGCCTCCTCCCGGTGGGACGTGCCCGGAACACCTCACCAGGGAGGCGTCCAGGAGGCATCCTGACCCGATGCCCGAGCCACCTCAACTGGCTCCTCTCGATGTGAAGGAGCAGCGGCTCTACTCTGAGTCCCTCCCGGATGACTGAGCTTCTCACCCTATCTCTAAGGGAGAGCCCAGCCACCCTACGGAGAAAACCCATTTCGGCCGCTTGTATCCGTGATCTCGTTCTTTCGGTCATGACCCAAAGCTCATGACCATAGATGAGGGTGGGAACGTAGATCGACCGGTAAATCGAGAGCTTCGCTTTTTGGCTCAGCTCTCTCTTCACCACGACGGACCGGTACAGTGCCCGCTTGATGGCAGACGCTGCGCCAATCCGCCTGTCGATCTCCCGCTCCCTTCTTCCCCCATTCGTGAACAAGATCCCGAGATACTTGAACTCCTCCACTTGGGGCAGGACATCCCCCCACCCGGAGAAGGCACTCTACCCTTTTCTGGCTCAAGACCATGGCTTCGGATTTGGAGGCATTGATTCTCATCCCGGCCGCTTCACACTCGGCTGCGAACCGCTCCAGCGAGAGCTGCAGATCACGACCTGATGAAGCCAGAAGGACCACATCGTCTGCAAAAAGCAGAGATGAGATCCTAAGGCCGCCAAATCGGATCCCCTCAACACCTTGGCTGCGCCTAGAAATTCTGTCCATGAAAGTGATGAACAGAATCGGTGACAAAGGGCAGCCCTGGCGGAGTCCAACTCTCACCGGAAACGAGCCCGACTTACTGCCGGCAATGCGGGCCAGACTCTGACACCGGTCATACAGGGACCTGACAGCCCGTATCAAAGGGCCCGGTACCCCATACTCCCGGAGAACCCCCCACAGGGCTCCCCGAGGGACACGGTCGAACGCCTTCTCCAAGTCCACAAAACACATGTAGACTGGTTGGGCGAACTCCCATGCACCCTCCAGGACCCTGCCGAGGGTGTAGAGCTGGTCCAGTGTTCCACGACCAGGACGAAAACCACACTGCTCTTCCTGAATCCGAGGTTCGACTATCCGACGGACCCTCCTCTCCAGGACCATTGAATAGACCTTGCCAGGGAGGCTTAAGAGTGTGACCCCTCTATAATTGGAGCACACCCTCCGGTCCCCCTTTTTGAACAGGGGGACCACCACCCCAGTCTGCCAATCCAGGGGAACTGCCCCCGATGTCCATGCGATATTGCAGAGTCGCGTCAACCAACACAACCCTACAACATCCAGAGCCTTAAGGAACTCCGGGCGGATCTCATCCATCCCCGGGGCCTTGCCACCGAGGAGCTTTTTAACCACCTCGGCGACCTCGTCCCCAGAGATTGGAGAGCCCAATCCAGAGTCCCCAGGCTCCACTGGGGAAGGCATGTTGGTGGGATTGAGGAGGTCTTCAAAGTACTCTGCCCACCGGCCCACAACGTCCCAAGCTGAGGTCAGCAGCACACCATCCCCACTATAGACAGTGTTGGTGCTGCACCACTTCCCCCCCCTGAGACGCCGGATGGTGGACCAGAATCGCCTCGAAGCCGTACGGAAGTCTTTCTCCATGGCCTCTCCAAACTCCTCCCACGCCTGAGTTTTTGCCTCAGCAACCACCCGAGCCGCATGCCGCTTCACCCGCCGGTACCCATCAGCTGCTTCCGGTGTCCCACAGGCCAAAAAGGCCCGATAGGACTCCTTAATAACTTAATTTTTTTATTTTAAATTTAATTTGTTTTTTGTCGTTTTGAATCCACAAAATACTTTTTTGGGGCCAGAATAAAGTATTGCACAAATCATGCTGTTGTCTTTGGGAGACCAGTTCAGAGAGGCGTGGCTTCACCTTGGCAAGTGCATCTTCAGAGCAAAGTCTGTTCATTTTCTTCTTTTTTTGCTCAACATATTTAGTATGGATTAAAATATTAAGAAAGAAGCCATGCAACGTACAACTATACGGAGCCCTCTAGGGGACATGGGGAATTTTTTTTCTTTTGCGTTACCTCGCAATACTTTTGCGTTCCCTCGCAATACTGTACTGGTCAGTTATGCAGCATAATTGAATACTGCAAGCCTTTCTTACGGTGGGTGCCGTACTTACTGCTTTAATATAAGGTTATGTGAGGTTTTTCCATGAATGTTAGAATCTTTTTGTGAAATATCTGAAGTTTTATATCTTTCTTTAGGATAGAAAGGCACCACAAACCTACGATATAAACAGAAACCTTCCGTAAGTAGGAAAGAAATAAAAATACATTATAATTTGGACTATTTCTGAGTTATTATCGCGGGTAATAAATCATCTGACAGTTTTGATTGTGTCTCTGTTGTGTTCGTAGTCTGAATGGTTTAAAGAGCTGCTTTCAGTGCAGTTCCATCTTAGCCTTAACAGACATAAACATGCAGTAAAAAATAAATCGATTTTCAGTCAGTGTTTTGCACCAAACAGTTAATAATAATAAACAAGTTTTCACTGAGGCTCTGTAAGAGCCATATGAATGAAATAAGTAATTATTGATATGACAGGAGCAGACGGCTTTGACACTAAGGTGTGTCGACGTGGGAGTGACGTCACCAGGTATGAATGGGAAGGATACTGGCTTTGTGTGTATGAGGAAGCGGTGAGCGGGGCGGTCAGTCCTTGCAAAGTTTGGAGCCTGATCATCAAAATGGAATAAATCGATAATTGTGACAGAACAAAGAAAAGGTTTGGAGTTGATTGATACACGGACAGATGAGATTCCCCGAGTTAACCCTGTGCGGTCCTTTACCATCATTACTTTGTTGTGTTTTTAATAATAAAAACTTGTTAATAATAAAAACTGTTTGGTGCAAAACACTGATTGAAGTGTTTAATGTAATAGAATTTTATATGAATTGGTTCAATATAAGTGCACCTCCTCCTGCCGTCAGTGTTTGGTAAGCTTACTCTGGAAGTATTAACACAGTTGCAAATAAGAAGTTTTGGTAGCTTATGTTTATTTTACTTTTTCTTCTAGGATGGGACAGTGACATGTTGTCCGTTTTGATCCTAGTGCACCTCCTGCCACCGTCACCTCATGGGTGCAAGAGACCAGGAAAACTCTCAGCCAGACAAGCCAGTGAACATCTTGTGAAGTTTGTCAAGGTAAGGTTTCAGTAAAGGGAACATTTATGTTGATCAAAATTCTCTATTCTTCCCTTTATATATATATATATATATATATAAATATATATATATTTATATATATATATATAAATATATATATATATTTATATATATATATATTTATATATATATATATATATATATATATATATATATATATATATATATATATATATATATATATATACACTGCCTGGCCAAAAAAAAAGTCGCCACCTGGATTTAACTAAGCAAATAGGTACAAGCCTCCTATTGGATAAGTACTGCATAGGCGATTATCTTTCAGCTGGCAACAAGTTATTTAACCCCAGCTGATGCAATGAGTAACTCCTCATTTCTTAAACAACCATGGCAAAAGACACATCCTGTGGTCGTGGAAAAGACGTTAGTCTGTTTAAGAAGGGTCAAATCATTGGCATGCATCAAGCAGAGAAAACATCTAAGGAGATTGCAGAAACTACTAGAATTGGGTTAAGAACTGTCCAACGCATCATTAAAAACTGGAAGGATGGTGGGGAACCATCGTCTTCCAGGAAGAAATGTGGTCGGAAAAAAATCCTGAATGATCGTGATCGGCGATTACTTAAACGTTTGGTCAAATCAAATCGAAGAAAAACAACAGCAGAACTCAGGAGTATGTTTAATTGTGAACGCAAAAGCATTTCCACACGCACAATGCGAAGGGAACTCAAGGGGTTGGGATTGAACAGCTGTGTAGCCATAAGAAAACCTCTAATCAGTAAGGCTAACCAGAAAAAAAGGCTTCAGTTTGCTAGGCAGCATAAAGATTGGACTCTGGAGGAATGGAAGAGGGTCATGTGGTCTGATGAGTCCAGATTTAGCCTGTTCCAGAGTGATGGGCGCATCAGGGTAAGAAGAGAGGCAGGTGAAGTGATGCACCCATCATGCCTAGTGCCTACTGTACAAGCCTATGGGGGCAGTGCTATGATCTGGGGTTGCTGCAGTTGGTCAGGTCTAGGTTCAGCAACATTGTGTGCCCAAAGAATGAGGTCAGCTGACTACCTGAATATACTGAATGACCAGGTTATACCATCAATGGATTTTGTCTTCCCAAATGGAACGGGCATATTCCAAGATGACAATGCCAGGATTCATCGGGCTCACATTGTGAAAGAGTGGTTCAGGGAGCATGAGACATCTTTTTCACACATGCATTGGCCACCACAGAGTCCAGACCTTAACCCCATTGAGAATCTTTGGGATGTGCTGGAGAAGGCTTTGCGCAGTGGTCAGACTCTCCCATCATCAATACAAGATCTTGGTGAAAGATTAATGCAACACTGGATGGAAATAAATCTTGTGACACTCCAGAAGCTTATTGAAACAATGCCACAGCGAATGCGGGCTGTAATCAAAGCTAAAGGCGGTCCAACAAAATATTAGAAAGTGTGACCATTTTTTGGTGGTGATTTTTTTTTTGGCCAGGCAGTGTATGTGTATATATACCATATATACTGTATATATATATATTTTTTTTTTGAACTTTTTATTTTCAAAAACTGTTTTATATCAACACATACACATGTCCACCCCTGTCACAACTCACAATTTACATCTTATTTACGTGTAAATTATTCCAGATTATTCCAGACATTTAACCCACACCAAGCAAACTGGTCGTACAATTCCAGCTCTGCCAGGGAATGTTGATGGAGGAAACAGTCCAACCGAGATACATTTCCTTCTGATAGACATCAGACCCGTTAAGAGACACTTATAGTCATCAACATCCATGGATATATACATTACAATAATTACAGTGATAGGGACAACAGTAGACATAATGATAACACAAACTAAAGCAATAAAAGTACACAAAGATAATAATACAAAATAAATTTGAACGGTACACAAACAAACAAATAGAGGTGTCAAGGTTACAATATGAAATTAGTTATAGGTCTCCATTTTGTTTCAAAGGTCTCCATCTTGAGTTGTAGTTTTGAGGTTGTTTTTTCCGTAGTGTAGACTTTTCTAATTCCATCTCTCCATTCTGTAATATTGGGAGGCCGTGGCCTCAACCAAGCATATGTTATATATTTCTTCGCAATCATAAGCAAAACTCTAATCAAGTATTTATTGTTTTTGTCAATCATGTCCGAGGTAATTATTCCTAAAATATAAACAGATGCATCCAAATCCAAATAGATACCTAAAATATTTTTTATATCCGTTTGCACCTCCTTCCAAAACTCGAGCACCTTCGGACAGTCCCAAAATATATGGGTAAAATCCCCCAACCTTTCCACAATTTCTCCAACAAAGCCGAGATGTTTTACCATAATTAGATGTGATAACCGGGGTGTTAAAGTAACGCATCTTAACCTTCCAGTCAAATTCCCTCCATGTCGGGCTGTTAGTTAATTTGTGTCCAGATCTAAATGTTTCTTCCCACTCTTCATTTGTTGTTATTATTATATTAGCCTCCAGTTCCCACTTCTCCTTAATTTCCTTATTATTAACACTGGATTCATATTGCAGGCTTTTGTATAGTTTTGAGATCAGGCCTTTTGTTGATTCACCTTTTGCTATTGATAATAAAATTTCTTCAGTCTTGGTCATATCTGTTGAGATTTTTTGCCATTCACTATGATTCTGGAGATAATGTCTAAGTTGCAAGTATCTGTAAAAATCTGTTTTTTGTAGATTAAATTCCCTTTGGATTTGTTCAAAAGATTTCATTATTGATCCATTAAAAAGCTGTGCTATAAATACCAGTCCCCCTTTTGTCCATCTCTCAAAACCTGTATCCATAGTAGCAGGGGTAAAATCTGGAATCTTTGCTATTTTTACAATTTTTGATATAGAGTGAGGAAAATTAAATTTCTTTTTTATTCTTGACCAAATGTTAATCGTTTCCTTAATCCAGCAATTTTGAATTTTGAGATTTCTTTGAAACCTCCTTGTTGTAAAGGTCAATGACTCTAGGGACAGATTTGGGCAGGCTCTTTGCTTCTTATCTACCCATACTGTCTCTTGATCCTTTGCTAACCATAGAGCTATGGCTCTCAGTTGAGCAGCCCAATAATAATTCTTTAATTCCGGTAAACCTAACCCTCCATTACTCTTTGAGGACTGAAGTATTTTAAATTTGATTCTTGCCTTTTTATTTTGCCATACAAACCTTGATATTCTTTTATCCATCTCTTTAAAAAAGGAGTTAGGAATGGAAACTGGGAGTGATTGGAATACAAACAGTAGTCTTGGTAATACATTCACTCTGACTGTTTCTACCCTCCCCCCGAGGGTCAGTGGTAGGATCTCCCATCTTTCTAGGTCTTTTATAATTTCCTTCTTCAGTTTCTCATAATTTGCTTTGAATAATTGTGAAGTTCGAGGTGTGATAATTATACCCAAGTATCTAAATCCTTTATCAGTCCATTTGAACTTTACTTTATCTTTTAGCTGTGCTGGGCATTCCCCTGATACCATCATTGCTTCTGATTTACTTTCGTTACTCGCATACCCAGAGATATTCCCATATTCTTTAAGGCTTTCTAGTAGAGCTGGTACTGACCGGAGTGGTTCTGTTAGGAGTACTAATAGATCGTCGGCAAACAGTGATATTTTATATTCCACCCCTCCCTCGTCTCTTATTCCCTGGATTTATTTATTCTGTCTTATTGCTTCTGCCATCGGTTTAATATTAACCGCGAATAGTGGAGGGCTTAGACAGTCCCCCTGTCTAACTCCTCTCTTGAGATAAAAAAAATTCTGAACAGTACCCATTGATTTGAATTCGGGATTTTGGATTTTTATAGATTACTTTCACCCATTCAACAAATTGCTGTGAAAATCCAAATCTCAATAATGTCTGGTATAGAAATGCCTCTTTTGGGCATCTAAACTAATTAAAAGGGAGGATTGTGATTTAAATTTTGTATATGACATTACATTTAATATTCTTCTGATATTGTTTGTTCCCTGCCTCCCCGGAATAAATCCCGTTTGGTCTGGTTTAATCAATTTAGCTATATATTTTTGCATTCTTTTTGCCATTACACTTGTTAGTATTTTTAAATCGTTGCATAATAAGCTCACGGGTCTATAGCCTTCACACATAGTTGGGTCTTTACCTTCTTTATAGATTACCGATATAATGGCTTCAGACCATGATTTAGGGGGGTCCCCCTCCGTTAGTGCATAGTTGAATACCTTACATAATACTGGCGGTAGTTCTTCCCTAAATGTTTTGTAGAATTCCCCTGGCAGTCCATCTGTCCCTGGGGATTTGTTGTTTTTGAGGTTTTTAATAACATTCATAATTTCCTGTGAAGTTATAGGTCGGGTCATTTCCAGCGACTCTTCTTCTGACAAAGTTGGGAGATTAATCTTTTTGAAAAAAGAGGATGTTACATCTTCCTGAGTGTTTTTGTCCGTATTATCATATAGTTTTTTATAGTATTCTGCGAATGCTTCAGCTATTTCTTTGTGTTGTGTTTTAGTCTGCATAGTTGAGGGGTGTTTTATTTTAGGGACATGTCTATTTATTTGGGCTTTCCTAAGTTGAAATGCCAAAAGGCGACTTGCCCTATTGCCCATTTCATAATATCTTTGATTCGTAAAGCGGAGAGAACCTTCTGCTTTGACAGTTAGTATCTCTAATTTATCTTTTGCCTTTTTAAGCTCACCCATTATTTTTTTATTCCCAAGTTTGTGTTCCCTTTCCAATTCTTTGATCTTATTTTCCAACTCCCTTTGTTCTTTCATTCTGGCTTTTTCATTGTGGATTATATTTCTATTATTTTCCCTCTTATCACTGCTTTTCCTCCTTCCCATAATATTGTTGGTGAAACTTCCCCATTATCATTTATTTCAAAGTATTCCTTAAGGGACTCCTTGATTTCTTTGACTGTATTTTCATTAGAAATGATTGAGACATTCATTCTCCAGTATCTGAAACAGGGTTCCTTTAAAGTTAATACATTAGGTGCATAGTCACTTATAGTTATGTTTTCTATATTACATTTTACTACTTTATGTATATGTTGCTGAGATATGAATAGGTAATCTATTCGAGAGTAGCTTTTGTGTGGATTTGAGTAAAATGTGTAGTCTCTTTTCTTGGGGTTGATATTTCTCCAAGCATCAATAAGACCAAGCTCTTTAGTAATATTATTTAGCATTCTAGATTTTGTCGTCAGTGGTCCATAGTCAGAAGGATATCTATCTAGGATATTATTCTTAACCGTATTAAAGTCTCCCCCCATCAGTATCATTCCTTTTGCATCATTGGTTATTATCTTGCCCATTTGGTTCAGGAAAGTGACTTTTTCCTCGTTTGGGAAATATACATTTATTACTGAGATTGTCATATCGCCTATTCGTCCTACAATCATTATATATCTTCCTTCGTTGTCCTTTACTTCTTTTTCAACTTCAAACAATATCCCTTTCTTGATTAGAATTGCTACCCCTCTCCTTTTTCCAAATGAGGCATAAAATGCCTGACTTATCCACTCCCTTTTCAGCTTATCGTGTTCATTCTACGCAGCGCATAAAATAAAATCCAACGTAAACTATACATTGACCTCAGACATCAGTTTTGACTATGGACCAATGAGGTATAACGATCTAACTCGGTGAGTCACAGGTGTCCAGCCAATGATACGATACGGTTCACTTACGGTACGCAGCCAATCATCGCATGCTATTGTGTGTACGTGCGTTGCGCTGTGGCACCGTGCAGATTTGCTAGGTATGAAAAGTACGGCGGAGTTAAGAGACGCTAAAGCGACAGCAGGTGCTACGATCTGGGGAGCCCAGGCTGGTTTTGTGAGACGGAGTGCGGCAAAACAAAACACATATCGGAAAAGGCGGATTTTGGCATAAACTGGTATGTGAATGGTTTGGTTGGAAATGGAGACAGGAAATGAGGAAGACATGGATTTTGAAGGGTGGACGCCAGTGGGGAGAGGAAGAGGGAGAGGACGGGGAAGGCATAAAACAGATGAAGGAAAGGAAATGGGTGATATTCAAGGAAATAAACGAGAACTGGAAGGAAGTAGTTCCGAAGAAGAAAGGATAGTTAGGAGGAAAGTTGTGAGGGAGGAATTTAAAATAATATTAAAACTTAAGAACGAAGAAGAACAGGATAACATCAGCCCCATTGTGGTGTCAAGAGAAATAAAAAAGAAAATTGGAGATGTTGAAATGGTAAAGATTTTGAGAGATGGAAACCTATTGGTAGTTTGTAAAAATGAAGAACAAAAAAATAAGGCTTTAAATGTGGATAATATATGTAAAAAAACTGTGTTGGAGAAAAAAATTGTGGGAGAAAATAAAAAAACTAGAGGAGTGATTTATGGGATCCCTTTAGATGAAGATCTTGATAAAATTAAGCGAAGTATTGTAGGAGCAAAAGCAAATAACTTGAAGAGATTGTCAAGAACAATAAATGGAGAAAGAGTAGGAAGTTTGTCAATCCTCATTGAATTTGAAGGAAAAGAATTGCCACTAAACATCAAAATAGGTTATCTCAGTTTTCAGGTCAGACCTTATATCCCTCCACCACTTCGTTGTTTCAAGTGTCAAAGATATGGACACATAGCAGCAGTTTGTAAAGGGAAGCAAAGATGTCCAAAATGTGGTGAAGATCACAAATTAGAAGAGTGTAAAGAAGAAGCACAAGAAAAATGTTGTAACTGTGGAGGGCAACATAGAGTTACGTATGGAGGATGTGAGGTAAGGAAGAAGGCAAAAGAAATTATACAGATTAAAACAACTAAAAACATTAGTTATGCGGAAGCAGTTAAAAATGTGAAGGAGCAGACAACAAGAAAGAGTGAACAAATAGCGAGCCAAATCCCACAGCAAAACAAAGTACAATCAGAAGATAATATCACAGTATCAGTAGAAAAACTAATATTATTTGTAGCATATGTTATCAACTGCACTGACCAAGCCAAGCATAAAACTGAGAAAATTAAAATAATAGTGAGAGGAGCTGAAAAGTTTTTGGGGTTTAAAGAGGGATCATGGGAGAACATAAACAAAAAGCTGGAGGTAGATGGTAGATCAGGACCATCAGGTGAAAATAATTAATGCTAATATTACAATGGAATGCAAGAAGTTTAATTGCTAACGGACAGGAACTTAAAGGTTATGTTGATAGTCTTGAGGATAAACCAGAAATTATTTGTGTTCAGGAAACATGGTTAAAAACAACATTAGATTTTGTGATTAAAGGATATAATAGTGTTAGAAGAGACCGACAGGAGGAGAGAGGTGGAGGAGGATGTGGAATATTTATAAAACAAGGGATTCAATATCAGGTATTAGGGAAAGGGAAAGAACTTGAATATATAGTAATTGAAATATGGGAACAAGAAGGCAAATTTAAAATAATAAATTTTTATAATCCATGCAAAACATTATCAATTGAAATATTGGAGGAGTTAACCGAATATTTGGAAGGGAAAATAATTTGGTGTGGGGATTTTAATGCAAATAGTACATTGTGGGGTAAAAGTAATGGTAGAAATGGACAAGTTATAGAAGAATTAATGGGAATGAAAAATCTTGTATGTATTAATGATGGGAGGGGAACAAGAATCAATGTAAGAACGGGGATGGAATCAGTTATTGATTTAACAATTGTTTCAGATGTTTTAGCTGGTATTTGTGAGTGGTTCATTGATAAAAATTCAACAATAGGTAGTGATCATTATCCCATTATAATAAGAGTAGGATTAAATTTAAATAAGAATATAAAGGTCAATAAAAAACTGAATTTTAATAAGGCAGACTGGATTAAATTTAGATACTTGAGTCAAATAAATTTAGAGAAAGTAGATATGACAATGGATATAAATGATATAAATTTAGAAATTAGTAAAATAATTATGGAAGCAGCAGATAATTCTATAAAGAAAACAGGGTGTAGAAATGATAAGAAAATGGTGCCATGGTGGACAAATGAATGTAAAAAAGCAATAAAGTTAAGAAATAAAGCATTTAAAGTACTAAAAGGTAACCCAATTTATAAGAATTTAATTGATTATAAAAGAAAGCAAGCAATGGTAAGAAGAACTATTAAGAATGCTAAAAGAGAATATTGGAGGAATTTCTGTAGCACAATAGGGAAAGAAACCAAAATAGAAAAAATTTGGAAAATAATTAAAAGAATGAATGGCATAAGGAGAGAGTTTGAATATCCTATATTAAAAATGGATAATATAAATATAGTAAGAGATGAAGATAAAGTTGAAATATTGGCAAGAACATTTAGTAAAATTCATAGTTCAAATAATATTAGTGAAGAGGGAAGAAAAGGGAGAGAAAATACAAAACTTAAATATAAAGAGTTAGTAGAGAGTGTTGAAGAAACAAATAATCTGTTAAATGTGGAGTTTACAAAAGCTGAATTGAATTCTGCACTCAGGAAGACAAAAAATACAGCACCAGGTAAAGATCGGATTTATTATAGAATGATAAGACAACTTAGTGAAAAATCAAAAGATATAATATTGCAATTATATAATAAAATTTGGGAGGAGGGAAAACTACCATTGAACTGGAAGGAATCAATTATAATACCAATAGCAAAACCAGGAAAAGATAATTCAAACCCAGAAAACTACAGACCAATAGCTTTAACATCCAATATATGTAAAATAATGGAAAGAATGATTAACAATAGGATCGTATATTATTTAAATAATAAAGGATATATATCAAAGTTTCAGAGTGGTTTTAGAAAAGGGAGGAGCACTAATGATCCAACGTTATGTCTAGAGCATGAAATTAGAAAAGCACAAGTAAATAAAGAAAGTGTAGTGGCAGTATTTTTTGACATAGAAAAAGCATACGATATGATGTGGGTTGAGGGATTATTAATTAAATTATGTATGTTGGACATTAAAGGAAAATTATTTAAATGGATTAAAGACTTTTTAACAAATAGAAAAATACAAGTTAGAATTGGTGAAGTGATCTCAGGAAAATATAAAGTAGAAAATGGAACTCCGCAAGGAAGTATTATAAGTCCATTATTGTTCTTAATTATGATAAATGATGTATTTAAAGATATTGGAAAAGAAATTGGATGTTCACTTTTTGCAGATGATGGAGCTGTTTGGAAAAGAGGGAAAAATGTAGATTTCATTGTAAGAAAATTACAAAAGGTTATTATTGAAATAGAAAAATGGGCGTTGCACTGGGGATTTAAGTTTTCAGTTGAAAAAACAAAAGTAATGATATTTACTCAGAAAAAATTAAACAAGGAAATAAAATTAAAATTATATAATCAAGAATTAGAGCAAGTAAAGTGTATAAAATTTTTAGGAATATGGTTCGATGAAAAACTAAAATGGAATATTCATATTCAAAAAGTGGTAGATAAATGTAAAAAAATCTTAAATATTTTAAGATGCTTGGCTGGCAGTGACTGGGGAGCAGATAGAAAATCTCTAAAACAGATTTACACTGGAGTGATAAGATCTAACATAGACTTTGGTTGTATAGTTTATGGTTCAGCAGCTAAAACACATCTGGTCAAATTAGACATTATTCAACATCAGGCATTAAGATTATGTACTGGAGCATTTAAAACCACACCAACAGCAGCAATAGAAGTGGAAATGGGAGAAATGCCATTAGATTTAAGAAGAACAAAACTAGAAATAAATTACTGGTTAAGTGTACAAAGCAATAAATTTGATCATCCAACTAGAGAAATTTTAAGTCCATGTTGGGAAAAAGAAAAGAAAGAAATGAGGAGTTTTGGATGGACAATTGAAAATAAAATAAAAGAATTTAAAATGAATAGTTTAGAAATAAGTCAAACACCAATATCAATAACACCACCATGGATTCTACCAGAAGCAACAGTAGACATGTCAATAATGGAAAAGAAACAAGATAAATCTTACATAGCAGATAGTTATTCAGTACAGATACATTTAAACAATTATTATCAATATATGCAAATTTATACAGATGCATCAAAAATAAATGGAAAAATAGGAATAGCTTTTGTAGTACCAGAATTCAATTTAAAAATAGGAAAACGAATTACAGATGGATTGTCAGTATACACAGGAGAAATGTTGGCAATATTATTAGCTTTACAATGGGTAGAAGACATAAAACCATTAAAAACAGTGATATGTTCAGATTCAAGCTCTGCACTATTAAGTTTAAAGAACACTCAATCAGATAGTAGGATGGACATTTTATTAGAAATATTTCATACATTATTTAGGATACAAAATATGGGTTTAATAGTTATATTTGTGTGGGTTCCAGCACATATTGGGGTTGAAGGAAACGAGAGAGCAGATAAAATGGCAAAGAGGGCAATTCAAAATCCTATTAGTTTTACAGTTAAAACAAGTAAATCTGAGGGAAAGAGTATGGTTAAAGGAAAACTGATGGAAAAATGGCAAAAAAGGTGGGATGAAGAAAAAACAGGAAGATGGTTTTATAAAATTCAGAAAATAGTAGGAGAGAGAAGAAATGGAAGAAGAAATAGAAAGGAGGAAAGGGTGATAACAAGATTAAGATTTGGGCATACAGGACTTAATTATACACTTTTTAAAATAAAAAAGCATGATAATGGCAAATGTGGTTACTGTGGAAAATATGAAACAATAGAGCATATTATATTAGAATGTCATAAGTATGAAAGAGAAAGAAGATACATGAGAAGAGAGTTTGAATGTATAAAGGAAAAGATTAATTTATTAGATATTTTGAGGAAGAATTTGGGGAGTAAACACATACAAATAATTATTAAATATTTAAAGAAAACTAAATTGTTTCACAGAATTTGATTATAGTAGGTGTGTTTGTGAATATGTGCATGATCTAGAGGGGTATAGTATAAAGTTAAGTATAAAAATGGATGAATGGGTGTGTATATATATATATATATATGTATGATTTATTTATTTAGTTTATTCATTATTGTTATTTGTAGGAGTATATATATATATTTATATAAATAGATAGTCCATCTCGAACCACACTCCATACCAGTATGTGGCGGTAATGCTACTTAAAGTTTGTTGTCAGCCGCCAATAAACTCAAGAAGAAGAAGAAGAAGAGACGCTAAAGCTACCACCCTATCATGGCTAAGCGAACAATGGGCAGTGGGACATCCACTCATCAAGCCAAAGTAAAAAAGAAATGCGCTTCTTTTAAGATGGAATGGCTGTCGGAACTTGTGCAAATAGAAGAACAAGTGGTGAAACTGGGTGAGATTTTTTTTTTCGAGTGAGAAAGGTTTACTCTGCAAAACATGCAGCGAAGCCAAAGTAGCAAGCGAGTTTTCAGAGGGAAAAATGTGGACTGAATGGAAGTTGGACTACCTCGAGCGTACAACCACTGGAGAGGTGAGAAAGAAAGACAGACGTGAAAAAACTGCGTAATTAAATATTTTACAGACAAAGAGTTACAAGAATTTATACACTATCACAAGCTAGAGCACACATTTCATTGTGGAGAATGTGAATGTTTTAATGTGAACAAAAAGTTATGTCTGAAAGGTGAAATTGTCTCATTTCTCACCATGGCCAAAGCAGGACTCTTTTAAAGAACATACTATGCATTTCATGAACAGCAATGTTTTTGTTTTTTTCATTCTAAGTGGGGCAAATCACTTATATTAAAAGCAAACTAATGGAAGTTGCTGCTGTAGTCTGATTCTTTTAATAAGCCATGTAACTTTCTATGATCCCAGATTTATAACAGGTGTAATACTGGTGTGTGGCCGTAGTGCGCACACCTGATGTTGCTCACAGTGGTCCTCAGTGTACTCAGGGAGCCTGTGTGTATGCCCAGACACATGAAAAATTAGAGGGAACATTGCATTTGACCCCAAGAGACTGACCATTGGACCAGGTAAAATGGTGCCTTTAAATGCACTGGACTGGGACTGTGAGATAGCAGAGACTTTCAGTTACCAATCAACACCAAGGTATTAAATGTTAAATGGGCCAAACATCATGGAAATATGTATTGTGCAGATTTAGTTTTGTAAAGAAGTTTTTTGTGAAATGCCAGTTTTCCATAAGCTCTACAATGTTGTTGTGAAAGATGACAGGTTACAATTTGTTACATTTGCTCTGCAAACAGTGTCTAAATGAGCATTTCAGTGCTTTACAAGTTTTGTGTACAAGAGACGGACCTCATGTTATTTATGTAGAAGAGCTTTACTGTTACAGAGCTTTTGATTTACAGGTGTCATACAGTCATGAAGATGCAAATGTTTATATTGTCCCATACTGTTTCTTGTGAACAATAAAAATGGCTGTTCAAATACTGATTTCTGGTCTATGCATTTTACTCTTACAAACTCAGCTGTGTATTATAGCTGTAAAACAATTGTTTAGTGAGTGAAATAAAGTTAAATTTGGTACTATTTTAGAATTTAATTAAATGTTTAACTGCACAATATGGAATTAAATTAAATTAGGAGTAAAATTTTATACTATTAAGAGCACAATTTGACACTATATGGAATAAAATGTTATTCTATTTTGTGTAAAATTCCTTTTTAGTTAGACTAAAATTTATCTCTACTTAGAATAGAATGCAATTCTCTTTAGAGTAAATTATATTCCACTTGGAGTTAAAATACGGTGGAGTATTTTTTTCTTTTAAAAAACTTGGAGTAAATTCTCTTGGCATTGATTAAAATTTTTGCACTAAATGGAGTTGATTTTAATTTGTAATTTCAACTCTTCCATGAGAGTGAATTTTACCGGGACCAAATGTTGTCTTTTTTTAGAGGAAAAACTTTTTTCAAATTGAATAAATTTTACTCTGGAATTTTTCCTGTGTAATGACAACATCTGAAAGGAATTTAAGTTATGACAAATTTTGTCATAATGAGTCTGATTTAGGGGTCGCACATTTTGGGGGAATAATTGTCCTGAGATATCGGGTTTTAAGTCCTTTAAGTTAATAACATGCACAATCCTGGCTCCCATTTAAATTATAGCGTCATGCTATTTCAGATTAAGTTTATTTTTGATCAGTTCTTTTCCACACATTTTCAGTGCATCAAAACAATAAGCTAATCTTACTCAAATCTTACTTTTTTCCCCCTAAATTTGAGTTCATTCTATCAACTTTAAGCACATAAGATAGAACTTTTGTTTTGTAGTAGTGATGAGTTGAGCTGAGGCTTTTATTTTGAAGGAGCCTGGCTTCTTCCGGAGGAAGTTTGCGATTCTTTATGTCCTAGCTAAACTTTCGCTTTGCACTGACTGAAACATTTGGATTATGGCCACGTTTTTCGGAGAGGTTTTGTCGGTGTATTCTCGGGCGGTGGAGGAGGACGAAGAGGAGCTTGAAGAAAACGAAGAAGACGAACAAATTCGCAGAGAATTGGAGGAGAAGAGGTGAGAATGGCTAACCGTGTAGCATGAGAAAGGCAGAAAATATTGAAACAACAGAAAACATTGGGACATCAAGTTTAGTCTAGTACACAAAAAATAATGGATCATAGTTAAAGATAAAAATATACTTAGACTCCATGTGCACCTTTCATATTGACACTTTAGCCGTAGGTGACTTGGTGAGCATCTTTCAGCTAACATGACACATTAGATTCCAGTAGGTGTTCACTTTACCGCCCCCTCATCGCTGAAGCCATATACTTTATCAATCCATAATAATACTTTTATTAGACATGGTTTACAGTTTTTAGCACTGTTGCCTTGCACCAAGAATGTCTTAGGTCCGAATCCCGTGGGTGGTCTCCGGGTACTCCGGTTTTAGAAGGTAGATGACATTAAACAAACTTACAAATATTGTCTTTTCTATCCAGCCATATGTTTTGTATTTTATTTAATTTTAAAAAAAAGTTTTTTCTTAATTTATTTAGGCCTCTAATAATTTGTTCTGAAGAAAATGGGATTTCATTAGAGGTAAAAATCAACCTATTTTTAGCTTATTATACAGATTATATCAACAAAATTGAGTTTTCTAGCTGAGAAAAATTTAACAAACCTTCTAGCTGCCAGTCTTTTTTACACGCTAGTGGAAATAACTCCAGAGATTTGCTTCCTGTAGACCCCCTCCACACACAAAGCTGAAGTTGGTTTCTGATTGCAGCTTCCGGAAATGGCTAAAAGAGATTCCACTAAATTTTTCACTACCTATTTTATATTTTAACTATAAAATAGATAAAATTTTATCTATTTTATAGTTAAAATAGATAAAAGTAGAGTCTGCAAACCTGAACTAGATTATTGTCAACTAGTAGCAGAATATTTAAAACCAAGTTTGTGATTTGTGAAACTTTTATATGATTTGTGAAACTTAAATAAAGGGTGATTTCAGTCCCTTTTTGTTGCATCTGGACCACAATAGAATTGCTCCAATACTAAAACTACAACTCATAGACTTTTGAAACCTGGAGTGGATTATTCTCAACTAGTAGCAGAGTATATAAAACCAGGTTTGTGATTTGTGAAACTTTTATATGATTTGTGGAACTTCTATAAAGGCCTTTGGCAGCTCTGGTTAAAAAACTACAACAATTAGACTCTTCAAACCTGGGCTAGATTATTCTGCTCTACTAGCAGAATATGTAAAACCTAGTGTGTGATCTGTGAAACCTTTATTTGATTTTGAAACTCCAATAAAGGCCAATTTCAGCTAATTTTTCACAACCTTCAGTATTTATGGGAGAAAACAAAAAGTTAAAACTGGATATAATAACAAAATAATGGAAATTTTAGAGAAGGAGGAGTTCAATTCTCATGTGGTCCAAATGCAAAAACTGGCTGGAATTGCTTTATATTGAAGTTTCACAAATCAGATAAAGGTTTCACAAATCACAAACTTTTTTAAATATTGCATTATTAGAGTAGAATAATCTAGTCTAGGTTTGAAGACTCTAAGTGTTGTAGTTTTTTTACCTAGAGCATTTTAAAGATACTGAAGGTGGTGAAAAATTTGGTGGAATCGCCCTTTAGCCATTTCCCAAATTGGAAGTTACAGTCAGAAACCAACTTCAACTTTGTCCCACACTTTCAGGTTAAGGCTTTCAATTTTTATTAGGTATCTGACTGCATGTCACCAGAATCATAGCCCTATAATCACAAATACTGCACACTTCTTCAGGACACCAGCTAGATAAACAAAATTTTTAATCACTCGACTGCACACAGTAATTGTAATTAGTTATATAATTTATTGATATTTATTAATCCCCTCATATAGCAAACAGCAGAGGAAATTGGAAGAATAACAATTCTGACAATACCGCTTGTTGCTCTTAACTTACCTTCAAAATTATGAAGATTCTTAACATCTGAATTGTTATTAAATTAAATTCAGTTGAATTATACTTTTTCATTCTTGAAAAGGGAAGATGTGTTTATTTTATTAGTAGGTTCACAGTCTCAGGGGCCATAAAGGTGTTCCTACTGAATAAGAGTTTGCTCTGTCTCTTCTTGTTAAAGTTCTTTTCAAGGGAGGTGTGTTTTATCTTTTTCAGTTTTGCAGAATACTACAAAAATGTTGGTATTGTTACTAGTTAATTTAAGAATATTAATTATACAGTGTGTGCATTGGGTCTATTACACATGTTGGCAGAAATAGATGATCAGGAAGCAGACAAAGCTGAGGAAAACAACTTTTGTGGGTGTTTTGCATTTGTTTGTACCACAGTGTTTTTTCCTTCCACTTAACTTTCCTTTAATATCTCTGGAAATAGCATTCCATGAACAACCAGTTTCATTAGCAATGACCTTTTTCTGCGTAGTTACTACATTTTGGCAACAAAATGTTTTTCTTATTTAAAAAAGGAATGTAATTATTTATTTGCATATCTTTTAATGTATTTCAAATTTTTTATAAAAAAGGCTTAGTAAATTGAAAAATCTGTAGAATGTGCCAAATTCTTTGTCCGATAAGTTGTCAATAGTCTATAGATTAATCAATTATTTTTAAAAAATATCATCAATTGTAGTCATAATGTATATTATTGTTAGGACTGTATCCTGCAAAAACACATTAAAAGTCATAGATGAAGTCAGGATGTCAGCAGTAATTATCAGTCATAAAAACAAAGATAATGAAAATGGCTGCCACAAAAGTCCCTGCATTACTGTATTTGTTCAGTGTTATTTAAGGGGCTATTTTACTGCTGGAGTGTCTTTAGTGAGTGACATGTTTCTATTGTGTTTCCCATCATTTTCCTGTTGTGTGAGGGGGCTGAGCTGAAGCACTTTGAATAATTCAAATTAATTCAACAGCGCCGCGTTCTGCAAAACAATAACAGACTAGTCAGAGGCAGAAAATGAGGCATTACATTTTCAGCTCTTAAACAATGACGCTTACTTTGTAATGTAATTATGTTCTGCTTGCTTTATCTTGCTGTTTTAGCATTATGTTTGACCCGTAAGCAATAAATCTGAGGTCTTTCTTCTCAGAACTGTTCATCTCCATTGGAATCCTGAAATCTCAGAGTTGTTGAGAGCCGGGAACAAGGTGCAGTGTTCCAGCTTCATCCTGGCTGTAGGACACAATGCTGCCAGTAAGTGAGATCCAGCTGTCGAAAAGCACCCGAGACATGTCCATCAAACTGCACAGACAATAACAATAAATGTGTTTGGAAATGTAAATGATTAGTTTCAGCTAAGAACCTCAATCTTATTGTCTGTGTGTAATGGAGTCTGTTGCTGATCAAAATAAATTTAGTGATAAATTATCACTAAATAATGGCAAAACAAAATTTGTAATATTTAGTAATAAGAAAATAAAAAATGATATCAAACTTACGATAAGCGATGTTGACTAGAACAAGTGTTTGAAATCAGATTTTGGGGGTGATGTGATTTTCAACTACAAATTGCATTGGAAGGTTCATATTGATGATGGAAAAGCTAAAATGTCAAAAACTTTTGTAATATTGAATAAAATAAAATATTTTCTAAATAGGAAATCACTCTAGATATTATACTGTCGCTTAGTACAAACATCAGAGATCTAGGGAAACTTGTATAAAAACAAAACTTGTCTACATGCTTCTGAAGAAAGCTATATGAGTTATAACTGCGTCTGATTATTTTCATCCACCTAATGTAATACTTCTTACATTGCATACTTTAAAATTTTATGATTCAGTAGAGTAGCATTGACTATGTACAGAGCCTATAATAAACTCCTTAAAAAAAGGTTAAAAGGGGCATGCCGTGGTGGCGTAGCGGTTAACGCGACCCGTATTTGGAGGCCTTCAGTCCTCGACGCGGCCGTCGCGGATTTGACTCCCGGACCCGACGACATTTGCCGCATGTCTTCCCCCCTCTCCTTCCCCGTTTCTTGTCAGCCCATTATCATATAAGGGAGCCCACAAAAGACCCCCTGGAGGGGTAAAAAAAATAAAAATAAATAAAAAAAAAGGTTAAAAATGACCAAAAATAAAGTGTCGAATGCAGAATACGTGACTGAAAGCAAGCCTGGGAAGCACTCTGATGCGAGTTGTTGTTGAATACTGAGATGATGTGTCTTCACAGGCTTCCTGTCAGCATACATTCTTGCCTCTGCAAACTGGGATGTGGTTGGGCGTGCAGTGGCGTGGAACGAGATGAGCCGGTCTAGAACTGGGCCGAGTGGCGAAGGGTCGGCATGTGTTTTCTACAGACACAAGAACGAGCCAGCAGTAAGTGACACAGTGAGAAAAACAGCCCCCCAGAATATCTGCTGTTGATTAACACCCCTGGAAACACATCATCACCATGACAAGCTGCTCCTTTATGTACGCATTATGACATACTGTATTTCAATGTTTCTATTTAAAGCTCACAATAAGTTCAACACTTTCAAGATTTCTGCTCTAATAATCTCTCATTTGGAATTGAAGGATTTGGAAAAGCACATTTGTCTGTCTGACCATCCATGCTCTTTCAATCCATCTGTCCATCCATCCATTTTTAAATCTATCCATCCATTCGTTATTATGAAAGAATCATTTTCACAAGCGGTGGTGCTCTCCATTTGTTGATCTGAGCTGTTCCATTAACTATCATAAAATAACAGTTGGAAGGAAGCAGTGAGTCAAATCTAGAAGTGTGTGTGTTTACATTCTGTCCTTCCATATTTACTAACCTGTAATTTAACCAAGATAAAGACACTGATGGACAGAATGTGAAATCACTGTCAGAGATTTGTCACACCTGTACTGCTGCGTCTGTTGGCAGGAAAGGAAGAGTATCTTTAGACATATTTAATTAGCTCAGTTTCCCTTTAGATTATCTGACTCATTGAAATCAAGCAACCTTTAAACCTCTAGCAGCAGGATAATGTAGTTCTTCAGACAATTTTCTCTATGAAAGCAGTCATTTTCTCCCACCTGTTTCTGCCACCTTGTTATAACTCCTTCCAAATTATAGCCTCTTACCTTGTTTTGTCTTCTCTCTGTGTGATTGGAAAGTGATGAACAAAATGTTTTTGTTTCTTATTTAGGTTTTGATATGCCATGTAACATGCCACATTGCAGAGGACCAGCTATTCCAGTGGACAGAAAAGGTAAAATTTTCTGCAGCTTAATCACCCTGACAAGACTGTGACATTCTCCTCTGGTAACCCATGAAAAGGAACAGTTTTACTTGCTCTCCTTCAGAAAGCCATAATCACATGGCAACATGATGACTTAAATAGAATCACTTTCCTTAGAGTGTGTCATTAAGGAAGAATTATGGAGCTTGAAAGTGAAAATCTGAGATTCAGAGACATTTTATTCTTTTGATAAAAAGTCTCATGACATTCAAAGATGGTCAAATTTATAGGTCTATTATGTGGTTTTTTAAACCAAACTATAGAGCAGAGATCCACTCGGTGATTCCCAGCGGATGGTTATTGGTAAGCTGTTTTAGAAGCAGAAACACAGCCTGTCTTCCTGCAGCTGCAGCAGCAGAGAATCATGACAGATTTCACTCCTGTCAGCAGATCGGAGGAAGATGGGGCTATAATGGGTGCTGTGTTTTCAAAACCTGACAGTTGCAAATTGGAAAAACATTGGCTGGTCTCAGAAATGTCAGCTTTAGCTGCCAGATGCTGGTGTATGGTTAGAAACTTACATTTAAAAAAAAACATGCCTCTGTTTTTATTTCTTTGCACATATTAGATAAATTACTGCAAAATCAGGAGCTTTGTCTTTGTCTCTCCCAGGTGTTCGGCTATCTGCAGACCAGAGGTCTCACTGTGACTGTGCTGTCTGACAGCTCTGTGGCTGATTACAAGACAGCAGACTACCTGTGCAGCAGCTCTGCCCCCTTCCTGCGGTCGCTTTGCTCTAGTGCATTCAGCGATCAGCCTGTCTGCCAGTCACTGGAGCAGCCCAACATCATTACAGGACTGCCAGCTGCAGGTATGTTTGGAGTTTTTCTTATCCAAATGAGTCAGACTCATTGCTTTGTCACACAGAAAATCTGCACAGGGCTCGAACAGGAGCAGCACAACAAGCCTGTCATACTGCTGGGCATATTTAGCAGAGCAATCCATCTCAGTCATAGCTTTTATTCTGCACATAAAGTGGTTCTCACTTAACCTGAATTCACTTTATCCCAGGTTCATTGTTGTTTTGGGCTTTTAAAGAGACATTTTGGTGTCAGGTTTGCAGTGATAAATGATGCGTAAAAATGTGTGCTTCTGTTCTTTAAAGGTGACCTATTATGCTTCTTTGAACAGGTTAGGTTAAGTCTGTAGCAGTCTTTCTCAAACTGTGGTCCCCAGACCACTGGTGGTCCTTAGACGCCCCCTAGTGGTCCTCCAGGTATTGCATGTGAACAACCATTTATTTGTCATGATGTGAGCTCAAAGTACAACGCATACAGTTAGCTTACCAAAGGATTGTGCTAAAAACCGGGTCACTCGAAAAAAACACTGGAAAGAAAACAATGCCAGGATTACTTATATGATTGGAGGAAGCCAAGTCAATCCTGCTCAGAGTATTGATGTGTCTTTCATGAGCAATTTAACTCTTGAATGGTAGGGCTTAAATCTACGCGAGAACCAGGACCATGCAGAGACCTTTGGAGGTTCAAGGGCTCAAAGTTAAAAAGGGACACATTGAACAAGATCTTGAAACACAGTACAACAACGTAGCAACAACCCATATTAATCAAGAATATAATATTTAATCGGATTATTTTATTGTCATCATGTGGGGACAATGCAAAGCAAATATAGTCTGTTTCCCTGATAAGTATAATGTTGCTGTTGCTACTGACAGTGCTAGATGACTGAGTTGATCTGAGACTAGGCCTGTCGCGATAAACGATAAATCGATTAATCGTGCGATAAATTAAAACTATCGACATCATTTTAATTATCGGCATTATCGTCTCTTCCGGCCTTTTTCTCTTTCTGTTGATGACACTGAATGAAAAAAGGCTCAACTCCGGTGCTCTCCACTGACTCCTCCCTTCCTCATTTCCTTAGCGTAAAGCCCAGCGCACACGACACAATCTTAGAGCTGTCGATTGTCGGCCCATTTTCAAAACCTGACAGACCACACATTAGCCGACACAAATCCTAGGTATAACGGTTCGATCGGGTTCGTTCCTGCCGTGTAGTGTCCAACAATGGGCACAAAATAATGGCTACAAGTTCAGTTAACTAATTTTAAAACCAGGCATTAATCAATGCTTTACTGCAATCTACCTGCAATGCATGTGGCTAGTGTCAGCGTAAAGTCCTGACCAAATGAAAATCATTATAAACTATTTACGTCACGTTAACGAAGAACAGCTGAAAAGTTACCGGGTTTATCAACTGCGGTAGCAATTTCGCTCCAACTCCTCCTCTTGTCATTTCTATATTCTTTGCATGTTGAATAAACATTAATGTTGTTTCCACATATCATCTCCAATGTCCGCTGGACTTCGGGTTGTGCCGTGTCAGCTGTTTGGGATTCCCCTCCGTAATTTCCCCTCAGAAAGTGCAGAGGAGAATCTGTGCTTTCTGATTGGCTACCTGTCACATTCAACAGGCTGCGTTAAAGCGCCCAGTCGGGGAAAACCCTGATTTGGATCTGAGTAACACACCACACAATCTTAGAAAGACCAACGTTCTAAGATTGTTGTAAGGGGAAAAATAGGAGCAAAAAATCATGTAGTGTGAACTATTGCATCAGGTAGTCGATGTGCCCGTCTTCTCTATTTAAATCTAATTATTACTGAAGGGCAACATAGTATACAGACTTCATAATCTGCACTCTTTTGGTTGAATGCAGTATTTATTTCCACTTTTACTTTATGTTGTTTAGTTTTTTTTTTTCCAAGTGCGTTTTTTGTTAATGGAGACCATTTTATTTTCGTTTTTGGTTGTTTTGTTTATTTTGTTTATCAGTTCCAGTGTTTAGTGTTCTTTTGAAAATAAAGTGTATCTATCTTTGGCAAGAAATCGCATGGATTATTATGTCATTTCCATTAAATCAGTGTAAAAAGGTCTTCAAACAATATTATCGTTTATCGCAATAATTTTTGAGACAATTAATCGCTCAGCAAAATTTGCTATCGTGACAGGCCTAGCTGAGACTGTTATTGTTAAACAGAACATAGGAGAGCAGGTAGCTGGTTATGAAGTTATGAAATAAGCAAATTTGCTGCTATTTTACTAAATAAGCTCTACTACTTCGGTTTAACGTCCATAGCAATTTGGCTGCAGACTGCTTTAAAGATCAAAAAAGCACGGAGGGGTGAACTCTACGTAATTTTTGATGTTAGCTCTTCTGAGATCTAGAATTGTAAGACAAATGTCAAGGCAAAGAAGACTCAGTAGCTGCTGGTAGGGCCCTTCAGACATTCAGGGGCCCCTAGAAATGGTTGAATTGTATCACCTTTCATTGATCTAAAACTGTAGCAGTCATCTATTGAGAATGACAATGTTATAAAATTTTATTTAATGTATTCAGCAGGGAAAAAAATAGTAGGTACATTTAGGATTTAATTTGGAAGTTTACTTTGTAAACGTGCAAAGAATCATCTTGATAGTTTGATTGTTGCGTTACCATGGCTACAATATGGTGTAATCTTTGTTTTTGAGCTGGGTTTGTTCACAAATACATCAGAGCAAATAATAACCAATAATCAGTGATGATTTTAAACTTGGCCAATTAAACTGGGATTTCTGTCACAGACTTCACTAAATCTATATTTAAACACTTTTAGTGATGCTGAAGTAGGAGAGGCTTGGGAAGGCTAAATCATGATTCTGTTTAAGGCCCCATTTTTCCTTGGGCCGGCCCTGCATGAAGAGCGAGCCACTGAGCTGCGCATCTTTGCTGGAATCTACCTGGAATCATATGGAATAATATGCCTGATTATAACAACCTTTAAAATGATTCCAAAGTAAACCTCATGCAGGGCTTTGTTTTATGAGTAATTATAACCCCTAGTAATTAATTTCATAATTGATCACCGTTATCAATAAATGTGTGTATGAGACAGTTTCAACATTCAGTGGCCAATTAGTGTAGTTAATACTTAGAACTGTAGGCTCATTATTTTAACGTCTTAATCTATATTTGCAGTTAAAGCATACTTGTTAGTGAAATGGCAGAATAAGTATTTAAATTGCTTTCCATCATATTGATTGGCTCATAGTGGATCTCACTCTATGATTTCTGCAGGTATTTCCTCCTCTGTTTCTTTATTCTGGCTGTTTCTTATTCAGTTCTTACATGGAGAGATGGAAAACAAGTATGTCTTTGTCATTAATCGAGTTGCTTAACGTTGTCTGTGCATCAAGCAGGGATAAGCATTCTCTGGGTCCATCTGTTCAGTTAATTCTCAGTTTTAATTTGATAGTAAATCTGTTGTTTTTCTCTAGATTTTCTGAGAAATCTAAATGGTTACGTGTCTTACATCCACTGTAACCATTACATTAGGATATGAGAGCCTCTAGGCCTCAGTCACCCTCTGCCCTCTTCACTAAGTCTTGCTTTGTGTGCATGATGTCCTGATTCCTTTTAGGATTTATGTGGAGAGAAAAATGCTGTTTTTTAATATTCTTTAATATTCTGGGCCATACTTGATATAAGTGATTTCCTAGAAAGAAAAATCAATCTTTTTTTTTTTTTTTTTTGCAAAAAAATGAATGCAACAAAGGCTTAGCAGAAATTATTTGTTATTCTGATCACAAACTGATTCACAGGATTGAAAACATTGTTTTATTATATTTCTCCACCTGTCAACAGAGTTGGCACACACTTTTTCTGTAGCCGATGGAGACTTATTGACTCCATGAGTATTAACTGCAGTGAACACAGTTCCAGAGGTTTTTAACATTTCTTTACTGCTGACTGTAAATATGGTCATGCTTAGATAAGTAGTTAATATCTTGTTACTGTTTCTTTTCTTTTGAAGATCAGTACAAGATCTAGTTTACTTTGAAAGGTATGTTCTCTTGTCTTTCCCATTTTGTAGAGTGGTTAAGAAGAATGAACTTGCGTATCTGGTGATATTTATGCCCTAAAGAAGCTGAAAGTCAAAGGTAACAAAGTATTCTTTGGCAGTCTGATCAACTTAAAAAAAGTAAAGTATAACTTAAAAAATACTTGCATTAAATTTGTTTTATAGGAATTTTGATTGAATAAAAACAATTACCTCAATTTCTCAAATTAATAAACATTTAATTTTGTTTTTTTTTACATTTTTCATTGTGGTATTATGCTATTGCCAAAATAGATTTAAACCTTTCTAAACATGGTAGTCTAAATTCCAGCTATTATTGTTTCTTGTAATTAATCTAATAATTTTTTCTTAGATCGAGAAAGAATTAGGTTTGTCCATATTTAATATATCTAACAACCACAAAAAATTTTCCCTGTGCAGCTTCTGCTAGAAGAAATAGTTACACTACCAACCTGGATCATTTGGTTTCAAAATTAAATATTAAATATTTTTTGTAAATTTTAATAACAGTTTGTATTGATTGAAACTGAGAATGTGCGGAAAGAAGCCACTAATCTAGTGTGATGACAGGGAGGCCTTCCAACCTCAAAGAATTAGAACTCATCACCAAATATAAATTCTCAAAATACCAGTGAAAACTTGCAAATCCTGGTCAGTAATTTGGTGGGTTACTTCTTAAAAGTAATTCTTTTAAGAAGGGTTTAATTGCTGTAAAGCCAATAATGGCTAAATTAAATGCGAAGATAAATTTCATATGACTCTGATGCTCTGTAGGATTTTATATTTTTCAGGAATGCACACTCTGCATATGGATAACCCATTTGGCCAGTTGGATGGACTAACTACTATTGATTAATGCCCACATGTATAGCACACACAGTCAGAAAATGTGCCTCCACTCGTAGTCATTATTTATGTATAGATATTTTAGGGGCTGAGATACTAAAGCTTACATAGTGGTAGGGGATGTGGTGTAATGGTAAAGGAAGAAAAGATTCAGAAATATGGGGGTAAATCCACATGAAGGAAAATAGGCAAAAAAGGCAAAAAATAACATTTTTGCCTAGAGTGCAATAAAATGTTTATATTTTTGTTCAGTTTTTCACTTAATTACTGCTCTGTGTTGCTTCTGGAAATTGCCTTTTGTGAGTGTATATTCCGATTAACAATTAATTGATTACTAAATTAGTTGATGATTATTTAATCAATTTATTTCAATGAATCCGATTAATCGTTTCACCCCTAGATACGAGTAAATATGAGTCTAATGTGGTTTGTTGTGTTGGACCAGTATAAAGTCTCTGAATAACAATATGTCAAGTGTTTCTGATTCCACAACACCTGGAATACTTCAGTTTCGACTGCACTTTCACACTTTTAACAGGTCTGATTCTCATTCCTGCCTGCTGAGGCATCCTTGAGCAAGTCAGTAAGCCCCACACAGCTCTTGGTGTGTGTATGTGGAGGGAAAAAAGTCACTTTGGACAAATGATTCTGCCAGGTGGATGAAATGTGGTGCCATTAGGCTTCTCTCCACTTACAGAGGACGCACAGTCCTGCATCCTGATGTGGGCATTATGTCGCCAGTACACCTAAACATATTTAATCCTAACAAAAAGATCTTTCATTGGCATAAGGAACCACGTCTTCATCGCTGATGGGTTTCTTCTTCATCAGTTTCATCTTTTATCCATCAGTTAACCCTGTTTTGTTCTTTTCTGTGGTGTTTCATCAGTCCTGAACCACTGCCAGGTCCACAGCATCGCTGCTGCTGTCTACCAGTGTTACAGTGATGTCACCGGTCCTGACTCCATCACCATGGACAAGTACAAGCCAGTGCTAACCAAGCTTGGCAGGTCCATACAGGTGAGCCACTGTTCTGTTTATAATGGGCTCTTTGCACCTGCCGCGCTGACGTCATAACCGCATGCGTAAATGCGGCTCTCTTTTTTTCTGATTTGAGTTACCATGACACCTAGAAAAGACAAAGTCTTATTTCAGACGCAAATAAATCAATACTATGCACTTTGTTGTCTTCCTAATATAATGGGCTTTTAAGTTTCCATGGATTTCCAAGCAGTCCTGAATTAAGAAGACGGTGGTTTGTAAATATTCGTCACTACCAGTTAAAGCTAACTCCGCACAGCAAAGTTTACAGCCTTCACTTCACTCCGGATCAGCATCTTCAGCCTAAAGAAGAAGGTATAGGAGCCTCCTGTGTTATTTCCATGGAATCACTTCTGTATTCAGCCTGAAAGAGCGAGTGTATGGGAACAAGAGAGCAGACCAGAGCCAGACAGCCGAGCAACTGATCCACATGTACACACCGCTGTAAATACCATCCTGCTTCACAAGAAACATGCAAAACTAATAAAGCGAAATAACACGGAGACCTTAAGGAACACGGCCATCTTTTTCTAAAAGCAACAACTTTCAACCTGAACAGTCAGCTGAACTAGATTGACTGTCTAGTCACGTGAACTAGACAGTCAGTCTAGACCAGGGGTCGGCAACCTTTTCTATTCAAAGAGCCATTTGGGACCGCCTCCCAATAAAAAGAAAGCACTTGGAGCCACAACCCATTTTGACGTCATATAAATAAAACCTATATGCTATGTACAAAAATCGATACTATGTTGCGTTTATGAAATCAACGAACTGCTGCAGAGAACACAAAATTTTATTTCTGCATGTAACAAAACGCATTTTACACTTTGTTGATGCTCAATTTCAAACAAAATACCCCCTGTCTATTTGGGTCTTTGTATTTAAGAAATAAAAATCAAAACTTACCCAACCTGCACTGAAAGAAACATAGAAACAGAATGCAGTCACCTGTCCTCCTCTTATTCAGGAGATAAAAATCAAAACTTATCCAAATATTATCCACCGGCACTGAACTAACCAAGCAAACCAAAAAATGCGCAGTCTGCTTCTGTGTCCCGTAGTACGGTACGGAGCCCTCTAGGGGACATGGGGATTTTTTTTCTTTTGCGTTCCCTCGCAAAACTTTTGCGTTACCTCGCAATACTGTACTGGTCAGTTATGCAGCATAATTGAATACTGTAAGCCTTTCTTACGGTGGGCGCCGTATTTTCTGCTTTAATGGTTATGTGAGGTTTTTCCATAAATGTTAGTAGCCTATCTTTTTGTGAAATATCTGAAGTTTTATATCTTTCTTTAGGATAGAAAGGCACCACAAACCTACGATATAAACAGAAACCTTCCGTAAGTAGGAAAGAAATAAAAATGGTTTAAAGAGCTGCTTTCAGTGCTGCTCCATCTTAGCCTTAACAGACATAAACATGCAGTAAAAAATAAATCGATTTTCAATCAGTGTTTTGCACCAAACAGTTTTTACTATTAACAAGTTTTTATTATTAAAAACACGACAAACTAATGATGGTAAAGGGCCGCACTGGGTTAACTCGGGGAATCTCATCTGTCCGTGTATCAATCAAATCCAAACCTCTTCTTTGTTCTGTCACAATTATCGATTTATTCCATTTTGATTATTATGCTCCAAACTTTGCAAGGACTGACCGCCCCGCTCACCGCTTCCTAATACACACAAAGCCAGTATCCTTCCCATTCATACCTGGTGACGTCACTCCCACGTCGACACACATAAGTGTCAAAGTCGCCTGCTCCTGTCATATCAATAATTACTTATTTCATTTATATGGCTCTTACAGAGCCTCAGTGAAAACTTGTTTATTATTATTAACTGTTTGGAACGCAAAAGTTTTGCGAGGTAACGCAAAAGAAAAAAAATCCCCCATGTCCCCTAGGGGGCTCCGTACGCTTCAGCCTTTCGCATCAGCTCCGAAATGGCCTTTTTTCTCTCCTCTCCCTCGGGATATTTTTTTAGCAAAGACAGAGTGTTTGCTCTTGAAATGTCTTTCAACATTTGACTTCTTGTTGTTTGCCAGTCTTTCGCCACATATTAAGCAGACTGGTGAACCAGTTTCATCAGCGGTGAAAGCAAAATGATCTTCAGAATGTTTCCTTTTCTTGGATTTATTCATGATGTATCTTCCGGGCAAGGATCAAAAAGTCAATAAATCAGTGCGCTAAAAAAATATGGTCTGCCAGACATGTGGGGTACCAGGAATGCCTGTCGCACATCGGCGGACATGACGTATATTTTGGGTGCTAAAAATGTTCAAAACTTTTGTTTTAATGTTACAAGTTTACCATAATCTTCAGATTTAGAAATTTATTTGGAAATGATTTTAATTCATAATTTTTTAATGATTTAATTTTAATAAAATATTCTATTTCCCAAAGTCACTGGGAGCCACAACAGAAGGATGAAAGAGCCACACGTGGCTCCGGAGCCATTGGTTGCCGACCCCTGGTCTAGACAGACTGAACTAGACAGACTAGTCTGTCTAGTCTAGTCAGGTGCCCCTCTGACTGTAGGAGTGCCCCTACTGACACCAGAGCTGCCCTACTGTTAAGCTATGGGGTTGTTGTGCTTCCTCATGCTTCAGGCAAAAAGCCTGAACCGTAAAATCCCCCATTACTTGGTCTCTGACACTAACAACAATAAACGCACGTAATATACTTGAAAATAAGGTAAAAACATTGTCCGTTAGAATGGATGAAAAATGTTTAGATGCCTAAATAGCACATTTTTACAAGAAAAATGTCCAAGAATATTGCCAACTAGCATAAGCTAAAGCTAATGTTAGCCACAAAGTTTAAAGAAAGTAAAACTCACCTTCGTATCTGCGAACGTATAACGAGGCGTACATCTTAAAACCTTTCTCCAGCTTACTTATTGGGGCTTCGGATCGATGTACAGTACAGACCAAAAGTTTGGACACAACTGTGTGTCCAAACTTTTGGTCTGTACTGTACGTCATTAATTGTTACCTTGGGCAAGCCCTGCAAATACCCAGTGTAAAGTGCCATTTTCAATAGATCGGAAATGATCGAGCCGCTTTTCCCTGAACGCGGAAGCTGACGTGCGAAGAGCCCATAAAGGTCAGTGAAGGTGGATGTATCCTCATGTCCAGCATAACAGCGATCTGGCTGCGCTCCAGCTGAGGCTGTAGCTGCAAACTTCTGACAGCTGATGGGATTAGGTTTTATAATTACAGGAGCAACTCATGCCAAAAGCATTTTCCTTTCTTTTTCTTACCAGTTGCAGAGTCTCCACTTTCCAAGTTGAAATCCTTTCAGCTTTTTTTTTTTAATGAGAAATTGTGTTTTACAATTCCCTCGAAGGGGAAAGCAAAGTCAAAGCATTAAATTTGACTAACAGCATGCAACAGTGCTAACAATTGCACCACTGTGCTGCAAAATAAATCTAACTGTATTTTAAAAAGCAGTCTTTTAGGCAACAGTTATTTTTATTTTTACCTACTAACGACATAACAGGCTAATTTTTGACATGTTTGTAGTTTTTATTTTTTATGTTTCCCAATAGAGCTGGGCGACTTGGACTTAGAATTGTATCGTGATATTTTGTGGTGCTATTGTGATAATAAAACTGATGATAAATTATTTATTACATCTTATGTAGGTAACTGTATGGCACCACAAACAAATACTGCTCTTGTAAAACATTCCTACAGTAACTGTATTCAAATATATCTTCAAATTTACTGATATTTATTCACCCTCTTGTGGAACAAATAGTGGCAAAAATAGTAAAATAAAAAAAATTTCTGATAATTCTGCCAGTTTTGTTTTTTAACATTTTTCATTGAAATTGATATTTTTCACAAAATATTTTTTAAAGTAATTAATTAGCAGAAATTATGTCACTCTTCATGTCGAAAGTTGACATTTATGTTCACTCAGCAAAATGATGAGTCAAAGTTAGAAAATATCGATGACCGTCTGTGGTTTTTAAGCTTTGTTAACCTTCCAACTATTGGGGCATCATCTCAAATAAAATAAAGACCTGACAGGTTGCAGTCTGTATTTAATGTAGAGTAATCCAGACCAGATTTTAAAAGTGAGAGTGTAATAGATTTAGACTTGGAGCTGACTTAGTTGGTCCAAATGCCCAAAAAAGTCATGAAATAGTCAAAAATCTTTTGAAGACAGCATGGACTTATTTAATGATTTGCTCAACATCAAGATGATAAAACCCTTGAAGGTATTTTTTTTGTACTTGTCTTGTAAGACATATATAAATTATCTGAAAATATTTGAACAGGAGAAATTAATAGACTCTAAATTTGAATATACTACTAAATTTCCAAGAATTTAGTTGGCATTCTCAGGGAAATCTTATTACAAGAGGAATTTATTTTATCCTGGTTCAAGTGGTTTGTTGAAAGGAGATTGTAGACTGAATGAGACATTTTACCGGGATGAAGAAATTCTTGAAAAAATTTAATCTTTTTTTTTAATATTATTTTCTGAAATTCTCTCCTCAGGTGTACTCATCCCAAAGCACAGATGTCCTCCGCAAGTTTGTCAGAAGCTCTGAAATTCAGAGTAACCTTTATATTTGATACAAGGAACTATGGGATTAAGTTTAATGAAATGTACTGAAATACTGTCTTTTAAAATAAAGTTATTCCTTCAACAGAATTATTCTATTTTTGTATTTTATTGATTTATTCACCCTGTAAAATAGTGTGGTCAAGGAGCCACAAGGTGAACAAAAACGAACAGCACCAGCCACTAGTTTCCAGAGTCTTCTGATTAATTTTTATTTGCTTCTTCACACTCTGACAACCACCTTTTCCCTCTGAGCTTCCCAAAACACTCTTTTTATAGCCAATTGGCAACATACCTGCACATGATTGGATCAAGCCACAATTAAACAGGTAAAAAACAAAAAAAAAACGAAGTCTAAACAGAAACAAAAATACAATTATTAATCTAATTTACAAACTCATCTACATAATGAAATAGTCTGCAAAATAAACTCTGTAAGATAACTCAAAAAGTTACTTTAAAGAAAAACAAACAGATCAATATTCAAAGAAAACCCTCTAATTGGTAGAACCCAGCAAGGCAATCCGTGACATGATGATGTCACGGATTGCCTTGCTGGGTTCTACCAATTAGAGGGTGGTAGATGAGACCCCTGGTAGGTGTACCAGGGGTCTCAAACTCCAGTCCTCGAGGGCCGCAGTCCTGCAACTTTTAGATGTGCCTCTGCTGCACCACACCTGAATAGAATAATTAGGTCATTAGCAAGGCTCGAAGAACTGATCTACACAAGGAGGAGGTAATTAAGCAATTTCATTCCAGTGTTTTGTACCTGTGGCACATCTAAAAACTGTAGGTCTGCGGCCCTCGAGGACTGGAGTTTGAGACCCCTGATCTAGCCATTTAAGCAGGAAATACTGAGCCGGCCCCTCCCATACTCCTGCCCTGCTGCAGATCTACAAGGGACAAACAATGGTAAGTAAAAACACAAATACCATGAATATACTCTGAAACAAAATAAACAAGTTCAACCAATAGTAAATGCATCAGAAATAAGAATAAGGGACAAGTGGAGAACACAAACTGAACCACTTTGTCACATTCCCCCCGCCCCCTTTAAGTCACTCAGTCTTCATAGGAACGGGAAAGGAAATCCGCTACAACATTCTTCCTTCCAGCTTTATACTGAATCTTGAAACGGTAAGGTTGCAACGATAAGTACCATCTGGTGATTCTTGCATTGGTCTCTCTCATTCTGTTCATCCACTGTAAAGCTCGATGGTCTGTCTCAAGCACAAATTCACCACCCAGCAGATAATACTTTAAAGTGTCAAGAGCCCATTTTATTGCCAAAGCTTCTTTCTCTATTGTTGAGTACCTCATTTCTCTGGGGAAGAGCTTTCGACTTATATACTGCACTGGTCTTTGGTCGCCTCCATCACCTTGCAGCAACACAGCTCCTAGCCCCACTCCTAAAGCATCAGTTTGCACTGTAAATGGGCGTGAAAAGTCTGGACACTGCAACACAGGTTCATTACACAAACATTTTTTCAGATCTGCAAATGCAGCCTCACACTCTGGAGTCCAATTAATCTTGTTGGGGCAAGATTTACATGTTGAGTCACTAAGAATGGCTGATCTGGTGGAGAAGTTGGGGATGAACCGACGGTACCAGCCAGCTAAACCTAGAAAAGATCTTAACTTTTTCTTAGTTGTAGGAGGAGGACAAGCAGCAAGGTTATCAACCTTACTCACCTGAGGGCGGATAACCCCACCCCTGATGACGTAACCCAAGTATTCAACCTCAGTCTTTGCAATGTGACACTTTCCAGGGTTGATGACTAATCCAGCCATTTTGATTCTTTGTAGGACATCTGTCAGATGCTTCACATGGTCTTTCCATGTCTCACTGAACACCACAATGTCATCAATGTACGCTGCTGCATAGCCATCAGCTCCTTTTAAAACCAAGTCCATCATCCTCTGGAATGTAGCAGGAGCTCCATGAAGTTCAAAAGGCATAGTTCTGAAATGATGAAGTCCACTAGGAACCCTGAAAGTAGTTAAATCCCTTGAGGACTTAGTTAATGGAACTTGCCAATAACCTTTACAGAGGTCAAGTGTTGTAAGGTACTTAGCATTCCCCAAACGCTCAATAAGTTCATCCACTCTTGGCATTGGATAAGCATCAAAAACAGAGACAGCATTAAGTTTTGAGAAGTCAACACAAAATCTCTGTCTTGAGTCATTTTTCTTGGGAACAAGGACCACAGGACTGCACCACTCACCTCTGGAAGGCTCTATAATCCCGATAGCCAGCATTTCTTCCAGCTCCTGCACTGAAACAGCTCATGCCTGTTTCAGTGCAGGCATGAGCTTTGCTGGAACTCTGGAGGTTGAATCCAGAGTTCATAGGTGGTTGGTGGGGACTGCGAAGATGTATGTCATGCTTAATGAGATGGGTGTAGTCTGGTTTTGTGCTGAAAAGCTCCCTTGGCAACATTGCCAGCATTTCCTCTTGCCGCTGTGGAGATAGATGGCTTACATCTGGCAAAAGCTGTTCCCCAAAGTTAGATGGAAGGAATTGCTCTTGAAGCTCTTCTTCGTCGATTACAGCACGAGCCCACAACTGGATTGACGGAACTGGCCGGTCAATCCACTCTTTCAGCATGTTAACATGAAAAACTTGCTGTTTTTTACGGCGATCTGGCATGTTGAGCTCATAAGTAACGGGACCTACTTTTCTATTTATGATAAAAGGCCCCTGCCACTTGGCTAAGAGGCTGCTTTCAGTAGTTGGCAAAAGAAGCAACACTTTTTGTCCTTCCTTAAAGATCCTTCTACAAGCCGTTTTATCATGGTTCAGCTTTTGGCGCTGCTGAGCTTCTACTAGATGACTATTAGCCAGTTCCTGGAACTGTTCAAGCTTGTCCCTCATTTTCAACACGTATGAGAGTGATGTACACTGTTTTCCAGGTGTGGACCCCTCCCAAGCCTCTTTGAGGACATCTAGTGGACCTCTGACAGTATGACCATACAAGAGTTGAAAAGGAGAAAACCCAGTAGATTCTTGAGGTACCTCTCTATAAGCAAAAAGCAGAAACGGTAACCACTGATCCCAGTCTTTCCCTGAGTCTTTCACAAACTTCTTCAACATGGACTTCAGAGTTCCATAGATGTTGGGTTCAGTTTGTGCTGTTTGTTTTTTAATGGTTTCATTTAATTAAAACAAAATTATGTGAGTACCTTTGCAAAAATTCCCACGTTTACTTTTAATGTTTTTTCTTCCTTACAAAATGAGGTTAGGATATTGGATTTTTTTTTCCTCAAATGGGATGTGAAGAAAAACCCAGTTTGTTTAATGTGTAGCGCCACCTGCTGGACGAGTTTGATTTTTGTATTTAATAGAAAATCTCTTCTGGTATGATCTTCTCTGTTATCTTTACTTTGACTTCTTTTTGAGATGGTGAAGAATAACAACTGTAAAATTTATGAATTCATGTCAGATTAAAAGCTAAAAATTAACATAAAATTAATAGTAAACAATAACACTGTTTAACTACAAATATAGATTAGAAATAAAAAGATAAGATAAGATTTATTGTCATTGTCATCAACAGATTACGAGATTGAGATTTGCTCGACTCGAGTTAAGATGCAGGTTATGTGTATATACATAATATACAAAGATAAAGAAATAAATAGTACAAAATCAGAAATAAATAGACATCAGAAGATGGTTGCAGCGCCTGGAGGTGTCGCAACAGAATTTACATTTTTAACAAAGTGGTGTCAAGAGCAGAAGTTCTTATGCATGGCAATGCCATGATTGCCATCGGGTAAAAACTGTTTTTTAGGCTATTTGTCCTGGTTTTTATTGCTCTGTATCTCTTGCCTGATGGCAGCAGCTGGAAGAGACCATGGCCAGGGTGTGAAGAGTCATTTAAAATGTCCAAAACTTTCTTGTGGAGCCTGGAAGTGTAAATCTGTTCCATAGTGGGGAGGGGGCAGCCTATGGTTCTCTCTGCTGCCCTAACAACCCTGTGGAGTAAAAATTCAAAATAAAAAATAAATGCGTACTAAATTTATATCTGAACTTCTGATGACAACCTCTTGGCAATACATCCAGACTTAAAAATATATTCATTTTACTTTGGACTTGAAATAAAATTAGGATAAATTTTATATCAAACAAACATTAGATGAAAGGCACAATACAAAAAATGGTGCAGGGTGTAGCATCAGTTTAAAAATGCCAATTCATATCCACACATTTTATTTAAAATAAAAATATTTAAAATAGACCTATTTCAACAATAAAAAATAAATAAATAAACAAAATGACTACAGATGAGAAAGAAGCTTCTTTATTCTGTCCAAAACTTCTTCTCCACACTTGGATCTATACGTAATATTTTTAAAGCTTCTTAATATCTAAGAGTCTTTATGCCATTGTTGAAATTATTGCTTAGACTCACTCCTCTATATTTGAGTCAATAATAATTTTGCTGTTAAAATTAGGAAGTTTAACTTTAATCACATTAAGTTGAACAGAAGATGCTTCAGTATTCTAGAAGTGCACTCATTAAAAAAGCATTTAAATTACAAAACAATTTATTTGATTAAATCTTTGTTTTACAGTTATTTTCTATATTTTCTACAGGGAGTTGTTTCAGAAATCCTCTCTATGTAGACGTTCACTGTCTCCTCCTGTCCACATGGAGGCAGCAGTGAGGTATTTGCTCCGCACTAAAACGAAATTCAAACCTCTGCCGAGATATTTTCCTTTTGTCCTCACATCAGGTCTTTTATCGTTTTCATTAATTTAAAAGCTTAATGGCATTCATTTTTTGTGTCAATTTAGCCACCGAAGTAGTTTCTCGTTGAATTAATCTTCTGAATTCAATCGGAGTCAACATAAGCAGCAGTGTTTTCGGTTACTGATGAGTACTGACCGTTTCAAAGTTCCGACAGACCGCAGGTTTAAATCTTCGGGGAGCAGGAGCAGCCAACATGGACACTCGAGACCCAGTAAAGTGTTGGCCGAAAGGAACCAGGCGGTGGTGGCGGTTGGAGCCTGGGTGGAAGTCGGACAGGATTTCCTGGAGCACCCGGCTGTAAGTTTGGCTTTAAAATCTGCCGCGACTAGTTAGCTTTAATTTAGCCGTTACCAAGGCGATGAACGGTAGTGCCAAGTGTCACGTTTGTTTTGATAGAGCCCTTACTTTTAATATAGTTTTTATCCAGACCATTAGGAATTTATTAATTTAGCCCAAACGTCAAGTTTGACAATTTTATAAATTATTATAAAATTGAAAATATCAGTTTTATTGTTTGGCTTTTGTCTATGGGTTAATTTTGCTGGATATATTTTACGTATAATTTAGGGACGCACCAATATTAAAAATTTTCAAAATGGTGACGCAACATTACAATTTTTTTACTGGTATTTTCTCTACCATCGCGACTCCTTTGGGTGAAAACCCCCACCAGTATCAGAGGGGCCCATTGTAAAAATGAATATTGGTGGTTTACAAAGCCCCAGTTTTATTTATCGGACCCATGTGTTAAAAATCACTAATTCGGCTGATACATATGTTGGTGCCGATATATCGAACATTCTTGTTATAATTTGCTAGATTTTTGATGTGTAGTTTAATCCAATTTGAAAGAAAAAAAATAGCTGGATTGGATTTAGCAGTTAAAAAAGCAAGTAGGCCCTACATAAAAGGCATTTTATGTCACTTTTGTTGAGCATTTTTATAATGCAGAAAGACAAAGCCTCATATATATATATATATATATATATATATATATAAGTAATTGGTGTTATTTATCAAGCTGTACATGGTTATAAGATGGTTTCCAAACAATTATTAGTGAATTTAATGTTATTCACCAGATGAAAACATTTGACAGCCTCCGATCTTCCAACAAGTAGGGATCCCAATAAAACAACCCAAGAGCTCCAATCAAAAGGTATTAAATAAAAATTGAAAAAGAAAGGCTTGTTTGGAGTGGTTTCCAGGAGGAAGCCAGTTTGCTCTAAAACAGCTCTGGTAGCATGATTTAAGTTAAGAAGAGCTACTCAAAATTCCTCCAGAATAATGTGAGACGAACACCGAAAATGGCTATTTATGGTTCTTTTTGCTACAATGATTCTACTATAATTCAACTGTTCAACTGTACTAATTCAACAAATCACTACATATGAATGGAAGCTAAACAGTTTGGTTTAGAGATTCAAGTTGAGATATTTTTAATAGCCGTATTCTAAAACATTTTAGCTTTGTTGTTACTGATTACATTTTTTGTAAATGGAGATTTTAGGGGTTGATAGTCTTGTTGTTTTCAGAGCTCTATGTTTTGTTTTAGACCCTTGCTTTGCTAACTGAGGAGCGACAGGCACAAAAGAGAAGGGAGGATGAAGACAACCTGAAGCGGTTTCAAGATGAAGTGCGACGACGAGTCGCACATCAAGCTCACGTGTGCAAGCGACAACAGCAACCTCACTCGCATCCCCTGGTAAAGTATTCCCACTTGACTGTGAAGTCCTGGAAAAAAGCAGACAAGAGCAAGGGCTGATTTGTTCAAAGTGTTGAAGGTCACAGAGTGTAAAAAGCTCAGAGGAGAACAAGAAGAAAGCAGAAAGCATTGCACCTCTTATTGGTATTGCAGCCCTGCTTCACTTTATATTGAACAATGTTACGTCAGCCCTTCAAACCAGCATCATGTTTGCTAACTACATATTTCTGTTTTTTTACTTTTCCAGGCTTTGTCTTGTTTAGCTTATGTCTTCATTTATTTTGTCTTTGTTTTTCAATGTTTTTGTCTTACATTCTTTCATGGTGTAATGTGGTGCTCTATAAATGAAAATATATTGTTCAAATTCTATAAATCATTTTAACACAATTAACACACATTATGACATGAGGAACTCTCTGACTTCACCCTCACCTAAAGGCAGAAGTTATTCAAAATCTTGTACATTTATGAAATGTCTGTTATATTACACACCAAATATCACTTCAGAAGAGTATAAAGTGAAACACAAGGTTCAGAAAATTCACCCAATCTGAAAGGTTTTCCACCTTCCCTGTAGGTTCAGGCTAAAAACAAAAATTTTATCCCATCTCCAATTACTTTTTCTGTGGTCAGTTTTGTCCTAGATAATCTGATCGTTCCCTGGCAGAAGCATGTAAAAAATGGGCCCCAGAAAACAATTCTGGTTCCCTGTAAAGTTTCCTGGTACCCTTATGACATATTCAGAAAACAAAAATCACTTTTAATTGCACTTAGGCCAGCTACACTCTTTACATCTCCTCTTGTCAGGTACAAACATTTCAGAATGCCAGCACATACCTAGCCGCAACTTGCTGTTATTTTCACAGCCATTTTTCATATCTGAAACTATGGAAAAAAAGAGAGAACAAATTAGGTTTTTGCAACAGCTAAAACAGTGACATTTTTCTTATTAGAAGATGTAGCTTAATAGTTAGCTCATCATTATGTTTTACACTGGTATGTTCTTAATAATACCAGTTTCTTAAAACACCTGTGTGGTTTGCAAGCTGCACCATGGCACACAAGACATTCATTTTCCTGAAAAGATCATGATGTGGTTTAGCTTTCTGTATTGACCGATCTTTTCATGGTAGACGTGTGTGTCTTTGTCTAGGTAATACCCCACAGAGGACCTCCACATCATCAGATCCTGACCCAGCAGGTGTGCAAGGAAGAGGAGCATATCCACTCAGAACCTGCTACACAACAGAGCAGTTCTCCAGAGGTGAGGTGAAGGTTCCTCAGCATAAGAGAAGCAGAAAGCTCTGATGGATTTCTTGCTGACATTGGAGACACCCTTATTTTTATTTATTGCACCACACATTATAAATTCTACTGAAAACATCACTGAAATCACTGTTGCATAGTAAAATGTTAAAAAAAAAAAAATATGTAAATGATTTTTTAAGAATGTCTTCTAAATGAAATCTTTTGTTATTCAGCTAAAATAAAAGTTTATTGATAAGTTAATTTAATTATTCTTTGCCTAAACCCGGGCTGACAAAGCTATTTTCTCCCCGGTTTGGTTTCGGGTCTGAAAACAAAAGGCTCTGAATCTAGTATTAAGCAGTTGCTGCAGGATTCTGTATAAACATTGAGTTATTTATGGGTGCAAACTGTAATGTGGAAGTTTACCCACCAGGGAGCACTAATACATTTCTTTCAGCTGGTAAATAGTTAATGTTTTAATCTCAATCAAGTTTACAATTACTTTTTTTCTTTGTTAGCATTTTTGTTGTGTTTTTGACCTCCAGAAGGATCAAACTATTTCCCTTTGTGAGACTTATCAGGTAATGTGGCCATGTGGAATATTATTTATTTCTACTGTTTTCCAGTTGAGTAAGCCGCTGAGGCAGGTCAGACTCAGACTGGCTGCCTGTCGGCTGACACAAGGGGAGGAAGTGCTGTCAAATCTTCCAGGAGGCAGATGGAGCATCTCTCCAACCAGACATGTGAGTGTCTGTGTCTAAACCTTTGTTCTGCTTTTTTTAGCACACTTCCTATGGTCATATTTGCTTGTTTTTTTTCCTGGAAGTTGAAGGAATAACTAAAAACATTTGTCTCTCCACCCAGCAGACTGCTAATGCTTGTGTGCGGAGAACAGAGGAGGAACAAGAAACAAGAGATGTTCCTCTCTTTAGTAGTCAACATGAATGTCCCCTTGTTCAGCAGAAGGTAACTGAATTTCTCAACATGCAGAAGTGAAATCAAACGTTATATTTTTTCAGACTTCAATTTTATACTTTTACTTTTATTAATTTGTCTAATATCTGTGAGTGTTAGACAATAAACATGAACTTCAATTTTAAAAATATTCTTACATCTCAAACCTTTTCCTGTTTTCTCACATTATAACCACAACTTCAGTGTATTATATCTGGACCTTATGTTAAGAGAGCAACACAAAGCAATTTGTAATGTGAAGTAGAAGGAATCGGTGCCTAGTTTTACAAATAAAAGCAATAATCTAAAAATTGTGGCATGTGTTGAGCCTTGGCACAGAGACTGAAACTTTTTCCAATTTGCTTCTTATAGCAGTTGTGCTATGCTGTTTTGATTCTCAGATGATGGATTGAAGAGCTTTCTGTAGATATTCAAAGCTTGGAATATAGTTTTATAACCTAATTCAGTTATAAACCTCTCTGCTGCATTTCTTTGTCAACATGATGTGTGTTTAAGAATTCAAACCTCCACACACCTGCTGTATTTATAGGCGGTTAACATGCTATTCACATGTTAGCCACTAGTTAGCCGGCTCCAAATGGTTGGATTTTATTTAGGAATATTGCAGTAAGACAAGTGAAATACAAACAATATTTCACTTTTTAATTTCCAAATAAAAAGAAAAACCATTTATCCTTTTAATTCCACTCTACAATGGTGCTTCCTTATGACATAAAATGCTAATATATTAACTGTGAAGGTTGTGGTTATAATGTGGCAACATTGAAAAAACCACAGCAGGTATGAATAATTTTGCAAGATGCTGAGAACAGTTGAGAGTAGGGCTAAAATGATTAATCGTGATGAACTGATATTGAAATAACTATCAACTAATTTAGACATACACAGAGACATAGAGAGATTTTATTGTCATTCAAATGTACATTTAAAAATGTACATTTGTTGCAAGGCTCCAATAACAATAAATAAATAATAATAAAAGTATCAATATAAATATATACAATAAAAGTAAAAAATTTAAATAATATGTATAATAATTATAATAATGTATAACAATAATGCGCAATAAGTACAATATGTAAATAAAAGTATGTGATTAGTTGTAAACTGGAGTATACAGATAGAAAAAAAACATTTGCTGAAAGAACAATACAGTTTGAGCAGCAAATAAGCCACAAGTATAAAAAATATAAACATTTTGCATTTTCTGTACACATCCTACCCAGAACTCCTCGAGTTGCAGTTTTAGCTTACCCTAGTTCAAATTTTGACTGCCAAACCTCAGCAGAGCATAATTACAACTGTAAAACTATGGCAAGTTCCTTTTTATATCTGAGCTTACAAAACAGATTCATGTTTCACTTCATCAAGTGTTCATCTGGACATGAAAAATACACAGGAAGTTAAAATTCAGCTATTCCTCAAACCTACTGTGATAAACAGAAGGAGGTGGCAGTCCATGCCCGTGCTTTGTTTTGAATTAGCTTTATCTACTGCAGGGAAAAGGTCTGGAAAGGAATTTTACTCAGGTGTTTTCCAGTAAGGAGAAATATTTATATGTAAAGAGTTTTTCTTCATACCGTTGTCTACATGAGGGACTTTTAGGGTTTTTATGAATGTTTTTATTATATTTTTTAAAAGATGGTCTTTCTTTTTCATCTTCCACTTTAGGCCTGGAGTTTGTCATTTTAGACACAATTATCTGATTAAAATTTTTTTTTTTGAGATGATGACATCCAGCCATCTGTCCAGTCAGTCTGTGAGAAAGTCAGCCATCTGTTTGCTTTTTCTCCATGAACCATTCATCTTTTTTCTTTCTTTCTTTTGCACTGCATGCTGGGGTTGGTGGAGGAGCGTGTGGTGAGTGGACTGAGAGATTGAGAATTTTCTAACTTTGTTTTCCCTATCTTTATTGGGGTTTTTTTGGATATTGTTCTTTAAATATTGTGGTTGTGGAGTTAGATTACGTGTTTTTTGGTTACATTTCTGTGTGTTATACCGGCCTTTTGGCGCAAAATGCCGGAAATGGACTTGACCAAACTTACATGGTTTACCCAATAGTCCTACTATGACGGTGGAGGAATGTAGTTTGGCGGTGGGAGAAGTTGTAGGTTGTAGCAGCATTAAATCTGCTGCTCAGATGAACAGCTCTGTGGTCATTTTTGTTGACAGCGTGGAGAAGGCAAACAAAGTGATTGAAAAAGGCATTGTTGTGAACGATGTGTTTTTGTCCGTTTCCCCATTGAGTACTCCAGCTAAAAAAGTCACGATTGCGTACATACCGCCGTTTATCAGTGATGAATTGTTGGTGAGAGAGGTGTCGCGACATGGGAAAATTGTTTCCGCAATTAGGAAAATGCCGTCGGGTTGTAAATCACCGCAGTTGAAGCACGTTGTTTCACACAGAAGACAGGTCCTCATGATCCTGAATAAAAAGAATGAAGAACTTAACTTAGCTCTTAATGTGCGAGTGGACGAGTTTGATTATGCCATTTATGAAAAATGTAAAAGTAGAGGATTTTTTTCCTGACAAGAAACTTTTTTTCATGCATGCGAGATCTCAGTTGAACAATAAAAGAAAAGGGGGATACAATGATAAAGAAGTTTACCGGTTAAAAAAATTGATCGGAAATCTTAAGCAAGAATTCAACAACAACGATGAGTTTGAAGTCTAAATGTCTGTTTTTTCTTTTAGTGTTTTTTCTCCCATCTTTGATAATGAGCCACTTCAGAGTTTCTACTTTAAATCTGAATGGAGCCAGAGATGCGAAGAAGAGAATCAGTGTGTTTGAATTGATGAATTTAAAACATATAAATGTGTTAATCAATCAATCACTCCAACTTGAAGACAGTTCTTCCCAGATTCCACCAACATGTCTCCTGCCACACCAGAGGAGACAAGACCCTGGACCATGTCTACTCCAATCTGGCTGGAGCCTACAATGTGACACCCCTCCCCAACATCGGACAATCAGACCATCTCTCCCTGTTCCTCACACCTCGGTACTTACCACTCATCCAACGTGTGAAACCTACCGTGAGGACAGTAAAGGTGTGGCTAGAGGGCTCAGACGCTGTGCTCCAGGACCGGTTCAGGAATACAGATTGGACTATTTTCCACAATACAGACTTGGATCAGTACGCCTCATCTGTACTGAACCATATTTCCACCACCATAGAACGTGTCACCACCTACAAACGCATTACCATGTACCCCAACCAGAAACTCTGGATGAACCGAGACGTTCGTCTCCTGCTGAAGGCCCGCACCATCGCCTTCAGGTCAGGGCATGCACAGACTTACAGTGCAGCCAGGGCTGAGCTGAAGAAGGGAATCAAGAAGGCCAAACACCACTACGTACAAAAGGAAGGTGGAGGATCGTTTATCTAACTCCAACCCCCGATGTATGTGGCAAGGCCTTCAGATTCTCACAGACTACTGTACAAGAACCCCAATACCACCCCCGCTTCTACTGATGTCTCCTTCCTCAACGAACTTAACAACTTCTATGCTCGTTTTGAGAGAGGGAATACCACAACTGCAACCAAAGCAGCTACCACCCCAGGCCAACAGCCACTGACTTTCCTCCCCACTGACGTAGGAGCGACTCTGAGCAGGATTAAATCCCACAAGGCTGCGGGTCCTGATGGCATACCTGGACGTGTCCTCAGAACGTGCTCTGGGGAGCTGGCAGGAGTGCTGACGGACATCTTCAACCTGTCCCTGGCCCGCGCTGTGGTACCGACCTGCTTCAAGTCTACGTCCCAATCCCCAAGAATCCCAACCCAACCAGACTCAATGACTACTGCCCGGTAGCCCTTACCCCCATCATTACCAAGTGCTTGGAGTGGCTGGTCCTAGCACACCTCAGATCCTGTCTCCCCCCCCCACACTAGACCCCCACCAATTTGCATACTAGGCAGAACAGGAGCACAGAGGATGCAGTCTCTATAGCGCTGCACTCTGTCCTTTCTCACCTGGACAGTAAGAACACTTACGCCAGACTGCTGTTCTTAGATTTTAGTTCAGCATTCAACACTGTCATCCCATCACAACTCATTACCAAACTCACAGACCTCGGCATCAGTTCACTCATGTGTAACTGGTTGCTCGACTTCCTGACCAGTCGACCTCAACATGTCCGGCTGGACAACCACTTCTCATCCACCATCATCATAAACACCGGAGTGCCACAAGGCTGTGTGATGAGTCCCTTCCTCTACTCCCTCTTCACCTACGACTGCAGACCTGTCCATGGCTCTAACGCCATCATTAAGTTTGCAGACGACACCACGGTGATCGGCCTCATCAGAGATAATGACGAGGCCGCTTACAGGGAGGAGGTAGACCGTCTGGCTGAGTGGTGCGACAAAAACAACCTGCAGCTGAACACCGAGAAGACCAAGGAGCTTATTGTGGACTTCAGAAGGAACGCTGACCTACATCCACCCATCCACATTAAGGGGACAGTGGTGGAGCGTGTGGACACCTTTAAGTTCCTGGGAGTCCACATCTCCGAAGACCTGACTTGGACGGTCAGCTGCTCCAAACTCATTAAGAAGGTGCATCAGTGCCTCTTCTTCATGAGGACCCTGAGGAAGAACCACCTGTCCTCAGAGATCCTCACGAACTTCTACCGCTGCACCATTGAGAGCATCCTCACCAACTGTATTACAGCTTGGTACGGGAACTGCTCTGTCTCCGACCAGCAGGTGCTGCAGAGGGTGGTGAAAACTGCCCAGTATATCGCCGGGGCACCGCTCCCTGCCATCAAGGACATCTACAGGAAGCGGTGTTTGAAAAGGGCCGGGAAAATCACAAAGGACTCCACTCACCCAGCACACACACTCTTTTCCCTCCTGCCCTCTGGGAGGCGCTACAGAAGCCTACGGACCAGAACCACCAGGCACCGGAACAGCTTCTTCCCCACAGCTGTCACGCTTTTGAACGCCTCCTGACATAAAACATAAACTATAAGGACTGTACTCCCCTATCCTCTCATACAACAATAACACATGGACTATCCTCACACACACACACATCACGGACTGTTTTCTTCACACACTCATACAACCTGTAAATTTTATCTGCCATTATTTATCTTGTATTATATTATATACATATATAATCCATTCCCTAACATTCTTGTATATTCTATATAATCTGTGCATATAGCTCCCATATTTATATTTATACACAATATCTACTGTATATCTCTTTCTATAACCCCTTATAGTCCATACATACATAGTCTTGTACATCTGTAAATAAATATTTATATCTCGTAGAGCACTTCTGGATAGATGCAAACTACATCTCGTTGCTTGTACTTGTGACAGTGCAATGACAATAAAGTTGAAATCTATTCTGTTCTATTCTATTCTATTCTAATGGTACAAGAAACACACAGTGATTGTTTAAATGAAATAGATTGGAGGAGGGAAATGGGGAGGAGAAATTATTTTGAGTCATTTAAACCAGGCCAGTGGGGGAGTTGCAATTCTGTTTTCGAAAAATTTTCTACCTGTATCTTATCAGTTTGAAGAAGTAATCAAGGGTAGATTAATGGTGGTGAAAGCAAAATATGAGTGTTTTAACATTGTTTTTGTAAATATTTATGCTCCCAATACAAGAGTAGGGAGAATTCGTTTGTTACATGAACTTGAAGATGTTTTGTGTAAGTGTGACACGGATGATTTTCTTTTTTGGGTGGAGATTTTAACTGTACAGAAAATTATCAATTGGATAGGAATCATTTTGAACCTCATCCAGCTTTGACAACGTTCTTAAAACATTTGATTGATTTATTTTCATTGGTTGATATTTGGAGAGAAATGCACATTCATAAAATACAATATACATGGGCTAGAAACACAGACCATTCTTTTTCTGCAGCTAGGTTGGATAGAATATATAGTTTTAGACATAATTTTGGAATTTTTCAAGACTGTAGTATCCATCCTGTAAGTTTTTCAGATTATGCTTTGGTTTCTTGTAGTCCGTTTATTGCCAATATCAGACATAAATCTGCTTATTGGCATTTTAACACTGCTTTATTATTGGATACCAATTTTAAGGAAACGTTTATTTCATTCTGGAGAATGCACAAAACTAGAAAAGAGGATTTTGCATCTTTAGGGCAGTGGTGGGATCGGGGGAAAATTGAAATTAAAGAACTTTGTCAACAGTACACTGTCAATGTTTCATCTAGTTTAACAAAATCTATTAGAGATCTGGAGATTGAAATAGTGGAGTTACAGGTTTCTGCACAATCCAGAGGAAATCGAGGTCTTTTTGAGAACCTCAAGTCGAAAAAAGATGCTTTAGCTGATTTGCTGGGCTCAAGAACACAGGGAGCGCTGGTTCGATGCAGATTTCAGAAAGTTGCTTTAATGGACGCGCCGACAAAGTTTTTCTTCTCTTTGGAAAAGAAGCAAGGACAGAGCAAGTTTATGCATGGTTTGAAATCAAATGCAGATGTTCTTTTGACTGCAGACAGTGACATCAGGCGGAGAGCAGCGGATTTCTATGCAGATCTATACAGCTCGGAATACAGCGAGGATGAAGACAGTTTCAACGACTTCTGCAGTGATCTTCCAAGAGTTTATGTTGATTTTGCCAAGGAGTTGGGAGAGCCCATAACTTTGGAGGAGATTCATGCTGCTCTGCAAAGTATGGAAGGTGGGAAAGGACCTGTTATCGATGGACTTCCCAGTGAATTTTACAGAGCGTTCTGGTCTGAACTCTGCATTGACCTCTTGGAGGTTTTTGAGGAGAGTTTTGTTGAAGGATTTCTACCTCAGAGCTGCAGGGGAGCAGTTCTCACATTGCTACCAAAGAAAGGTGATCTCCAGGAGATTAAGAACTGGCGACCTGTTTCTCTGTTGTGTACAGACTATAAACTGTTGTCAAAGGTGTTGGCAAACAGTCTGAAAAAGGTGATGGAGCAGGTTGTTCATCAAACGCAAACTTACTGTGTCCCTGGCAGATCGATGTTTGATAATATTTCCCTTATTTTGGATATTAGGGTTAGGGTTATTTTGGACGTCTCCAGATCATTGGGATGCAACACTGGTTTAGTTTCTTTATACCAGGAAAAGGCTTTTGACAGAGTCGAGCACCGTTACCTGTGGAGGGTGTTGGAAAGGTTTGGTCTCGACTCTAGTTTTATTGCCAAGATTATGGTTCTATATGAGAACATTGAGAGTGTACTGAAAATTAATGGCTGTTTATGTAAACCTTTTACAGTCACAAGAGGTGTTCGACAAGGTTGTTCTTTGTCTGGAATGTTATATGCTCTGTCTATTGAACCACTGTTAAAGAAAATCAGGTCAAATATTGAGGGACTGGTTTTTCCAAGTTGTAATGTGTCTTTTACTTTATCAGCGTATGCTGATGATATTATTATTGTTAAAAATCAAGAAGAAGTGAATAATTTAGGTAGAATTGTTGAGTTGTTTTGTAAATTGTCAGCTGCTCGTGTCAACTGGGCTAAAAGTGAAGCTCTGGCAATAGGAAGCCGGTTTAGTGGGCTTCCTCAACTTCCAGGAGGTTTAAAATGGAAAAGAGGGGGTTTGAAATATCTTGGGGTATATTTGGGAGATGAGAACACAGAAAAAAAGAACTGGGAGGGAGTGATGGAGAAAGTGGAGGGAAGGTTAGCGAATGGAGATGGTTGCTACCGCAGATGTCTTATAGAGGGAGAGTGCTCATTATAAATAATTTAATTGCTTTTTTATTATGGCACAAGTTAGCATGTTTGGTGCCACCTGTTGGATTACTAAATAGAATTCAATCTTGTATGATTAAGTTTTTTTTGGATGACAAACATTGGGTCTCCCAGGCTGTGCTTTTCTTACCTAAAGAGGAGGGTGGACAAGGATTGGTTCATCTAGAGAGCAGAACTTCTGCGTTCAGGTTACAGTTTATTCAGAAATATCTCATGGGGAGGGAGGAGGATATTTTGTGGAAGCCAATAACAAGTATTATTTTGGAAAGAGTAGGAGGTCTTGGTTTAGATGTTTCTTTGTTTTTGTTAAATTGTAAAATGTTATTGTTGTATGAAATGCCAATGTTTTATAAAAGTTTGTTTAGAGCATGGACAATTTTTGAGTGGAAAAAACTGGAACCAACTGTATCTTTGTTTTGGCTTCTAGAAGAACCATTAATTTTTGAGGCACGTTTGGCGTTAGAAGATAGAGTCGGATTGTCAAGAAGACTGCTGCAGAAAAAAGTTCAAAAATTAAGACACATTGTGGAGACGGCTGGACCAGGACTTCAAAACACAGAGGCGACAGCTTCTTTGCTTGGATTAAAATTGATTCGAGTCATGAGGACTATTTTAGATCTCTGGCTTGGAAAATTGACTTTGGATGAAAAGCAGATGCTGGTGGACTTTTGTAATGGAGAAGAACTCTCTGATTCTACGGATCCGTTTCCAGAAATGGGACTGAATATTGATTTCTCAGAATTGACGGGCCATCTTTTGATCACTCAAAAAGATTTTATTTTTTGTATGTTGATTGGAAAATGTTTGTATAAACTGGTTGTTCAAGGATTGAATAAGAAACAATTAAGTGGAAGAACTGATACTGTTTGGAGAGACAGGTTTAAAGTCGGGGATAATCAGAAACCAATATGGAGAGTTTTTTATAAGCCCCCTTTGAGTAAGAGGGTAAGCGACCTTCAGTGGAGGATTTTGCACGGTGCTGTAAGTGTTAACAGTTTTTTTATTTTTTCTGTTATTAGAGCCAAAACATACATAAACATCTCACTATGGATACATATTGATCAATACACTCAGTACATTTACACAAAAATAGAAATTCCAAAATTACAACCCAGCAGTTTCAGAAAAGAAAATTAAACAAAAAAAAAAAAAACCCCGATCCCCCCTTTCCCATCTCAGCTCAAAGTCAACCTGATGGAAAATAAACTAAAAAATATACTCATCAGATATGACTACCCATACTTATAACCAACACAAAATTCAGCAGCAGGCACCTTCAATTGGGCAAAACTTCCAAGTTTGAAAAATACGAAAGAAAGCATTGCCATTTTTGGTAAAACTTCTGTGTAGACCCTCGAAGGGTGTGTTTGATTTTCTCAAGCTTCAAAAAAAACATCATATCTTTAACCCAGAGGGATATTGAGGGACATTTATCAGACTTCCAGTGTAACAGTAAAGTATGTCTAGCCAATAAAGATGTGAAAGCAACAATCTCCATTTGAGCAGAACTTAGCACTAAAGTAGGGTTGAGGATACCAAATATGGCAACAAATGGACAAGGTTGCAAATTTACTTTCAGAACAGAAGACATAATTGTGAAGTAATTAGACCAAAAATGATATAATTTGGGACAAAGAAAGAACATGTGGCCAAGATTGCATGGAGAGCCTTTGCATTTATCACATATATCCACAACATCCAGGTAAATCTGAGAAAGCCTAGATTTAGAGAAATGAATCCTATGCACAACTTTAAATTGAATCAAACTAAGACGAGCACAAGATGAGGAAGATCGAATTCTGTCAATGGGGTCATCCCAAATATCTTGGGTCAGCTGGATTCCCAACTCTTTATCCCATGCATTTCTAATTTTGACATCAGAATCAACCCTTAGATTTAAAATAAAACGATAAATCTTTGAAATCATACCTTTCTGAAGTAGATTATATGCAATAATCTGTTCCCAGGGCTGTTCAGGGGGTATAGAAGGAAAATTTGGGAAACATTTAGAGGAAAAATTCCGAATTTGTAAATAATGAAATAAATGCGTACCAGGTAAATTATATCTGGAAGATAAATTTGTAAAGCTATCAAATACCCCTGATGTATATACAGTAGGTCTCTTATTTGTTTTAAACCCCTATCATACCAAACTGAAAATGATGGGTCAGAAAGAGATGGAGGAAACAAATGGTTGTTAGTCAAGGGGCATAAAGATGAGGCACCAACAAACTTAAAACGCCCTCTAAATTGAAACCAGATTTTCAGTGTATTAAGAACAACTTGATTATTAGTGAATAAAGAGGGTTTTATAGGTAATGAAGAAAAAATTAGACCAGACAATGAAGACCCAGCACACGAAGATAGTTCCAATTTGCACCAAGGAGAACTGGACTATCTTAACCAATAACTAATTTTATGTATGTGCGCAGACCAATAATATGATTGAAAATCAGGCAATGAAAGTCCACCACTGAGTTTACATTTTTGCAATAATGTTTTACGAACTCGAGGAGGTTTCCCATTCCAAATAAACCCACCAATCAACCTATCTAAAGAATCAAAAAAGATTTTTGGCATAAAAAGAGGAATAGACTGAAATAGAAAAAGAAATTTAGGTAAGACATTCATCTTGACAACATTAATCCTACCCAAAAGGGAGAGAGGAAGATTACGCCAACTCTGGAAATCAGACGCAGTCTTTGTAATAAGAGGCGAAAAGTTAGCAGAAGCAAGGCCAGATAAAGAACGTGTCACATTTATACCAAGATATTTAAATCCTGTGAGACTGAGTTTGAATGGAAAGTCAGAGTGTTGAATACCACAGGCAGTAGTGTTTATGGGAAAGCATTCACTCTTTTCCAAATTCAATTTGTAGCCTGAAAAGGAGCTGAAATAATTTAAGATATGCAAGACAGTGGGGACAGACGTAGCGGGATTAGATACATAAAGCAACAGATCATCTGCATATAAGGACAATTTATATTCTGTCCCATTCCGAAAAATCCCTCTAAATGAGGGGGAAGCGCGCAATGCGATAGACAAAGGCTCAATTGCAATAATAAAGAGCAAAGGTGACAACGGACAGCCTTGACGTGTACCATGCCCAAGAGAGAAATAATCTGAGTATATATCATTAGTATGGACACTGGCTTTGGGAGATGCATATAGGAGACGAATCCAAGAAACAAATGTATCACCAAATCCGAACTTCTTCAAAACCACAAACAAGTATTCCCATTCCACCCTGTCAAATGCTTTTTCAGCGTCCAGGGAAATGACCATTTCGGGCATATCAGAAGAATGCTTTGAATAGATGACATTAAAAAGGGTGCGCACATTAAAAAATAATTGACGCCCCTTGACAAAGCCATTTTGCTCTTCAGATATAACCAAAGGGAGGGCCTTCTCCAAATGAGAAGTAACCAACTTGGCTAGCACCTTTACATCTGCATTTAACAAGGACAATGGTCTGTAAGAACCACATAAAGTTGGGTCCTTGTCCTTTTTGTGAAGTAAAACTATAGTAGCCTGTGTTAATGTTGGAGGTAAAGTCTTGCGTTCTAAAGATTCGTTAAACATAGCCAATAATAGTGGTGCCAATTTTTCTATGAACTTTTTATAAAATTCGATGGGAAACCCATCAGGGTCAGGGGCTTTGTTTGACTGCAGCACTTTTATTGAATTTATTACTTCCACAAGGCTGAGTGAAGAATCCATGCTCCTGGCAGTATCCATATCAATAGCAGGAATGGAAAGACTTTGAAAAAATTCTTCCATTTTATTATTATCTGTGGGAAATTCTGATGAATATAAAGAAGCATAAAATGATTTAAAAGTATCATTAATTTCGGTGGGGTCGGTTGTAATTACCTGTCAAGTATTTTGAATACTAGGTATTATACGAGAGTTGACCTGACGCCGTAACTGATGTGCCAATAAACGACCAGCCTTGTCGCCGTATTCATAATATGAACCTTTACTGTGTAAAAGTAAGCGTTCAGCTTCTTTGGTAGAAATTAAATCAATCTCTGATTGAACACCCATACGCTCTTTAAATAATTCTGGTGAGGGACTTATGGCATATCTTTGATCGAGTTTAGCAACGGCTATTGCCAATTCAGTAAGCCTCGAGTTATGTCTTTTATTAGACAGAGATGTGTAGTAAATTATTTGTCCTCTAAGATAGGACTTAAGTGTTTCCCATAACAGTGAATGAGAAGTGGAATCATTCTTATTAAACACCAGAAACTCATCAATTGCATTAGAAATAAAGTCACAAAATTCTTCATCTGCCAGTAAAAGAGAATTAAACCGCCACAGCGGTCGACTACGTTTATAAGAACTGAATATCTAATAATAAAGGAGCATGGTCTGATATCATTATACTCAAATAATCAGAGGAAACTACACATGAATTGAGAGCTTGGTCAATAAAAAAGTAATCAATTCTGGAATAAGAGTGGTGCACCTTGGAAAAGAAAGAAAATTTTTTACTGGTTGGGTTTCGGGATCTCCACGGGTCAATAAGACCACTCTGCCTCATGAAATCAGAGAATGCTTGAGCCATTAAAGATTTAGTTAATTTACGGGGATTTGATCGGTCTAACTCTGGATCAATTACACAATTTAAGTCACCCCCTAAAATTAGCAAATGAGAATCCAAAAACGGGAGGCTACTCAATAATCTATTTGTAAACTCAGCATCATCAATGTTTGGAGCATATATGTTCACCAGAAGAACCTTTTTCTGCATCAATACTCCAGCAACTATCACATATCTGCCATATTTATCAGCTATAACATCAGTGGGCGAGAATTGTACTGTTTTACTAATCAAAATGGCTACTCCTCTTGATTTGGAATTAAAATCTGAATGAAAAACTTGATTCATCCAAGAGCAACATAACCTACTGTGGTCCTTAATGCGAAGATGAGTCTCTTGTAAAAACACTACAGAAGGTTTTAACCGCTTCAGGTGGGAAAAAACTTTTGATCTTTTAGCAGGGTGACCCATGCCCTTGATATTCCAGCTAATGAAACGAAGAGATGTGCCTGGTCCTGCAATACAGAGGTCTACAGTGGTATTAACCATTTAAGAAAATAAAAATAAAAGTAGGAACTATATTAGAGACAGATTTGTATTTTTTATTGTTTGTGCCGTATTATTGTAGAAGTTACAAAATACAAATTCATGCCCCATTTTTTAGATTTGCATAAAATATTTACATTTTATGCCATTTTTATGTTCCACAATAATCTTAATAAAGTACACCCAAGATTGTTGTAAAATGACAAAATGTGGATGTGAATACTTTTGCAGGTTGTCGTGTCCCTAATAACGCTTTCGTATGTTTAAGGTCAGCGGACACACCCTGTTGAATCCGAATAATTCACTCTTTGATCACGGTTCTAATACGAGCCTAGAAGTCCCAAAGTTTCTCTGGCCAATGACGGATGAAGAAAAAGTGAAAAAGCAGGTGGATGAAGATCAGATTTTACTTGTTTTTCTCCTGTTTGCCTAAAATTTCGCAGCTGACTCTCTGTCTTTCTCTGCAGCGTCAGTCTCAGTTCCTGAAGCACCGCCGCCTGGTCATGAACACTGAACGGGAGCAGGTGAAGGAGAACCAACTGCTCAGGAAACATCTGAAGAGGACTGCAAGGTGACCAGACTACCACTGATCTTCCTGCATCACTTTCTGCTACAGTTTTCACCCAACAATATTGTTGATAGACCTCACTCGAAAAAGTGTTTTTGGGCTGTCTTATCGACTTATTTACATTAATCTCACTTAATCCTTTAGTTTAGTGATGACAATTTACTTTTTTGTGTTCAATTATCTTAAAAGTTGCAAAGCTTTAACTTAAAGGAATATTTTACTTTGACTTTACTTGAAACAATTGAGTTCAATGCCAGTTTTGTATCCTATATCTGACCAACTCAATTTACTAAGTTTATCCAACTCAATATATTACAATCATCCAACTCATTCATAAAGTTTATCCAACTCAATTTAGTAAGTTTTTATAACTTGATTCATTAAGTATGTTTAACACAACAAATTTAAGTCACTCTTATTCAAATCATTTATTTTTTTCTAATAAATAATTCATAGATTTTTAGATAGTCTTTATTTTCGTATGTGTCATACACCCTTTTACAAGCACCCAGCCCACATGGGCTTACAAGACACAATAAAAACATAAACAATAAAAACAAACAAGCGGATGGACATAAATATTCTTTAAACAAAAAAATTCCATTTTCTAAAGTTTCAGGCCTTTGAAATAAACTGTGATAATTGAAACACAACTCAGTATACACCTTATCCCTTTGGAGGCTTGGGTCTAAATGGCCGTTTTGGTCTAATTTTGAATTTACCCTTATATTTTCACCATAAAAACTATTTACCTTACCTTGTTTGGTATCATTATTTTCAGAACATCCTAAACTTTGTGATTTTACAGTGTTTGTTTCATTTTGACAAAATTTATTATCACATTGGAGCAAAAAACACACACAGAAACAAAATCCGAGTAGAAAAAATATTGATATTTTTACTATAATATTCACAAAAATGTTGAACAAACCATTTTTACAGCCTAACATGAAAAGTTTTTGGGTAAATTTTAAGAACTTTTGTACAAACTTAGTAAAAAACAAATTACTAGTCATATTTTCACCATATTGTGGGTAATTTCCCAGGCGTTTTTTTTACAACTATTTACAATATTTGCAAAATGGGTGCCACAAGACAAAACAAATTACTTGTGCCACTGTGCAAAGCAGTTTCTGTCAATCAGAAGGCACAATGGCACATCACAGCCTTCACATTTCCATTGCGTGTCCTTCCTGACTTTGTTCACCCGGAGGCAGTGTCTGCACTGCAGTCTGCCGTTTCTGGCATTTTGCTGAGCACTAATGGGCACAGGAATGTGTTCAGCTGCCTTTCTCCTTGGAACACCTGCCATGTCCACACTACAAAGCTGACTGGCCATCTCCACATTGAAGTCTTTGTGTGTCATGGGCTTCACTCCTTTGGCTTTGCACAACTCTTGGTGTAGGATGTAGGCATTTGCTGTGGCAATGTCAACCAAATGCATAAGCACAGTCTTGTACCAACGATAAGTTTTCCGTTGTGCAGAGTAATACTGGATGAGTTGATCAGACAGGTCAACCCCACCCATGTATTTATTGTACGCCAATAAATGTTCCTCCTCCTCCTCCTCCTCCCTGAATAGAATGGAGGGATCACCAAGCTGGAGATGGAAATTAGCATATAATGTGTTTCAGTGTGCATCTACTCCGATTATAATAATTTACTGTACATATCCCATGCCAAACAAAGAAATAAAACAAGAAAAAAAAAAAAAAAAAACCTCATCATCAAGCTCAAACTCCGAGTCCGAACCTTCTGGCAGCGCGCCTTCGTCCTCTTCACATTCGTACATGTACTTCAGGGCTTGCTGCGCAGTCATGTAGCGACTCATTTTGACACACACTAAACACTAAAAACCGTCTACAAACACTACACACAAACACTAATGCACACTAACTAACACACGTATGATCTAAAAATCTAATACAAAACACTACTTCCAAAAAATCTAATACAAAACACTACTAGTAAAATCCGAAATCTCAACAGCGCACCGTTCTCTTCCGCCACAAAACTCTCTCCCCGCGCTGCTGTTCAGATCTCAAGTCAAAATGCCCGAAAATGCTTTCTGATTGGTTGCTTCGGAAATGTGGTGCACTTGGAGGAACTCGGAAAAATGGCTTTCATGTTGCATTCGTTCACTTTTTGGTCATAAAACAACTACTGATTGCACTCAACATGCGTAAAATGCGCACTACGCTATGGCTAAAATGATCGATCATATTCCTGGTTTTATTTGGAAGTAAATATAAAACAAAATCAATATAAAAACACTACTTTTACAAAGTTTGAAGTCTCTACTGTCCAACAGAAATGAAGTGCACACTTCTCATGGCGTCTTTTTTTTATACAGAAGTCTTTTAAATGCATGACGTCATGCCCGCCACAGGGCGGGCGTCGACCTCAAAAGATATATTCCAGGTCACAACAATATTTGACTCAGGTTATTTTACCTTTGCTGTGGCGCATTACAGCCACTGTAATTTCTGAACATTCAATAAACTATAAAATTGGACTAATTAACTCATTCTTTTGTGAGTATACGTCACTCACAACAAACATCAAATAGGACAAATATGTTTCATGAAGTATTTAATAAGCAAATGGCTCCTACCACAAGAATTATGTGAAATTAAATACATTTTCTAATTGTTTCTGGCATCTTGCTTAGAGCACAGAGTCTGAGAGGCTTTTCCTCTATCAAACATACTATTTATTTTCATATCTTATTTAATGGAAATATTGATGCTGATGAGATTTTCTCCAAAATGGCAAGCTTTTTCAACCTGCACAGTTCCACTGTTGAAAATGAGGAGCTAGCATTCACAAAGGACATTGAAATAAAATCCTGTCCAACATCTGGCTCTGGAACCTGTTGTTGGAGGAAAAATGTTGCAACTTCATAAGATGTACTTTTAACTTAACTGTGCTCTTTGGTTCCTCCTATCAGTCTGAAATTTCTCATTTGAGGTCATCAAACCAAATTTCAGATCTATCATAACTGACTGACACCTGCTGGCCTCAGGTTTGCTTCTTACTCTGAGAAACCAGTAACCTCCTCCCAGTGTCAGAATTTCAATGAGGAAGTTACTGCATTAGGTTTTCTATCACTTTAATATTTCTGCTATAACTGATGTATATTTGCATGTAAAATAATTCAATAGAGTTTCATTTACAGTTTTTATGTCTTCATGTCTTGAGGTAGATCTCAGCTGGCTGATAAGAGAAAAAGAAGATCTTGGTCTCAAAACGTTTGGGCTACCCTGGTCTAAACCCACTCTGTTCCTCTGCTAACAAATTACAAGATCCTAAGTACTTAACTAACCTTTCATCTTGTTATGGATTATGTATTTTCCTCTATCTATTTTATCTGCTTACACACACGCTGCAGCTTACATAACCATGTTTATGTGTGACTGTCGCCAGTCATACATAAACAGACTGAAACTGATTAGACTACCATTTAGGGAGGGTACAGATTGCCAGAGAAGAATAAAAGCTAAACTCGTGCTACAATGTTTGCCTCACTTGGTTGCATCCATAAGGCGAGCTAAGTGTGGCCCAGCGCTGGATGGTGAATGTAACTCTATCTGTTCCATTTGCATGACATGTATGGCTTGTAACATTTAATCTTTTTCAGCATTAAAAGCTTGTTTTTATACTTAACCAAATCTTATTATTTTTCACCGTAGCAACATTGAGGGGTTCTGGTTGGGCCCCAAAAACTGGTAAGCAGATCTGGGTGTGCACAGAGATAAAAATGATTGAACTACAAAAATTTAGAACACTTGAGTAAAGTTTATGAACCTAAGTAACATCTAAGTAAATGAATGCCCCTGTAGTTCATAGTTACTCGAGAATCAGCAGATAGAGACTTTGGGGTTGGTTTAATTATACACTGCTCAAAAAAATAAAGGGAACACTCAAATAACACATCCTAGATCTGAATGAAAGAAATATTCTCATTGAATACTTTGTTCTGTACAAAGTTGAATGTGCTGACAACAAAATCACACAAAAATCATCAATGGAAATCAAATTTATTAACCAATGGAGGCCTGGATTTGGAGCCGCACACAAAATTAAAGTGAAATAACACTACACGCTGATCCAACTTTAATCTAATGTCCTTAAAACAAGTCAAAATGAGGCTCAGTATTGTGTGTGGCCTCCACGTGCCTGTATGACCTCCCTACAACGCCTGGGCATGCTCCTGATGAGGTGGCAGATGGTCTCCTGAGGGATCTCCTCCCAGACCTGGACTAAAGCATCCGCCAACTCCTGGACAGTCTGTGGTGTAACGTGACGGTGGTGGATGGAGCGAGACATGATGTCCCAGATGTGCTCAATCGGATTCAGGTCTGGGGATTGGGCTGGCCAGTCCATAGCTTCAATGCCTTCATCTTGCAGGAACTGCTGACACACTCCAGCCACATGAGGTCTAGCATTGTCCTGCATTAGGAGGAACCCAGGGCCAACCGCACCAGCATATGGTCTCACAAGGGGTCTGAGGATCTCATCTCGGTACCTAATGGCAGTCAGGCTACCTCTGGTGAGCAGATGGAGGGCTGTGCGGCCCTCCAAAGAAATGCCACCCCACACCATTACTGACCCACTGCCAAACCGGTCATGCTGAAGGATGTTGCAGGCAGCAGACCGCTCTCCACGGCGTCTCCAGACTCTGTCACGTCTGTCACATGTGCTCAGTGTGAACCTGCTTTCATCTGTGAAGAGCACAAGGCGCCAGTGGCGAATTTGCCAATCCTGGTGTTTTCTGGCAAATGCCAAGCGTCCTGCACGGTGTTGGGCTGTGAGCACAACCCCCATCTGTGGACGTCGGGGCCTCATACCATCCTCATGGAGTCGGTTTCTAACCGTTTGTGCAGACACATGCACATTTGTGGCCTGCTGGAGGTCATTTTGCAGGACTCTGGCAGTGCTCCTCCTGTTCCTTCTTGCACAAAGGCGGAGGTAGCGGTCCTGCTGCTGGGTTGTTGCCCTCCTACGGCCTCCTCCACGTCTCCTGGTGTACTGGCCTGTCTCCTGGTAGCGCCTCCAGCCTCTGGACACTACGCTGACAGACACAGCAAACCTTCTTGCCACAGCTCGCATTGATGTGCCATCCTGGATGAGCTGCACTACCTGAGCCACTTGTGTGGGTTGTGGAGTCCGTCTCATGCTACCACGAGTGTGAAAGCACCACCAACATTCAAAACTGACCAAAACATCAGCCAGACAGCATAGGTACTGAGAAGTGGTCTGTGGTCCCAACTGCAGAACCACTCCTTTATTGAGTGTGTCTTGCTAATTGCCAATAATTTCCACCTGTTGTCTATTCCATTTGCACAACAGCAGGTGAAATTGATTGTCAATCAGTGTTGCTTCCTAAGTGGACAGTTTGATTTCACAGAAGTTTGATTTACTTGGAGTTATATTGTGTTGTTTAAGTGTTCCCTTTATTTTTTTGAGCAGTGTAGATTTTTGCCAATCAGATGGAACCAAATCCTGTTGAAAACATGTGAAAAAAAGATTGAAGAAAATTTGAAATAAACCAGGTTGCTCTAAGACTTCATTTGACAGATTATCGTAACCCATAGCCTTCCCAAATTTTAACATATCAGTGGCCTTATGAAGTTAATTTTCTAAAACATAAGAGTCCAATTGAAGATTTGAGAAACTCCTTGGCATAAAACTTTCAATTAGATTTTTAATAGCTACTGTTCTTTCTAAATAAGAATAATCCCTTTTAGGAGAGACAAAACTATCAGAAAATAAATCCCCAAAAATAAATCTCCAGATTGCCACTTGTGCAAAACCTTGTCAATATCAAGACATGACCAATCCTCCTGAACCACTTCTAAGGGAATCTTTTTAGTTTTTCTGGGACCTAATTGATTCATCAAGTTCCAAAATTCCTTTCCTGTCTCACTACTCTCAAATAAAGGCCGCCTGAGCCAAAAAACCCTGGTAAAAAAGCGATCATTTATTAATTACCTTAATTATTTGAAGTAAACAAAATTATTTGAGTAAGACTGACTTAGATTTGTCATTTTAAACACACGTAATGAATTCATTTTTAAAATACGTAATAAATTGAGTTAAATAAACTTAATGAATTGAGTTGGATGATCATAATGTATTGAGATGGATAAACTTAGTAAATTGAGTTGGATAAACTTAATTTAATTTAATTACTTGTTACCAATTGAAGCAATTCATTTAAGTTGGTTCAACTAATTAGGCCCGAGCAGCAAAGCGCTGCGAAGGCCTATTGTACTGTATCTGTACTGTTTCTTCTTATTCTTACGATTCTGCCCCCCTCTTTGGGCGCCTTTTTGGGGGCTTTATCATATTCAAAAACTCACCAAAGTTGGCGGTCGCGACTAGGCAGTTTAAAAATTTTGAATTTTAAGGTCTTTGCAAAAATCGCAAAAAAAATGGCTCAACGGCGCCACCTAGCAATTTTCAAGAGACCCATTGCTATTCACTTACTTCGTCGTAGAGACTTGAAATTCGGTACAGTTGTAGAGCTCACTAAGACGCTCAGAATTTACAAGTAATGTCATAGTGCAAGTATCACAGGAAGTCGGCCATTTTGGATTGAAGGTCCAATTTTGATCCCATTTTGGCCGTTTACAGCCTTCGTATTTGATCGAACTCCTCCTAGTGATTTCGATTGATCGGCTTCAAACTCGGTCAGACAGATCATAAGGCATGGCCAATTAAAAGTTATCAAAACGGTGAGTTTTTGAGTATGTTGAAGGGGGGCTATCAGGGGTCAAAGTTCACCTACTCGCCATGAAACACGAAACTGTTATATATCCTGCACAGAAACACACAGAGATACCAAACTTTCAGTGATTGATCGCCATTGGGTGTCCTACGATATCCAATGGTCAAATGATGACATCAATTAGGCCACGCCCCCTGACAACAGGAAGTCTCATATTTTACTGTGAACGGTCGATAGCTTCTGCACCAAACTTTGCATGAGTGATCCTGGTGGGATGCCTGACCATCCTGTATCATCATATTATGATGTCATCTAAGCCCCGCCCCCTCAGAACAGGAAGTGTCATATTTTACTGTGAACGGTCGATAGCTTCTGCAGTGGCGAGCAGGCTGCGGCTCTGGAAACTGTGCGAGAGCTTCTGCGGTGGCTGGAACCCCCGCGGTGGCCAATAGGCCGGAGCAGCGCTGAGCTGCGAGGGTCGCACGAGGCTGCTCGCAGTTTTAATTTCTTTTTATAGTGCTTCACAGAAGGGAAAAAGAATTCTTGGTCAGATTTTTTATTTTTTATTTTGGTATTTAAGGATCAAAGCAGAGAAAGAAAAGCTTCGTCAGGACGAGGAGATGAAATTAGAGAGAGCTCGGACGCTTGTGGAGGCCAGGCAGAGGCTGGAGGAGCGAGAACGGCAGGTTCTGGAGCAGCTAGCACTGGAGGAGGAGGAAGAGAAGGAGAGAGCTCTGCAGCTGCTGAGGAGGAAAAGGGAGGAGAAGGAGAAGAACAATGACAAGTGGAAAGACTCTGCGAGGTAATCTAACTGATGTATGACCTACTGACTCATTCTGACTCTGATGAAGTTGTAGAAATATGTCAATCTGTGTAGCAGTGAGCATACTGTAGCTCAATTACTCAGAGATTAGTCAATTATCATTCTCGACTCTCTTAAACTCCCAGAGCCAAGCAAAGATCTCAAGAAAAATTGAGTTCTAGTTAAAATATAAAGGAGGTCCCTGATGTTCTGGACTGATTTTATTAGGAATGTTTCATATATGAACCTTTTGCTATAATGCTTATAAAATAAGTTAAGTTTACAAAAAAAATGTGTACTTATAAGAACACAATCTTTAATTTAGTAATTTATATGTGTGTGTGTGTGTGTGTATAGCATTTAAGATGAAAACACCTTTGTCTGTAAATATGTTTTATCCAAAATTCCTCTGGTGGCATAGTTTTAGCTTTACTTGGTTCAAATTCATTAAAGGATTTCCTTAGCACTGCATTTTAGGCAATACAAGTATTTTTTTTATTTGAAAAAGTAAATAAATACATGGTTTCCCCCAGAAAACTTGCTAAGCCCAGTGGTCAGGGCGCCGAGGCTGTCTACTGTGTTTTTGTATTAAAAGATGTTAAGTAGACAGGAATAGTAAATATTACTGTGTAATTTTATGCTACGGGAAAACATCGCCAGTGAAATGCTATTTAAACCCACAATCAATCAATCAATCAATCAAATTTTATTTGTATAGCACATTTCAGCAGCAAGGCATTTCAAAGTGCTTTACATCATTACAAACACAGAATCACAATGGAATATAGAATCAATCATTAAGTCAAGTTCCATCAATAAATTTGTAATTGATTACATTTCAAATACAATTCTAAACAGGTGGGTTTTCAGTTGAGATTTAAAAGAAGTCAGTGTTTCAGCTGTTTTACAGTTTTCTGGAAGTTTGTTCCAAATTTGTGGTGCATAGATGCTGAAAGCTGCTTCTCCTCGTTTGGTTCTGGTTCTGGGGATGCAGAGCAGACCAGAACCGGAAGACCTAAGAGGTCTGGAAGGTTGATACAATAAAAGCAGATCTTTAATGTCTTGTGGTGCTAAGCCGTTCAGTGATTTATAAACTAACAACAGTATTTTAAAGTCTATTCTTTGAGCTACAGGGAGCCAGTGTAGGGACTTTAAAACTGGTGTTATGTGCTCTATCTTCCTGGTTTTAGTGAGAACGCGAGCAGCAGCATTCTGGATCAGCTACAGCTGTTTGATTGATTTGTTGGACAGACCTGTGAAGACGCTGTTGCAATAATCAATACGACTGAAGATGAACGCATGGATGAATTTCTCTAGATCTTGCTGAGACATTAGTCCTTTATTCCTGGAAATGTTCTTCAGGTGATAGAAGGCCGACTTTGTAACTGTCTTTATGTGGCTCTGGAGGTTCAGGTCAGAGTCCATCACTACTCCCAGGTTTCGGGCCTGATCGCTGGTTTTCAGTTGTAATAACTGAAGCTGTGCATTGACTCTAGATCGTTCCTCTTTAGGTCCAAAAATAATAACTTCAGTTTTGTTTCTGTTCAGCTGGAGAAAGTTTTGGCACATCCACACATTTATCTGTTCTAAGCATCTGTTCAGTGATTGGATGGGTTCTGAGTCCCCTGGTGACATCGTAATGTAGAGCTGTGTGTCATCTGCATAGTTATGGTAGCTAATATTATTTCCTGTTATAACCTGAGCTAGTGGGAGCATATAAATATTGAATAAAAGGGGCCCTAGGATTGAACCTTGGTGTACCCCACATGTGACCTTTGACCTCTTTGATGAAAAGTTTTCAATTGAAACAAAGAAATCCCTGTTCTTTATGTAGGATTCAAACCAGTTAAGCACTGGACCGGAGAGTCCGACCCAACTCTCCAGTCGATTCAGTAATATGTCATGGTCAACAGTGTCAAAAGCTGCACTGAGGTCCAACAGAACCAGCACTGTGGTTCTGCCACAGTCCGTATTTATATGGATGTCATTGAACACTTTTACGAGGGCGGTCTCTGTGCTGTGGTGAGCACAAAAACCAGACTGGAAGGAGTCAAAGAGGTTGGTTATCGTTAGGAAGCTAGTTAATTGTTTACACACAGCTTTTTCAATAACTTTGCTGATGAATGGGAGGTTGGAGATCGGCCTGTAATTCTGCATTAGTGATTTGTCCAGATTGTTCTTTTTTATAAGTGGTTTGATTACTGCTGTTTTCAAAGCCTGGGGGAAAACGCCTGATGAGAGCGATGAGTTTACTATTTGGATCAGATCAGCAGCAATAACAGGCAGGACTTTCCTAAAGAAATGTGTGGGTAAAACATCCAGACAGCAGGCACTTGAGCTTAGTTGACTTTTAATTTCCTCTAGGGTTTTATAATTAAGTAGTTGAAATTGGGTCATTTTTTCTGTATTTGTTTTGTTTGGGCACAGCATTGGTACTGACTTTATAGTGGATGTACAGATTAATGCTCTGATTTTTTGAATTTTCTCTGAAAAGAAGCTGGAAAACTGGTTGCAGGCGGCAATACATTGGAATTCAGGCGGTAACGTCACAGGAGGGTTTGTGATTCTGTCAACTGTTGCAAATAAAGCTCGAGCATTGTTAATGTTTTTGTTTATGACATCTGCAAAGAAAGCCTCTCTTGCATGTTTTAGTGTTAAATGATAGTTACGTAGTCTTTCTTTATAGATGTCATAATAAACGTGGAGTTGAGTTTTACGCCATTTTCGTTCTGCCCTGCGGCAGAGTTGTCTTGCAGATCTAACTGTTTGTGTATTTCTCCATGGAGATTTCTTTTTGCCAGACACAACCTTCAATTTAATTGGGGGAATGGAATCAATAATATCTGAGACTTTAGACTGAAAATCATTTACCAACTTATCTACATCATTACAGCTTAAGGGTGAGGAAGAAGAGTAGATTTGATTAAAAGTTTCTGCTGTGTTTTCAGTGAGAGAACGTTTTGTGATGGTTGCTGTTTGTCCAAGTGAGTTAAAAGATAAAGAACTTTCAAAGATAACAGCGAAGTGATCCGACAGGGCGACATCAGTTACAGAGACATTGGAAATATTCACACCCTTACTGATAACCAGGTCCAGTGTGTGTCCTTGAGTGTGTGTTGCTTGTTTGACATGTTGTGTTAGACCGAAAGTCTCTAAAATATTAGCGAGCTTTTTTGCCCCTCTGTCTTGGGGATTGTCAACATGAATGTTGAAATCACCGACAATTAATAAACAATCATAATCAATACATATGAGAGATAGAAGTTCATTCAAGTCAGTAAAGAAATTTTCCACAAAAGTTGGAGTTTTGTATAGAGTTACAGTCAAAGTTCGTTTGTGGCCTTTAACCTCAATTCCAAGATACTCAAAAGAGGTGAAGTGACCCAAAGAGATTTTACTACAATTTATGGTATTCTTAAATACCACAACTAGTCTTAAAACAACAAATCAAAAAATACAATTAAAATGAATATCAATTATTTATACATTTGTTAAGTCAGAGGCTCCATACGGCCCCCCAAGGTTTCAGGGGCCCCATAAATGCTAATATTTTTACACAGACCACAGATATATAAATGTAACGTTTATTTATTGAGATTATCAATGCTGATAAATTTGATTTAATGGTTTCAGAATACATAAATTAAAATATTTTAAATTGTTTAACATTTAAATGTAAGATTTTAAGAAGCTGGCAAGTTTACTTTGGAAAAGTTCAAAGAACAATATTCATAGTTAGATTGTTTTGTTACCATAGCTGCAGTCTGATGCTATGAGTTTAATCTTTGAGTTTTAGGTCTGTTTGTTCACAAATACATTTTAGTAAACTGCAATTATAATTTATTGCTTTTTAGGTTTTCCAATTAAACTACAGTAGTCCCAGATTTCACTAAATCTAACACAGAAACTGTTAGAGGTGCTGATGTTTTTAGCAACAAAAGGGACCCCTAAGTCAAATTCTGTTCAAGGCCTCATACTGCCTTGGATGGCCCTGCATGATGAGTTAAATCCACTGCACTGCGCAGCGATGCATAGCAAACGAGAGATTTAATTCAAGGCTGCTAATGTGGCTTTAGTAGCTCTTCTATTTTGTGTCTGTTGAGTTTTTATTAAGGGCCACAGAAACTACCTTGGTTGCTCAAGTTTGTGGGACAAGTTTGTCAGATCTCCGCGAGCATTAACTCTGGCTGACTAAGTGAACAAAGCATTTGATATGGTTTGATGCATTGTGTAACTGAAAAAATAATATTAAAAAAAATATATATATATAAAAGTAGCGTGAAGCGTGACTACGAGTAAAGCGTGAAAACTCCTCACAGGGCTGCTCCTGCATGATGAGTGGTTAGTGGTGGTTCGTTAACCACTAACGCACCTGCCAACCGGGACCATACATAAACTTAACAGGGAAGACAGAGCCATACGCTGGGCAGCATGTTAAGATGTAAACCCCCACATAATTCTTTGTTCACAAAGATAAATCTTCTCACCACTCTGAAAGGGCGACTACAAGTTATTCCTGTGGTTCACATAGAGTTGCGCAACCAGAGCTAACACGATGGGTTTTAAACTCTTACTTTGATGTGGAGTTCATCAAAGAAAAATAATTCCATGCAGGGGGTTTATGCAAATATCCATACAGGTCAGCTTGTGTCCAGTTTGTGTGAAAGGAGGCGTGTGATCCGCACTGAGGTATACTTAAGAGATCAAGCAGTGAGGCAATGAGCAGAGGTGTCAGCTGTGAGATTGGTCCACTCTCCCAGCTTTAAATGCACAAACTATAAACTTATCTTTTAGGAATAAATTTGCTCCGCCAGTGAAACTCTCTGAGCAACAGAGACGCTTTCAATCTGGAATAAATTATAAAAATGTTTAAAAAATTTAATTATTATTTTTTTGATGATTAATTTTTCTAATAACAAAATCAAGCAACGCTTGGCCTCCTGGGGGGGCTAGCAAAGTATGACAGCTGCTAGGCTTATAATACACTGGGGAAACCCTGAAATGATTTATTTATTTTCATTTTTAATGTATTTCTAATATTGTGTAAAAAAGCTTAAGTGGTTAAATGAATGTGCCAATTTTTTTAAAATTCAATTATTCAATTGTCAGAATAATTGATAGATTAATCAATAATTAATAATAGTTCCATCCCCAATTGCTGAAATAATAGCATACACGGAGCAAAACTGTACAAAAACTATATACAGTGTGCATTAAAGGTAAAAGAAAAACATTGACTGTAAACATGTTGCGCCCAGGCCTGGATCACCCGATTCAAATTCTGTAAGAAAAAAATAATCATCTATTAAGCACCTTTTTCTATCCAATTAATCTGGGTTAATCCAAAAATCATCAACATATCAGCCCTACACTATGTTGATAAGTCAATCAGAAAGGGTTGTTGATGCATCCTTTGCTACAAATGATCAAGCGTTCACTAAAAAGATGCTGTTATTTCATTTAGGCAATAAAATGTCTATTTTCTTATTTAAAAAAGGAATTGAATCATTTGTTTATTTACATCTTTTTATGTATTTCTTTCTTCTTTTTTTTTCTCCATTTTTTTCTCCGAAGAGTTTTTGCGGCGCTAGTGGCTTGTATTTTTGCAACAGTAGGCAGACAGGAAGGAGGGTGAGGAGAGGGGGGAAGACGGGAAGACATGCGGCAAAGGTTGTCGGGACCGGGAGTCGAAGACTATGGCCTCCAAACGTGGGGCGTGCTAACCCCCTGCGCCACCACAGCACGCCCCCTTTTTATGTATTTCTAATGTATAAAAATACATAATAAAAAGTTGCCTTTTTTTATACAAATAATGGATTAATTGATAGAACAATCAATTAATTAATAACTAAAATAACTGTTAGTTGCAGCCATACAATCCTTTTTTTCAGATGCTTCAACATGAATGTTTAATCTTCTTCCGTTTTAATGTGCAAACAGCCAAATTGCTGCTTGCAGTTAACAGAAAGCAGCCTGTAAGCATTTCTGAGCTGAATAATAACCTGTACGTGACTCTCTGCAGGTTTGTCGAGGCTCTGAGAGCTCAGATGAAGGAGCGTTTGTCTCAGATGAAGCTGGAGCTTCCTACTCTCTGCTGCTGTGCCTCCTCTTTTTGGGATTCCCACCCCGACACTTGCGCCAACAACTGCATCTTCCACAACAACCCCAGAGGTACTAACAGCACCCCTTATACCTATGCACACATATGGCCTGTGAACTGCTGTCTGAAATGCTTCTCTCCTCCACAGCGTATGCTAAAGCTCTGCAGTTAGCACTGGTGAATTTGGACTTACAGTAATGGAAACTGCATTTTCTGAAGGAACTGGCGTCCTGCTCTCATTTTTTGTCAGATATTTAATTAGACTTTAAGTGGTTGCATCATTAGAAGACATGCTGTAGTACTTTTCACACATATTTTCTTTAGGGTGAATTTGGCTGCTTGTATTTTATGTCACCAAATTACCTGGCCAATTTAACATTCCCAGTGATTTTAATAGCACCCTGATTGGATTAATTATTATCCCCATTACTCTTTGTTAAGGTTCTAATCCAGCTCAAACGCAACTTTCTAACAATTTAAGCAATACTTTTCTGGATTAGGTATAATAAATATTTTTCTTTGTTTGCATTTTGTTAACATTTTTTCTTACTGTATTTATTGCAAACTATGAATTCTGTGTATATGTGAACATTGCACATGTAATTATTGACATAATTTTACAAAGTCAGTAACCAATCAGGAAATAAGTATCTGTTAAACTTGAATTTCACTCATTGTTGTCGGGTGGATTTTGCAAGAATTGACTTTCTGCTCTGCTGTTTTTTTAAAGAAGTATTAAAAAATAAAATCTCACGTTTCCCTCACTATCTATTAGTTTCTATGAGATTTCAGAATCGATACCACTCTGTCAGACAGGAATGTCCTGATATAGTCAGATTATATAGATATAGTCAGTTATAGTGTTTCTTTAAGGCTTTATATAGTGCCTTACAAATGGCTTTTTTCAGATCCTAAACATAAGTGTTTATTAAAGTTATAATGAAAAAGATAATTGATATTTTATGCTTATTTCTTTACCTCACTGTTTATAGCATTGTTTATTTCTCCATATTTCTATTATTATTATTATTATTATTATTATTATTATTATCATTAGAGGCTAATTTCTTCACTGACAATATATTTCATATTTGGCACCAACAAATACTCAATACACTGCCACAAAAAATGTAAACATTTTAGTAGAACAAACAACATTTGTACTTGGGTAAATATTGCTGTTTCACATCAACATGAATTGTAATTTAAGCACTTTTTGAAATAAATGAACAGCTTCTGATTTAATCAGCAACAATAATTTGAAGTTTTGATGCATTAACTTGTGCACTGAGTAAGCAGATGATAAAAAAATTTGGACTAAAACTCAATTTTAGCAAAGCCCTTCAAATGCAACAGTAAGAAATATCCATTCAGGTTATGAAAGCTACTGACTTTTTCAGTGTTTTACTATTTTATTTCAATAATTTGAATGTAGTTTGTGAATTATTTCAAATATGTCATCCACAGTTTTAGTTCCAAAAATTTCCAACAAAACTGGTTGGACGAGACAGGATCCAGGTGAAAACTTGAGAGTGATGTGTTATTAATATAATGAAACATGTTTTTCCTCTTCAATCTCAAAGTAATTACACCGTGCCAATACACACCAAATTAATCTGGCAGAATCTTACTGAGGACAAACAGCGGTTCAGTTCAAAATGTTTTACATATCTGTCCATTCCTGGTGCCTATCTCCAGGGGTCTACGGGTGAGAGGCGGGGTCACCCTGGACAGGTCGCCAGTCCATCGCAGGACAACACAGAGTCAGACACAGCAAACAGCCATGCATGCACACACTCACACCTAAGAAGAATTTAGAGAGACCCATCAACCTAATAGTCATGCTTTTGGGCTGTGGGAGGAAGCCGGAGTACCTGGAGAGAACCCACCATGCACAGGGAGAACATGCAAACTCCATGCAGAAAGACCCTTACCCTGGAATCTGCTGTAAGGCAACAGTGCTACCAACTGCGCCACTGTGCAGCCCTGGTTTACATGTAGTTTAATTTATCCCAATTAAAATCTCATTATTTCTTATAATATAATGGTCCAAATTGGATTGCAGAAGAATTAAAGTACCATGCTGTGGATCTGAGCATCAGACTGAGGAAGAAACTTGGCAGAAAATGTTTGCCTTTGCTCCCAACTAAGTACGGCAAGCCATTTACCATATAATGGCCAATTGAAACTGTCATTTCCTCAGTTCAGTTCTTGTCAAAACTAACTATTTTGCTCTCAGGAAATGGTTCTTACTATCCAATCATATCTTTTCTCATTCATACAATTTTGCTTTCAAAATAGTAACTATAGCCTAATTTAACTTTTTTATTTATTACAATTCTGTATTGCTCAAACCAAAAGAGCAATGAGTTTATGGTAATGGAGAGACATAACCATTTTTCTTTGCTGCAACCATGAATAGATTGTGTAAAATTGTTTCATATAATCATTTATTAATTAAAGTGCATAAGAAATGTGAAAGGAAAGTGGGCAGATTAAAAAGAAATTATGCAAAGGTAACAGCTTGAATAACCACTTTTTACAACCAAGGTGTGAGGAATGTTGATACAGATTCCTGAGTAACTTCTTTTGTTTCTTGAAGACTTATCTCTCTAACAAAATGGTTATTCACTTCTGATCATGCTTACAAGTTTTAAATAACAGTACAGTAATCCAAATGTGAGGACCATTAAGGTGACGAGTCACTGACTTAAACCCTCCATCCTGCCGGTTTGGGTCATTTTTACAGAATGGGGGTTAGTGAAAGTTAGTGAAGTTAGTAAAGTTAGTGAAAGCCTACACTGAACCTTGAATCAGATGACTACACTGGGTGCCATTTGTTTTAGCTAAGAACCAAAGAACTGTAGCTGCAATTTACACCATCTCTACCCTTAAGGTAATACCAGATTGGAGTATCAATTTCAGTTGCAACATTTAGTTGCAATTTGGCTTGAACAACTGGAAGTCATAGATCCATCTTTTCTTGCATTACTGATTCAGGCTGCTGGTGGTGAAATGGTGTGGAGAATACCTTTTAGTTCACTTTGTTCTACTTTAGCATCTCTTGAAAGCTACAGAATATTTTTGCAGATCTTTTTCACTTCCTTTTGAGCTCAGTTTACCCATCTTCTGATTGCAGGATAATGCACCAAAATGCAAGTCTTGATTAGACTTATCAAGTCTAATCTCCAATTTAGTAGCTGTGGCCATCTGCAAATCTACTACTAACACATCCATAACCACCAAAATCTCTAAAAATGTTTGACACCTTGAGTGTGTGCCAAGAGGAACTAAGACAGAATGGTGGACCACCAACAGACCTCAGCTCTTCAGCTGCTACTACTAAGAACATTTAACCTTTTTTTAGCTTTTCCTTTCACAAGAATGATATATTTACTATTGCACACACATCCACTACGGGTGTTTTCCTTCAAAGTATTATAAAACATTTGCAGTTATGTTTTTAATTGATGGAAATTGTGGGTACTATATCAAAATCTTAATGTAAAATGTTATAGACAATATATAATCCATCTTTTACTAATCATGCTTCCTTCTTTCTTTCTTTCTTTTAGTACTAAATGGGACTATTTTCTGGGATTTTTACTGAAACAGACCAGGGTGAACCCAAATCTAATTGATTCCAATAAGGAGTGACCAAATTCTGTTCTTGCTGGAAAACCCCCCAAAAACAATCTGTCAATGTTTGCCATTTGTCAACTGTATGATTGTTTGAATAAAGCAAATTTACAAAACCCTTGTCATGTTTTGGATCTACAATGATAGATCCCTTTCTTTTTGATGACTATGTTTAATATTGGTAAGCAGGTTAAAAAAACTAACACTTTAAAAAAAAAACCCACTTACATTAAAATATGATTTTTGTGCCCTGCGATTACTGCCAACCTGATTGGTGTGGCAACAATGTTGTAACCTACATCACTCGTTTAGAACATTGTTAGGAATGTGGCTTGATTATTTGTAAAATTAGCTTTCCATACAACGTTCTATTTACAGTGACGCGATACGTAAGACTGTTTCTGACGTCGGGAGGCTCCTGGAAAATCTTCTGAACGAACAACTCAGAAGTGCGTCTTTTGAGTATTATTAGTAATTCTATATTCTTATCCGGCGCTTTTCCACGCCGTAACGTTTTAACTCAGGTTCAGGGAGGTAGGCTGACTCTTCTCACCGCTGTATATAAACTTGGAAGCATACTATGGAGCTCTGCTGGATGTTTACGGACTCCATCTCCGCACTAGAAGCCGGACGACAGCCGTTTTTCTCTAGCAGCTAACGTCTGCTTTTATCCTAGAGCTTCATTTACCATTCTTCCGGTTTTTTTCCCCTCATCGATGACTCAATTATCAGGAAGCTTCCTCTCGGGTGTTTAGTTATAAATCTGTTGTTACCTGCAACCAGCCTCATCTCACCGATATCTGCTTCGAGAACATGATGTTTGGGATCAAGTGGTAACAGTTTGAGTGGGAAGTCTAACCGGTTTTTAATCAACAATGAGGTCTCCTCTGGCTCCCGGGATACGACTGATCACCTCCCTTTCTCGGGACAGCTGGTAAGTCTTTCTTTTTTATTTTCTGTAGAGCCAACTTGGTTTCAGGGCAGCTTTACCTGCTTCTACATTATCTCCCTGCTGTAGATTATTTACTCAGTCTGATCAATAAACATTGATTCTGTAAATCAGTTGACCTCAACGCTATAGTGTTTATTGCATATTTATCTAAGATCGCGTTGCGAGTTAGAAGTATTTAATTACGTGCTTTTAATCTAGTAGTATAGCTCTTTCATTTAGTACATTTTAAAACGAAATTCTTCATTTGATTATCGACTCAGATTTGCACTTTAACGAGTCGATACTGTCGTCCACCATTCAACAACTTCATGAAGACAAGGTGCTGATCACAGAGCTGGTGCATGGTAGGGATTATAGCAAACCACTGATAGCGGTGCCTTCTTTCTACAAATTTTACTTTAAAAAAGACAAGAAAATATTTGGCAGCAGTTAGAAACTAGATTCTCTTATAACTTTGTAACAAACAAAATTAAGAATTATAAAAAACCGACAAGTTTCTACAAATTATCTAAAAAACTCAACAGTTGAACCTGGATTTTCTTCTACTTTGTTGTACATAATTAAAAAGGGCACCAATTTTATAAGTCACTTGCAAACAAAACATGAAACGTTATAATTTAAGATTAGATCTTTTGTAATATAAAATAAATTGACAAAAAATAAACACATTCTTTCAATTATCAACAAAAAGAAATTAGTCATCTGAATTTTTATTTGTAATTTTAAAAAAACAGTAATATTAATGACCATGGTAATTTCTACTAATGTACAGGTTTTCTTATAATTGTGTAAAAATACATTTTCACCAATCATCTGCCAAAAGTGAATAAGTTATGAAAACATTGACACATTTGTAATCTTTTATTTATATAAAAAACTTACCATTTAGATACAAAAACAAAAAAAAGTGGTTAAACTTTTAAAATTTTTCAAAATCAAGTTTGTCGTTTCCATCAGAAAAACAAACTATTTTCTAGAAATTAATTAATGTTCTTGGTTTTCACAGTTCGTTATGCCTACAAATACATTTTGTCCAGCATAATAACTATAGACTTAGACTTATTTTATTGTTGTTGCACAAAGACACATTAGTGAAATTGGCAATGAAATGTCCTCACTTGGCCACTGGAGCACACACAAAAACACAATAGTGCCTATAATTATAATTACACAAATATACAAATAAGAATATATTTCTAAATATATATACAGTAACTTAGTATTTTCAAACAGTCTAAGACAGTCTTAAGTGACGGTAATGTTGAGCAATCTGATGGTCAGTGGGAAGCAACTATTTCTGAGTCTGGCTGTTCTTCTGCCAGACTCCAACCGGATGAACAGACCATGAAGAAGATGAGTGGAATTGGAGAGGATCTGGTTTGCTCTGGCTAAGCAGCATCTGTGTGCAATGTTCTGGATAGGGGATCCAAAGATCCTGCCCGCTGTCTTCATCACTCTTTGCAGAGACTTCCAGTCTGACACCTTGCAGCTTCCAAACCAGATGGAGACACTATTGGTCAGAAGGCTCTGAATGGTTTTTCTGTAGAAAGTGGAGAAGATGGGAAGAGGGAGGAAAGCCTTTCTCATTTGTCACAGAAAGTGCAGGCACTGCTGTGCCTTTTTCTCCAGGGAAGTGATATGCGGTGTCCAGCCAAGGTTGTCTATAATATGAACCCCCAGGAACTTGGTGCTGCTGACGATCTCCACTGCTCTGTTGTTGATGAGAAGTGGTGTGTCGCTGGGTCGAGACCTCCTAAAGTCGACAATGATCTCGTTTGTCTTGTCGACGTTCAGGAGCAGGTTGTTTATTCTACATCAGTCCACAAGATGTTGTACCTCGTTTCTGTAATCCACTTCATTGTTATCCTGAATGAGACCCACAATTATAATCATCTGCATATTTTATTATGTGACTGGTGTTAAACCTGGGACAAGAGTTGTGAGTCATCAGGGGGCTCAAGACACAGCCGTCGAGGGAGCTAGTGTTCAAAGAAATGACATTGAAGGTGCTTTTACCCAGAGGTGGGGACTCGAGTCACATGACTTGGACTCGAGTCATTAATAGTAAGACTTTAGACTTGACTTAAAACAATGATAAGAGACTTGAACTTGAATTTTAATTTGAACCTGTTTACTTAAAAAGGCTTGATATTTTACCCGAAATTTTAAGTTTGGGTAAACATATTATTTATAAAGTGAGCCCCATTAATTCATTACGCTCAGTCATAACGTGTTTTTCCGAGCTTCCTTTAAACTCAGCATGAGCTCTTGCTTGTGTGCGGCCGCGACAGAGACCTGCTGCTGCCGTGCAGAGCTGCACTGGTGTGTGTTAAAAGCAAACCAGCAAAAGACAAAGAACTTTGCACAGTTCTTTCCCCCAAATGTACTGAATGAGTTGATTAATTTTGTTGGATGCAGGTAATATTAGCTACATTATGACTAGCTAATGCCAGTATATCACATTAAGCTTGTTAACAAAATAGGCTACAAGTATTGTTTATCCATGTCCCAAAGTCAGTAGTACTGGTTACATTTACGTGAGTAATTTTTTGGGAAGAAAGGTACTTCTAATAGTAGTTTTACTGCACGGTACTTTTTTTCTTTTACTTGAGTAATATTATCTCTTCTCTTACTTGAGTAGATTGATTTTGCATTTAAAGAAATAGACTTCAGAGATGGGAAAACTTAGATTTCTGTAACATATGAAATAACGAATTTGAGCATAATTACTCAGCATTTTATAAATGCCACTGTTTATGTCCGTGTTTATTTTGTATTAATAAACATGGGTATCCTATTTGAAATGTTACATAAAGATTTATGTATTTATATTAAAGTAAAAGCTAGTTTAGTCTGCCCCCCAAAATAATCCAATGTCCACCCCACTAAACTCTTCTGGAACCGGGGCTGTGAATCAGAAAGCAGGTTCTAGACATGAGCTTAGGGAAGAGAGTTTCTCTCTGTCCTCATCATAAAAAAAGAGATTTGACTCAAGTAAAGACAGTGTCAAGTCTTTATCTTTTATCTCAAGGATAAAGACTTGAGACTTACAGTACTTGAGACTTGCAAAACACTGACTTGGTCCCACCTCTGTTATTACCCACATGGACAGACTGAGTTCTTTCTGTGTGGAAGTCCAGCAGGATCTACATACGCATCTACCTGCATATATACATAAATAATATATACCTATTTACACACCCACATATATTTACACACACATACACAAACCTGCACCCAATTGCCCAAGTCATCCACAGTGCTGTAATTCCCAGCCAAATTCATCACCCCTGTTCATCCTTATATGTTTGAATAGTAACCATTTTGAGTCTTTTCTTAAAATTCCTCATGCTTGGATTTTGCTTCAGCTCTTTAGTGAGTTTATTCCAGATCTACACTCCAATGACAGAAATGCACATTCTTTTCATTGTTGTTCGAACATTCAAAGTTCTGAAGTTGAGGTTTTCTCTATAGTCATATCCCCCCACTCTATCAGTAAATAATTTTTGAATATTTTCTGGTAATAGTTTGTTTCTAACTTTATACATAAACAGTGGAGTTTGAAACTCTACCAAATCTGGGAGTTTCAGGAAATAAGAATCTATAGATAAATTGTTGGTATGACAATAAAAATCAACCTTGTGAACTATTCGAATGGCTCTTTTCTGTAATGTGCATAATGGTTGAAGTGAAGTTTTGTAAGTGCTGCCCCAAACATCTACACAGTAACTTAGATATGGCAAAATAAGTGAACAGTAAAGATTATGAAGGGTAGAGGAGTTTAGAAATTTTCTAGCATTAGAGAGAACTGCAATACTTCTAGCTATCTTAGGTTGAACATATTTATTATGAGGTTTCCAACAGATCTTATTATGAATCAAAACTCCCAAAAACCAAATTTCAGTCACTCTCTCCACAGTCACATTATCAATTATTATTTGTCAATTGCTATGTCATTTACAAGTCCCAAATAACATAAACTTGGTTTTATTGAAATTTAGTGATAATTTGTTAATATCAAACCACTTTTTCAATTTACATAACTCTAAATTCATTTCTATCAAAAGCTGCCGTAAATTTTCACCTGTACAAAAAGTGTTTGTATCATCTGCAAATAAAACAAAATTAAGTATTTCTGAAACCTTACATATATCATTTATGTATAAAATAAACAACTTTGGTCCCAATACTGAGCCTTGGGGAACATCGCAAACAATGTCCAGGCATGAGGACTGGAAATCACCCAATTGCACAAATTGTTGCCTGTTGCTGTGATAAATTTTCATCCAGTGCAAAACTACTCCTCTTAGACCTTAGTGCTTGAGTTTCTTGATGAGTATTTTATGATCAATTATATCAACTGCTTTTTTTAAGTCAATAAATTCCCTAACAGCAGGTTTCTTTTTATCTAATGCTCTGGTCATTTCTTCTATTAAATGAAGAACTGCCATCGCTGTGGATCTTTGTGACCTAAATCCATACTGACTCTCAGCGAGTAGTTGGTGTTTACTAACAAATCTATCCAATCTAGCAACAAATATTTTTTCCAAAATTTTGGAGAATTGTGGAAGTAATGAAACAGGCCTGTAATTTGTGAAATGATGTCTATTCCCAGATTTATATAGTTGGATGTGTCAGGAAGTGGTGCGGGTGAGGCAGACGCTGTAGACCCAGATGAGATGAATAAGGGATGTTTAATGATAAATAAGTCCGGGAACAAGCAGCAGGCACAAGGAAACACAGAACGACGAAGAAGCTAACATTGACGAAACATTGACGAGGACCCGACGAGGAACAAGGAACACAGGTGGAGTTAAATACACAGGAGGGTAATCACAGAACGAGACACACCTGGGAACAATCAAGGGGAGGACAGGACAACGAAGAGACTCAAGGACACAAAAAACTCTAAATGAACACAGAAAACACAGATCCTGACAGTACCCCCCCCTCAAGGGCGGCTACCAGACGCCCAAAAAAAAAAAAAAAACCACAACAAGGGTGGGCGGAGGGGCGCCGGATGGGGGGCCAGAGTCCAGAAAAAACAAAAACACAACAAGGGTGGGCGGAGGGGCGCTGGACGGGGGGCCAGAGTCCAGAAAAACAAAAAACTACCCACCATCGTGGGCGGAAACACAAGAAGGGCCAAGAGTCCATAAACAAACAAAAAACTACCCACAGGGTGGGCGGAGGCAAAGGAGGCAGGAACCACGGAGGTGGTCCGGCGGTCGTCCGCGGCGGCGGGAACCACGGAGGCGGTCCGGCGGCCGTCCGCGGCGCTGGAGGCGGGAACCACGGAGGCGGTCCGGCGGCCGTCCGCGGCGCTGGAGGCGGGAACCACGGAGGCGGTCCGGCGGCCGTCCGCGGCGCTGGAGGCGGGAACCACGGAGACGGGAACCACGGAGGCGGGAACCACGGAGGCAGTCCGGCGGCCGTCCGCGGCGCTGGAGGCGGGAACCACGGAGGCGATCCGGCGGCCGTCCGCGGCGCTGGAGGCGGGAACCACGGAGGCGGTCCGGCGGCCGTCCGCGGCGCTGGAGGTGGCGATGAGTCCCGGGGGCCGCCCACAGACGGCGACGACGAGCCCCCCGAGGCAGGGTCTCTGGTGGAGCACAGGGGGTCTCGGTCGGAACGCTCGGGGTCTCGGTCTCGGGTGGAACGCTCGGGGTCTCGGTCTCGGGTGGAACGCAGGGAGTCTCGGTCTCGGGTGGAACGCAGGGAGTCTCGGTCTCGGGTGGAACGCAGGGAGTCTCGGTCTCGGGTGGAACGCAGGGAGTCTCGGTCTCGGGTGGAACGCAGGGAGTCTCGGTCTCGGGTGGAACGCAGGGAGTCTCGGTCTCGGGTGGAACGCAGGGAGTCTCGGTCTCGGGTGGAACGCAGGGAGTCTCGGTCTCGGGTGGAACGCAGGGAGTCAGAGTCTCAGGAGGAACGCAGGAGGTCAGAGTCTCAGGAGGAACGCAGGAGGTCAGGGTCTCAGGAGGAACGCAGGAGGTCAGGGTCTCAGGAGGAACGCAGGAGGTCAGGGTCTCAGGAGGAACGCAGAAGGTCAGGGTCTCAGGAGGAACGCAGAAGGTCAGGGTCTCAGGAGGAACGCAGAGGGTCTCGGGAGTCGGGGTCTCGGAGGGAACGTAGAGGGTCTCGGGAGTCGGGGTCTCGGAAGGAACGTAGAGGGTCTGGGTCTCGGTAGGAACACAGGGAGTCTCTGGAGGAACACAGGGAGTCTGAGTCGGAGCGCTGGGGGTCTGGGTCTCGGAAGGAACACTGGGAGTCTCGGAAGGAACACTGGGAGTCTCGGAAGGAACACTGGGAGTCTCGGAAGGAACGCCGGCTGGAACGCCGGCTGACTCGGCCTCGGGTGCGCCGGCTGGAACGCCGGCTGATTCGGCCTCGGGTGCGCCGGCTGGAGGTGAGCCGGAGCGGAGCCTCGGGGCCGGCTGCGGGGGCGAGCCGCAGCGAAGCCTGGGAACCGGCTGCGGGGGCGAGCCGCAGCGGAGCCTGGGAACCGGCAGCGGAGGTGACAGCTCCGGAAGGCGACGAGGGGCCGGGTCCACCGGCGGCTCACGTCGCTGTCTCCGGGCGGCCTGGGGTGCGCCGGCTGGAACGCCGGCTGAAACGGCCTCGGGTGCGCCGGCTGGAATGCCGGCTGAAACGGCCCCGGGTGCGCCGGCCGCACCGGTTGGGGGTGCTGGTCCCGGAGCTGGAGCTGGATCCGGGCTGGCGGAGAAACTGTGCGGCTTGGGAGGCAGAGGTTCGCCAGCCATGACGGCTAGAGCCGCCATACGCTCCCACTCTGCCTCCCTCTGCAACTCCACCAACCCCGGGTGCGGAAAGCGAGGAACCCAGTAGTCCAGCAGGTGTCCCAAGCGGATGGCGAAACCGAGGCGTCGGATGGCAGCGTATGGCTTGGCCATTGCTTCCTCGTACTCCCTGATGGTTTCCGTCAGCTCCTTAAACTCATCTGGGTCCATGATGAAAAATAAAACCAGCGTGCCTCACCGTACTGTCAGGTCGGGTCCTTCTGTCAGGAAGTGGTGCGGGTGAGGTGGTGAGGCAGACGCTGTAGACCCAGATGAGATGAATAAGGGATGTTTAATGATAAATAAGTCCGGGAACAAGCAGCAGGCACAAGGAAACACAGAACGACGAAGAAGCTAACATTGACGAAACATTGACGAGGACCCGACGAGGAACAAGGAACACAGGTGGAGTTAAATACACAGGAGGGTAATCACAGAACGAGACACACCTGGGAACAATCAAGGGGAGGACAGGACAACGAAGAGACTCAAGGACACAAAAAACTCTAAATGAACACAGAAAACACAGATCCTGACAGGATGACTTTTGCAATTTTTATTTTTTGTGGAAATATACCTGTTTGAATTGACAAATTACAAATATATGTTAGCGGCTGAATAATTTCCACAATCACCTTCTTTATTATTATCATGTCAATACCATTGCAGTCAGTTGACCTTTTATTTTTACATTTGTTTACTATATCTATAATTTATTTTCCTTCCACTACTGTGACAAACATGGAATGTGGGTTTCTACTAACTAATGTGTCATTTAGTGTTTCATAAACTGTGGGCTGCAGGATTTCCTCAGCCAATTTAGGCCCCACACTTACAAAATATTTATTAAAATTATGAACTATCTCTTCTATGCTATTAAGCTTTTTATCAATATTTGTAAAGTGTTGAATAAAGCAGGTATGCCTGGAGATTTTTCTAATGACACTGTTTAAAATATTCCAGATACCTTTAATATTATTTTTATTTCTATCCAACTGTTTGCTGTAATAATCTTGTTTTGCTATCTGTAAAATAGCAGTTAATTTGTTCTTATATTTCTTATATTTATTTTCTGCCTCAATTGATCTATGCTTTATGAAGTCTCTGTACAGTTTGTTCTTTTTTTACAGGCATTTTGAAGTCCCTTGGTGATCCATGGAGTTTCTGAATATTTATTTTTATGAATAAACTTTGTATTGGGACAGTTTTTATCATATAATGATTTAAAAATATTCAGAAAATTATCATATGCTTTGTCCATGTCATTTTCTTTCAATACTGACTCCCAGTTTTGTTTAGATAATTCATCTTTAAATGCTTTTATAGATTCCTCAGTCCTTAATCTTTTAGAAATTGGATTACTTTTACTCTTATCTTTCATGTGGCAGTTGTCACAAGCAGCAAAAACAGGTAAATGATCACTAATATCATTAACTAATAATCCACTTATTGTATTGTTATGTATTAAATTTGTAAATATATTATCTATTAATGTAGGACTGTTAGATGTGATTCTGCTTGGTCTTGTAATTTGAGGGAAAAGGCTCAGACTGTGTATAGTATTAATGAACTCTTCAGTCGATTTGTGATTGTTTACATTCAGCAGATCAATATTAAAGTCCCCACAGATAAAATAATTCTTTGGAGTTGTAGTTGTGTAGGTTTTCTCAAACCATTCTGCAAAGAGGTCCATATTAGAACCAGGATCCCTATATATACAACTAACAATTACATTTTTATTTTTTTCCATATATATTTCAACTGTTATACACTCAAAATGATCTTTAACCACATTAGTCATATTTTCAATTATATTATATCTAAGACTGCTGTCCACATATACAGCTACTCCTCCACCAGTCTTCCCCTCTCTATTAATATAGCTGAATTCATAACCAACTAGTTCAAAATCAGCTCCCAAAATCAGTATTAAGTCAGGTTTCAGAGATAGTTATGACACTGAAAGGTTGATTAAACTGGCTTAAACAGTCTTTGATGTGGTTAATATTTGCCTATAAGCTTCTCCTTTTGAAATGTATAATCGAAAATTCATTGTCTGCTTTAGCTGTCGAGTTGTATGGCTGAGTAGAGTAGTAGCCACAGTTGTTCGCAATGTTATAGAAGAAGTTATTTTCTGGATCCAAATTCTTTTCCTTGACTTGACTTTTATATTCAGTGTAGTCAAATGTTTTCAGTTCCAGATAATCAACATTAGATAGAGGTGTTAATGTTATGTCCGTAGTTGATGAAGACAAAGTATTGTTTAATTGAGACATGGTGATGTGTGTCATGTGCAATCGATCACCTGGGTTCCCAATCGTCATTCATAGCATTCAGTTGTATTTATCCAGTTCAGCGAAGTCCCGAACAACCAGAACCTTTGCTTCCTCTGGAGCTCCATTCAATTTGATAAAGACCTTACAATTTGTTGTCCATGTTGACTGAATTTTTTATTTTTTTCTCAGAAACCGGGCCTTTCTGGCAATATTAGCATTCTTCTTGGTCAAGTGCTCATTAATAAATACGTCAGATCCTTTCAACAATCTGCCTTGTTTTAACAAAGCAAACTTGTATTTCCTCTTTGTGAATCTCATGATAATGGCAGGTTTATATTCTTTTCCTCTTCTCGGAAGCGGGTGGCATGCTTCCACAGTGTCATAGTCCACCTCTATCCCCTTGGTCCGGAGGAAAGAAGCCACCTGTTTCTCTGTGGAGTCAAGCACTTCCATTGATGGTTACCAGCCGGACTGGGTGCCGCCACTGCGTTGGCATACGAACAGGACTTGACTCTAAGTCCAGTGAGGATCACATCATTTGTAGTATTGCATTGCTCCAAATCTGCCACTCAGTTCTCCAATACAGCGATCCGTTTGTCCTTTTCCTCATTAAGAAGTCTCAACGACTTCACTTCTTTTACCAGATCCAAAATGTTTTTTTGATGGAGCCTTATAGCTGCCACTTCCTCAGAAATACAGTCCAAGGATTTATTAATGTCATCAAGATCATCCGATGCTTGAGTCTTTTTAGGTCCCATTCTCTTACAATTCCACTTTTAGTCTTGATGTTTTGCCTGTGCGGCGGCGTGTGGATCAGGGCGCAGTTGAAGCAGGTGGTCTGTGGGTAGAGGGCCAGAACCACCTAGTCCGGCCTCCGCCCGAAAGTCCCGATGATCCTGAAGAATGAAATGGACAAGGAGTCCAGCGTAGACGACTCGCTCCAGACAAACTAAAACTTTAGCCGCTAACAGTGGACCAACACCATAGCAAACTGTGGGCTAAGATCAGGATGTCCATCAGGTTCATGTGAGTCAGTGAAGACGGTGAACTGGTTAGCTATAGAGCTTGCCGAGATGCTTGGTGTTTATTTGCTCCAGTTGTTGCTCAGTCCTTGTCTCTCTGTTTCACAGGCCTCCTTCCTTGCATGAGAGGAAGGAGGACTGTTAATAAGCTTTTTATACCACCAGCAACAATGCCCAGTTACACAACCCAATCCTCCAAGAGCATGACAAAATAATAATAATTTAAAAAAAACTAGCGTTGGAAAGTGAAATTAAAACTGTTGCTCAGTGAAATTAAAACTTGTCATAAAGTACTTGTACTTTGACAAGTACTGTCATAATGCTGTAGACATTTACATGTTTGCAGGTTGCTAATGTTTAAAAGGTTTGGCACCTTGCTTGAAATATAAAGCAGGAACAACCTCATTATCCTGAAAGAAATTATGTGGAGGAAATAAGTGCTAAGGCAACTAAATTATCCTGGGAGACAGTGATGTTAAATTATATCCCAGCAGAGAATGTTTTGTTCTGCAAAGTACTGCCTCAGTACACACATTTATTAGAACAATGTTAGTTTTTCTAGGATTTCATAATCAGCTGTCCTCATAGAAACTAAGGGTTAGGAGCTGAACATGTAACTATCCCCCGCTAATGTAAATATTTTTCAAGGTAGCATGTTTTATTGACACAACAGCCCTTGTCACTTCTCACTTGCAGTGCTTTCAGTACTACTGATCATATAAATAGTAAAGATTAAATATTTCCTAATTAAAAATAATTTACAATACAACCAGATTGCTTAGTTTTATGCATGTCAGTGTTTCTTCTCAACAAGATTTTTTTTTAAGTATTTGTGTGTTAACAACAGGAAATGCACTTTAATTATATAGTGCATTTTTGATATTTTACAGTATTAATCGCTTGTCCTAGTTTTGACGTATCCAACTATATTTTTGTCAGACTAGCCATCAGTATATTCCAAGTATTTTTTAGGATTAATAAAGCTTGTCCACACTAACCACTCTCAGTTGTTAGAAAAACAAAGATGGCAATGCATTTCTTTACTGCAAGATCTATATAGTGCAATGATGATTGCTCAGGAATATTTGGCTTTGAAAAATTAATGGTAAAAGCAAAATTGACTAAGTGCTACTCAAATATTGTCAGGAATGACCCAATAATAACATGTTGTAATCTATGCCACAGATGCTTTGTCTGTGCAGATGAAGATTTGCTAACTGATTCCTGACATTGTAAGGAATCAAGTTTTATTTTCAGAGAACTTCCACTAAAAGTTAATTGAGCACATATGAACACCTTATAGAGAATTAAACATTCAGCCCAAGATGGTCAAGCAATCTTTAAGAGTGGAAGCAGAAAAAAGAGCCTGTGATATGATCAAGATAGTAACCTACTTACTCCTTAGAAAGTAGTAGGCTGTAGAATTTTACATTATTCTTTCCAAAACATGGACACTAAACAAAAATGAACACTTTATTTATAAGAATTTAAGCATATCCTTCAGATGTACCAGTTCATTTATGAACCTTGTATCATGGTGTATGTTGTTATTGCGTGACTTCAGTGAATTCATGTTGTTGTTTAATAACATAGGAGACCAGATATGGGAAAAAAAATCACCCACAGCAGACTGGTCTGTGTTATTTCCTCTAAATGTCATTTATGTTATTCAAACATTAATGCAATAATGGAAAATTATTATAATAATATAATAATAATTATCTTACCTTATTTTACGACTTATTAGACTTATAAAGACGGACTGTGTTTAAATAATCATTACTTACATGACCTTGTGTTTTATTTATTCCTGTTGCAGGTATCGTGGTTTTATTCTCTTCCTCACATTCCTCTTCTACACAGCCTACCACCTCTCAAGGAAGCCAATCAGCATTGTTAAGGTGACTGAGGAAACGTTTGTTAATCGTGAAGCAAATTGTGTTTGTATTGCTCTGATTAGCGTAAATCAGACCTCGTCTGATTGTCAGCATAGACAATGCTCAGCTGCAGAAAAAATATTTTTAATCTAAGCAACATGTCAGTTTAAGATGAATATAATGGTTTCCAAAGTTAGGCTCAGGATTGTGAAGCTTTAAATACAACGTCTTAAAGGTTTTTGGGGAAATAAATGTATATTTATGAATGATTGCTTATGTTATTCTGCTATTGTGGCAATAGATGAGAAAAGAATTAGTGAATAAAAATAGGACCAGTAGCTTTTGAGGCCATTTTCTGCTGTACAAGGACCAAATTAACCAAATCTCTATACCCTAGCTAAGAATTTAATAAACAGTTAGGCCAAAATGATGACATCATAATTTTGTAAGCTTCTGATTTTCTAAATTTGCAATATTTGAGTTAAATGAAGGGTTACTTTGCCTTAAATCACCCTCACACCTGTGAAGTACAGAGGTGGCTACATCATTCTGTGTGGTTTTTATCTGACTTTTCTGTTCCTGTGTATGTGAGTTGTTTCATCTAGTTTTGTTTTTTTTCTTTTTGTTTGAAATTCAGAGTGAACTGCATAGAAACTGTTCATTAGTCATTCGACCAGCATACCTCAACATAACTGATAATGATACCTGGTGTGACTGGGCGCCTTTTGGTAAGTGCTTCACCAAATTATCTTCATGCAGTTTTTTATTTTAAAATATGCTGAAAGATCTGCAAAATCATAATTTAAAACAGTTCCACGTGAGTATTATTCAGTGCTGTTCTTTATTTAAAATGCATTACTTGTAGGTAATATATTTTGGCAAAGCCTGTTTACTTTCATTTTCACTGGTACAGTTTGGTACAACTTCATCACAGCCCCGGTTTTGATGTAAAAGCACAGCGCTCTCTCTCCCCCACCACCTTTATTCTCCTGTCTGCCTGTTCAGAATTTGAAGTAGCAAGGGTTGTCATGGCAAGTATTGATTGATATCTTTACTCAGCTTTACAAATGCGTGATTTAATTGCAATGTGGACACAGAGTGAAATGGGCTTGCTCTTCTCTGACTATTTGGTGAAGGTATGGTGTTGAACGGATGACTGTGTCAGACTGGCTGCGGTGCCGAGTACGCAGGAGAAGCTAATAGCCGCTCTGCCAGCTCGCTCAGGATGCGTTTGTTTCCTTCTAGCACGTGTGCCTGTGTGGCTACTATCGATTGTAGCAACCTGCGCCACTCACTGGATGTAGGGAGAAACAACAGCCTCAGCTTTCTGCTCTGTGTTACACTAAACATCCGCCAGCAGTGTGCTAACAGCTTATTGATCTTAGGCAGGAATTTGTTCATCCAACCAACTCCCTGCATCCAGTTGGTGGCGCAGGTTGCTACAATCGATAGTTGCCACACAGGCACACCCGCTAAAAGGAAACAAATGCATCCAGTACAACACTTTCATTCTAATGACTGAGAGGTTGCCAGGCAACTGTGCCTAAAGGCAATTCCAAAAGCAAGCAGACAATGTTTCCTAAGCGAGCAGAGAGCTCTGCAAGAGCGCGAGGAGAAAGATTTGAGTACGAAGATTACAAGTTTTGAGAATACAGACAGGAAGTCCTGTTTTCAAAATGAAAATGTAAGCAAACGAATTATGGCAGAAAATTCACTCCATACCCACCCATCCTCTCTGCTTGGCTTTGTCTCTTAGCTCTGCCACATTTGCTGGAATTTTTCCAAATTTGCCATGGACGGGGTTTAGCTTTCAGAAGTTAGTTACACTTGAAAGAGTTACAGCATGCTTTCAGAAGAATCATGGCTGTTGATGTTTTTTTATCTGTTTAATATTAATATCTATCTAGATACATTGCTCCTATCTTTAGATCGATATAGATGGCTATCTATTGTCTATCTACCTATTTAGACAGATACATAGCCACACAGTTACACCCAGCAGAAAAGAATTTGCAAGCGAGCAGAGAGGTTTGCAAGTAGAGAGTTAATCCGTGCAGAGAAGTTTTGTGCATGAGGAGAAAATTTGAGCGTGAGCACAAAGATTTGAGAGAGCACAGATCTTATTTGAAAGAGAGCAGAAGTTTTGAGTGCAAGCATTACAAGTTTTTTTTTGTTTTTTTTATAAAAGATGAAATCCTGCTTGAAATCCAAGTATTACAAGTTTGTAGAACAAAGAAATGAAATTCTGCTTTCAAACTGAAAATGTGTGCTCTTGAGTTATGGCAGTAAAATATCTCCATATAGTAGGGGCCGGGTTTATAAGGATGTGGGTCCCTGTGCTGGAGCTAGTTTGGTGGCCTATTCACTACTGAAAAAAAGTTGTACAAATGTAAATCACAATACAACAGTAGGTGGTACTATAGATCAGTGGGTATAAATTGATTCATAATAAGTTTAATTCGTCCTCTGGCCATTAGCTCAGTAATATTCTCCTAAATATGTACTATAACTTTATAATTTTTAAATACTTGAGTCAAAATATTCACCCCTTTGAGTTGTTGATAAAGTTTGACCCAGGTGACAAGTGACCCTTATATCCAGTTATGACTTTCTAACCGACGGAACCATCTTATGATGACTAAATCATCTAAGTCAAACATTTACCACATAAACCTTTATTTATTCAAGATTAATTGACAAGCTTCCTTTTAAATATTAATAAATTTTGTGGAAATTCTTTGTTCTGTTTTGGTTCATAAAAAGGTGTTAGGGGGACCTATTCCACTAATTAAACTTACTAGTGTTCAGATATTTTATCGTTTTGACTACATACTTATGCTATTTAATGTCACTAGATTAAAACAGTTTACCTGTGGCCTTCCTGCAGATCAGGGCAACTATCAGACCCTCTTTGGTGTCCTGGATAACTCCTTCCTCGTCGCCTATGCCATTGGCATGTTCTTCAGGTTGGTAGCTGCAGCCTTTAGCTCTCCAGGTTAAAGGTCTGGGTTTCTCCACCGACTCACTCAGGTCTTTTCTCTCTCCCCAGTGGGATCTTTGGAGAGCGCCTTCCTCTGAGGTACTACCTGAGCTTCGGGATGGTGATGAGCGGATTGTTTACATGTCTGTTTGGCCTCGGCTACTACTGGAACATTCACTCTTTAGGGTACTACGCCTTCGTCCAGGTATGCACATACACACACACACCTCAGACTGATAGATGGTATAAGATCTGTTTGGAAAAATAATGACATATCACACTTTTCTTAGTTTGAGTTACCTAGGTAACATGATTTAATTATTCTGCAGTTTGGCAAACCTTTGGTCTGCATTTGGAAACCGAGACTTTTAATATTCTAAATTATTAAATCTAACTACAAAGAATTCTGTCATGAAGTGAGGTGTAGATGGTGAGGGAAACGCAACAGACCCAGGATGAAACGAGTAAGATGGTTTTAATAAAGAATATCCAGAATTACACAGTCCACAAAACCTGACAGCACGACTGAGCGGACGCCTGGGCTCAACGTTGGTAGCGACAGGATAAACGAGGGACAATAAAGATAGACTGGTGCGACAACAACGCAGAATTGACAAGGACCCGACGAGGAACAAGGAACACAGGTGGGGTTAAATACACAGGGAGTAATCACAGAAACGAGACACACCAGGGAACAATCAAGGGGAGGACAGGACAACAAAGAGACTCAAGGACACAGAAACTCGAAATAAATACACAGAAAAACACAGATCATGACAAATTCTGTCTCATACTGTGTATCAAAAACTAAGTGGAAAGCGGAAGCACCTGGGTCAGACGAGCTATTTTTTGCTGACCAAAGTCAGGCCAGAGCACAACAGCCAGGTTTCATTTATCACTCAGCTTGGAAGAAACTTTGTTTTGTGGACGCACACTCCAAGCACCGCTGAAAACAAAAGGCATCGTCAGGAGAGTTTTGTTTCACTTCGCTATTTAAACTGCGTTCGACCATTAGTAACCAAATCCAGCTTACGTCACTGTTGTTCAACTCAGAAATGTGTCAGAAACATTCAGATACAGGCTTGTTTTCATTTTGAATGCTTTTTTCCTTACATTTATGTAAGAAAAAGGTCAGACAGAAACTAAAGTCTTCAAAAAAATGTCTTCTTAGCTTTGCTTAAAACCAAAAAGTACTTTTATAAATGTGATTAAAAACCTGAAAATTAGTTTGACTTCCCAAACTAATTTTTGGGAAGTCAATTAAACAAGAAACACTTGTTTAATGTATCAGTTTTGCTGGGTTCCTATACCCTCTTTTTTTGTTAGTTGTCTTTTCTTACAGTAACATTGTTTGTTACAGTTGACAGTTGACTTAATTCAGTTCCTTATTGTAAAAGAAAGCCTGACTATAAAAAAAAAAGGCCTTTTCATTTGATTATATTTTTTACTGCAAAAAAGTATCCAAATCAACCTATCTATATGTGAGATAGGTTGCTCTCACATATAGAGAGATCAACCTATCACACATACAGTACAGACCAAAAGTTTGGACACAACTGTGTGTCCAAACTTTTGGTCTGTACTATAGGTTTAACCTAAAAGGTGATTGTTCAACCTTTGGTACATTTCTTCAGATCTTGGCATGATTTGTGACTTTGTATTGTTATAAATTTGCTGTTTAAATTATTGTTGATTAATGTAAATAATCTAATTTAAAGTTAAAATTTTAGCTAAATTTTCAAATGGAAATTTTAACTTAACTTTCCAATTATGTGTTTAATCCTGATTAAAACATGGCTCAACAAGGTGATTATTGTTATTGAGTTATTTGTTGAAATGTCATCTGACACATTAAATTGTGACAGAAAAGCAGAAGAGAACCATAAATAGACAAGTGCTTTCTTTTCTTTATTTATTCTTTTGAGTTAGATTTTGTTCAAAAATGTGTTTGAAGCGTTAAAATCCAGTCTTCTGAACTGGAGAAAAAAAAAGAACCTTTGTTTTTAGTTTGTATTTGAAGTGTAGCTTTGAGGAGTCATTTGTGCTTCATTCCCACACATGACTTCCCAGATGGGAAAGTGGAGTAAGAAGCCAAACCTCTGTTCAAAAACATGTTAAAAAGTACTAAATTTAATGACGTTGTCAACATTAAGAATAAATGTACTTATTAATAAGGTGCTTAAGTCATTGTAGGTGTTGTAGCTGTTGGTTAGTTTTTCTCTTCCCTAAATAAAATGCAAAGATGTGAGTCTTCACTCACATGACTCACAGGGAGCCACATGACTGCTCATGCATGTCTGGGCTCATGTTCTGCAGCTTTGGAGACAATAACAGTCCTTCTCCCTCTCCACTCATTCACCTTTTCATGTTCAGTTTCCTGCTGTAAACTAATGAAAACGGGCTTCTGTTGTGTTTGACACTGCAGGTGATGAACGGGCTCATTCAGACCACTGGTTGGCCCGCTGTGGTGGCCTGTGTCGGCAACTGGTTCGGAAAAGGGAAGTGAGTACAGGGAGGCAGTTCTGCTGACTCTACAGAGTTTTGGAATCGACTAAATCACACACTCGATCACGTTTTAACAGCACCGCAACAAAGCACCAACAGAGGCAACATTTAAATGGTTCATACTGACTCAAATTTGAAATCAACTGACCCATGAAATCATGACAGCTTCACATGGACAATACCTGGTGTCAGTGTTGGTTTTCTGCTTCAAGATTAATTCAAAATTATTGAACAGAGGGGGAGTGGAGAACAAATCTAAACATATAAAGAACGCTTAGTTGAGTTTTTTTAAAGCCGATTTTGAGATTTTCAGTTCTGCTGAGTCAGTAGATGGCACCAGGCTGGTGCTGCTGCACATGTTACTCAACTGCTGTTGCTAGGTAACAAAAGAGGGAGTGATTTAGTTGAGTTCACCAACCTAGCTTAGCTGATCGTGAGAGGCTGAGTGGCTAAAGCCTTTCCTTTAGAATGCTGTACGGTTCTAGATCGGACTTTAGTGAAATTATGAAAAATTCTACCAGATAATAATCTATTGATATTGATCAGGTGTCTTTTGCGATATATCTTGTTATTGACTTTTGTTCAGCTCTCTGTAAAATTAACTTGAGGTTAAAATCATGTTATGATGTTATTCCCTCATCAAAACGTACGTGGAGTGTATGTTTTGATGAGATTTGAATTTACATACAGTTCCTTAGACTAGCAGCAGCAATTAGCAGACACCTGGTGGAATTATGCATCTGCTAAGCTTATCATAGGAACTACGTACTTCTCAGTCTAACACTCTCAAGAATTGTTGTAAAAGACATGAGAAGCACTGCTGTGGTGACTGCCTCAAGGCAGAGTGTTGGAAATAATAAGAGACAGAGCCTCAATTTCAAGGCATTAAGATTTTGAAGTCAAATTTATTTTAAATTATGTTTGTTATAAACAGCATTTTCATAATAATTGAATGTAAAATATACAATGTGCCTGGAAAATACACAATATATTTTCCAGGCACAGAACCCTTTTTACATAAACCATACAACACAGAGCAAAAATAAACTGCAGCAGGAATATCTATGCTGAAATATAACATGAAACCAATTCCAGCCTTTTGAATAACTTTTAATTCTTTTGTTCAAGAACAGTTTTTGTTATGCAGCAGGACATTGAATCGAAGCACCATCAGGAAATGGTTTAAAAGAAAAAGAAAGGTTTAACAGGAACATAGACAAAATCTGTGCTTAGGATTTATGTAGATAATATGGCATGACCTTCAATTGGTTGCTCATGCTTGAAAGCCCTTCAGTGTGTGTAAATTAAAACAATTCTGAAAAGAAGAGTGGATCAAAATTACACAATTTTGGAATGATAAAAGATTATTATTTACATTTCTGCAATATTTTAATACCCAACATTAATTAGTCCTAAAATAAAAGTTGAAAGTCCCCAGGAGTCAAAATTAGCTTTTTCTCTTCAATCAAAAACACAAAAACAATATTATTGTGAATTCTTTCTCCTTTACATGCACAACAATAAAACAAGTAATTTTTTTTTATTATGACATTTATCTTGATGTTTACAGTTGTTTAATTTTTGGGGTAAATTATTTTTTATCTTGTTTTTCTGGAAAATGTTTATAGTTTATTTCCAGTAATAAAAATTTGAATTTCCTTTCTACAATCTCAGCGGAGTTTATCCAAGTATAATGGATGCCTAAGTGTGTAAAAAAAACTCACTAAATGTTTTTGACATGATTTCGGATAAAATAAAAATAAAAGCAGACAAAAAAGTAATTCTTTGTGTTGTACTTAAAATGTACAATATAAAATACCTTTGAAATATCATCCTAAAACAATTGCAAAAATGTTTATTGGCTCCATATGCTGGAGGGACACATTTAAACCATTCTTCTATTTCTGTCAGAAGAAACACTTGTTCAAAGGGTTGCAAGTGGCCTTGTTTCACACTTTGAACAACCCTGGTTTATTATGTACAATATACACCAGAAGCAGGATTGTGCAGCTAACTGTTCAGTGTTTCTTGTTTTCATCTTTCTAATGGTCAGGCGTGGATTCATCATGGGCGTCTGGAACTCCCACACCTCGGTGGGAAACATTCTAGGTTCCCTCATCGCTGGAGTTTTTGTCTCCTCAGAGTGGGGGATGTCCTTCATTGTCCCAGGACTCATCATCGCTGCCACTGGGATCCTCTGCTTCTTTTTCCTGGTTGAAAGTCAGTTTCTGCAAAGAGTCGTTTTGTTGTGTTGGATCAATTTGTTTTGTTTCTGTTTATAAGTGTGACACCATCATCTCACTCTCTATTCACTTCAGAACCTGAAGATGTGAACTGCTCTTCTCCTCAGCATCATGTGCGTTTTAACCTAAGCTATTTAATTTCCCTTTGGGATCAATAAAGTGTTTTTGAATTGAAATTGAATTAAGCACTTCTACTAGGGATGCAAAAACAATTAACAATTTATGATTAATTGCTGATTAATGGTTAAAATGATAAAAATTAGTTACAATGTATTAACGTGCATCAGATTTTCTTTTAGTGTTGTAGTTTGGCCCCCATACAGCAGAGAGTGCCGGTGGTCATACTTAAGCGGAGCCACTGATACAGAATTAAAGATGTCTGCCATACCTGAGCAGAGAAGAGAAACTACCATAGGAAACTACGATCCAGACAGTCTGGTGTGGGATGGAAAATTCACTTTATGTCTATGTTTAAGTTTAATAATGTGAGAAAACTGTAGTTTTCTTTTAATTCAGTTGGTATCTAATTAATCTGACACAAAATACCGTCAACATTTTGTATATTTTTTCAATTCTGCTTATTATGAGAAATGTAGTCTTGTATGTTATGGAAAGACAGTCGAGCTTTTAAGAAAATGCCCACCAATTAATCTACAATCGATCGATAAGATCAATCAACTTTAGATTAATTCATTAATCAATAACTTGCATTGCTACTTTCTCCTTTTTTCCTGAACCATTCATTTTTGAGCTCACAGCTGTGTGTTTGTATGTCAGATCATTCAGGAGGACGTTGAGACCGAGCCTCTACTGCAAAACGGGAACAGAAGCATCAATGGTGCCGTCTCCACGGAGAGTCCGAAGATCATACAGGAACACTCTGAGGCCATAAGCTTCTATGGGGCTCTCTGTATACCTGTAAGCATAAATAGTTGAATTCAACTGATTTTTAAAAAAAAAAGAAAAAAGATTTGTCTGATTTTGCTCCAGATATAATATTATTGTGCTGCTCACATGTTCCAGCCATAGTCTTTGGCTCCATGTAGTGGTCTGAAAGACAAATTGCATATTTAAAATTATAGTAGAAGGTCCATTTCCATTTGACATGATTATGTTTATTTTACCAATGGCTTTGAGGTTGGTGGACCTCCCTGCCATCACCCAAATCTTTAGTTTCTTCCATGGATTCTCCATAAAATTCAAGTTGTGAACATTGTTACTTCCTGTCAGAAAAAAATATGTTGCTGATATTAAAAGATTACTTTAAGCCTGGGTCAACTGTAAGGGTATGAATGATTTTAGGCCTAATTATATCTGTGAAGCTTCTATCAGCTTTTCACTCTACTCAATCCAGATTGATGACCTATAAATTGGATGAAAAGACACTCAACAATAACCAGGAAACCAGTACAATGATAAGTAATAAAATGCATTGACTCAGTGTGTTTAATTTTAAAAAATTACTTTTTCTCCTGTGGAAATGTTTTGTTTAAAATAATGTGACTTCAATAACATCTGCAAGACCTTGAGGAGAGGATTAAATGAAAACAACACAGGAACAATCTGAAAACCAACTAAATTTAGGAACTGGTTATAAACTCAGATTCATGTAAGTTAGAGGTTTAAAACAGAATAAACAAAACAGGATACCATGTTGTTTTCTTGTTTCCACATTCAGCTGAGAAGTGAACAGTCCCTCTAGGATTTCATGTAATTTTTTTTGCAATCCAAATCACTGATTTTGTGCATACCTGTCAAGTCTCCAATTTTGGCTGAAAAACTACAGTATTTTACCTCCCCTCCCCACAATGCTCCCGTATTATTATTTTCCCATAAATATCCCGTATTATGCTGCATGCTCACGCTCTCCGTTTGTTCCGTCAAACCTCCCCCTCACATCAATTGCTCTAGCTCGCAGCTCTTGCGGGTTAACCCTACCCCACTCCCTGGTGCCCCGCCACCCCAATAACACTAGCACCAGGCGACAACATTTCCCCTATTCTCAAGTCCAAAACTTGACAGGTATAATTTTGTGGTGCTACTTAAGAAATAATTGCAAGGAATGTTGCAATACTTGTTCCTCATTAACCCTCATCCAAAAATACCGTATTGCAAGGTGTGCAAAATAATTTCCCTCCACTTTAATGGAGAACAGTGGGATGCTGCTTTGATTGGTCCTTTGCTCTTATGCATTATGGTAAATGTGAGTTCTTATTACTTGTCATATCAATCACAGACAGTAGCAGTGTTTCAGTTGACCATATAATTGTGCAATTTGACATTTCAAAAATAAATTCTTTTTTTTTTGTCAAATTGGTATTTTTTCATCATAAGTTTTTGCTCTAGGATGAGGTGGTTCCTTGGCTACATCAAAATTGGTTTATTTGTCAAAACTGCAATGGACACCCTGTTTTTGCATCACACGAGTCACATGATCAACAATCGGAAGTTGCCACTGGCACAAACCACAAAGATGAGGATAACAGGAAGTAGTTCATGGCGCACTGTGCTTTTTAATGATTTATTGTGTGTACAAACTTATTCATGTGTGATTTTAATTGTGTTTCATATTTAATGAAAATACCACAAATGTCATTTTTCGACATTACCAGAATATTGACAGTTTTGTGCTCATTTGTAATGGAAATTCAGATTGTAATTCAACATCATGTAAGTCTGAGGCAGCAGCATAGAAGGAATAAGAAATAATGTCACTTGTAGGTGGGAGCTGTCACTCACTTAAACCCAATGTTTTTGAAAGCGGGGATCTATTGATTTCGCATGACTTTCCACAATCACAGAATTGCAAAAAACTGGAGACTGATTATTAAATCTGTTCTGTTATGTTTTTGATACAATGACAGTCATTAGAACTTCTTCACCTTGTCCTCAGCTTGAGATTTTCCTTTTTTTACAAGTTGCTCAGTTGGGTTTTTATCCTGTTTGTTATTGCTGTTGAAACCAGCAACCGTAGTATCAATCCATGGCATGTTTTTATTGCAGCACAGTGAGAGAAGGATCATTAAAATGCCTTCCTGATCTTTTATGTGTCCCACAGGGAGTGGTGGAGTTTTCTCTCTGCCTCATGTTTGCAAAACTGGTCAGCTACACCTTCCTCTACTGGCTTCCTCTCTACATCTCTAATGTTGGTCAGTATTATTCACACATTTTGACCTAAACTTTGCTTACATTAGAAATCTTTATTCCTACCAATATCGAAATCAATTCAGACGTTCCTGTTTTAGGACCTTTAGGAGTTCCGAAATTATTTTTGGTAAATATCAAGAGTAAGGAGAGAGGGAATTTATTTTAGCATTTATATGTACTGTTTTCAAATTAAGAAGGCTACTTGATCTAAGATGCTACATATTTAGAAAGCCCAAACGATGACGGTGAAACAAGGCCTTTATGGACACAGGCAGAAAAGCTGCTCAGCGAGGAAAAAGCCATTTCTCTGGAAGCAACAAACAACAAAGCCAGATTACAGTTTGCAAATGCATTCAGGGACAAAGACCTTAATTTTTTCAGTCTTTTCCTGTGTTTTGCTTAAACTAAAATTTAAGTTTTGCTAATATAAAAATAGTTACATTTAAAGGAGAAGTAAGATGATAAAAAACATCATGTGAAAATAGTGAAGGGACATCTCAAGACATCATGCAGGAAGTTAAAGCTTTGTTCAAATAGGTCTTTCAAATGGATAACGACTTCTAAGCATAGCACAAAATCAGTTAGAAACTGTCTCAATTACAACAAAGTAGACGGTTAGAAGTTGCCATCACAAATCTGTGTAGAATTAAAAAGGTTTTCGTGAGTAATATGATCTGCAAATCTGACGTAGTTACAACAGTTCTGTCAAGCTTAATGGAACTCTACCCCAGCAAACTGTGGTGAGAAGCTTGTGGAAGGAAACCCAAACTGTTTGACACAAATACAAATCAAAAGGCATTTTTTCCAAATTTTGAGGAAAGTAAAGAGATTAATTGATAAACATTTGGCATTTATTTTAGGAATCCTAACTGACCTGAAGCAGGAAAAGTTGAGCCTGAATGTCCAACAGAGAGGTTGCAGAGTTTCCTCCAGTGTGTTGCCTGGTGGACCGCGGTGGCTTTACTTGCCCCCCGCCAGTTTTTATTAAAAAACGTTTTTTTCCTTTCTTTCTTTTCTTTTTTTTTTTTACATAAACAAGTGACTGCAAGCGTCTTTGCTGTGTTGAGCATTTCACTGGCAGAGCAGAATTGTTCCCGAAAGATCAGTTGGTTTATACAGGCACAAAGCCAATCACACCGCTGGCTGCCTCGTGGTTGCATCTCTCAAGTTTACCTCGGTGCCGATAGCTCACCTGCTTTCACCTGTATGAACATTTATATGAGAACTCATGTTTCTTTGGATAATTTTTCATTGAGGTATGAGTCAAGTTAAGTTTAAAAGTCACTGTGTTTGCTCTGCTCCCGCATATCAATGTGAACCACAAATGTAGGTGAGCTTTAAGTGTGCAGTAAGAACGATGTATCTTTTTGAACAAAGAATTATGTGCGGCGTGTGCGTCTACATCTCAACACGCTGCCCAGCCCATGACTCTGCGTCTGCACTGATAGAGTTTATATATATGTGTTCTTTGTTAGACGGTGTGTTAGTCAGCCGGTGGCTCAGTCCGTGGAGGAGCTTTCACGCTTACCTTATCAGGATGTCATTATTGGCTGCACGATTCTTCAAACTGCGCTATATAAAATGCAACTCTACCTCAGGCCGAGTTGCTGCATGCATGAAGATCAAAAAAACTCGTCCCATCTCTTATTAAAAACTCAAAAGACACAAAATGGAAGAGCTATTAGAGCCACATAAATTTAATCTCCCCGTTTGTCTCTCTCTATACAGCAGAGAGATGTGCAGTGGCTCATCATGCAGGGCTGGTCCAAGGTTTTATGAGGCCTTGAGCAGAATTTGATTTAGAGACCCCTCTTGTAATTTACTGAGATGTATTTGTGAACAAACAGAGCTCAAACTCAAAGGTTTAACAAAAAATGGAAATAATTGGTATATATTTTTTTGTTTTTTATTGTTTGTTGTCTTTAAGATTCTATAGTTGTGGGTTTAAGTATTGTCGGTAATGTATTTCAGTAACAAAATTACCTAGTAATATTTTTACATTTCCTGTCAACTTAACATTTTTTAATTCAAAAACATGGTGGACTGCTGGTAGACCACCTCGACGCCCTGACCACAAGGCCTAGCAAGTTTTCTAGGGGAAACCCTGGGTTATGTTTTGGTTGTTGTTGTTATTTCATGTATGTAAAAACCTGGTTTATATTGCTATAAATGTTTTCAGTTTCAGTTCACTGTATTTTGGTAAATTATCAACATTAAACACAGGAAACAAAAACAATAATAATAAACAAACCCATAATTTGGGTTTACCAAAAAAGGAATAGGCTGAAGCCAAAGCTTATACTTGCCTAAATAAATTCATACCCACTCTTTTGAATGTGTAAATATACTTTACTACTGTTCTTCTTTTGTTTGCTTTTGTGTTAAATTTGTTTGTATATAACTTTGTGTACTCTTTCATTACTCTACATTCAATAAAGTCAAACCAAACCAAATATTATATATTAAAATAGTCTGGTAGAAGAAAGGAAGAAAATTATGCGCAATTTTCATGCAGTGCAAAATCTTGTCTTTTTATACAGTATGTAACTCTATGTTTAATGTGTGAATTCTTTGTTTTTTCTCAGCACATTTTCAAGCAAAAGAAGCGGGAGACATGTCAACGTTATTTGATGTAGGAGGGATCCTTGGTAGGTTTTGATTGGGCAGTTAAAAATACCTAAACTTACCTGTTTAAACTTATACTTTTTTGTTGTCTAAGACGCAAAGACAGTCAAATTAATCTTTTGAATCAGTTCTGATGCCTCCTTTGTGTCCACAGGAGGCATCATGGCCGGCCTGGTGTCTGACTTCACTGGGGGAAGAGCGTCAACCTGCTGTGTCATGCTGATTGCTGCTGCACCTATGGTGAGAAATCTCTCATTTAGCAACTTTATGATATAGAAACACACTTTATTGAATTGATTTTGTTTCCATCAAATTGTAAAGGAAATTTAAAAACAAACTTATAAAACTTTGCAAAAAGAAAATGCAAGTTAGCCGTGTTTCCATCTTCTGGTTTGGAGCGAATCAACCAGTCAATCAGATGTTGATGCACCGATCCATTCTTTCCTGTATCGGTTCTGATATTGAAAAAAAATCTAGACCAGGAATCAGTGACAATATGCCCATCCATATGGGCAGGCCTATTCAATCTAATTCTATGATTTTTGCTCTAAGCGGCGTCATCCTTTATCATTTGTTTTACATTATATTCAGAATTCCTAATTGCACTTTCTAAACTATTTGAAAGAAGATTTGCTGCAGTTTATTTTTTAGATGTTTGACCAAGCCAATCTACCTATTGTTTTTTTTTTGTTGTTGTCAGTTTCAGTTTTCTTATTTATTTTACATTGACTGTTATACTGAACAAAACAACTCTGCAGTTTTTACATGTTTGACCAAGCTTGTGAAGTTTTGGTGTTTTTAGGTGTGCTCTACTGGTGCAGAATTATAAAATAAATTTGTCTTATTGTACTTTTATTTCTATATTTAGAAAAAGAAACATTTTAAGTCAATTATTCACTGCTTTTCTGTATCAGATTGGCTAATACTAAACCTCAGACATTTAATCAGAAGTAAAAGAAAAGGGATTGGTCCAAACCCTAGCTAGGGGTGGACAATATGGACTTAGAATTTTATTGCAATTTCTGTGTACATTATTGTTATTGTAATAACGCTAAAAATTATGTGAACAAAATACTTACAGCCTTATTGCTTCTTTTTTTAGGCATTTGTTTGTCTTCCTAATTTATAGCATGCTGTACCATGCTATAAATGCATGATTAGACTTAGACTGACTTTATTGTCATTTTGCATGCACAGGGTGTATACAGAACGAAATTTCGTTGCATACGGCTCAGGACAATGTTTTGAGCTTTCAATTGTGAGGATACAGCATTTATAGTGCCACAAACACAAATACTGCTCTTGAAAATCATTCCCATGCCATGTGACGTACCCTTTTTCAGAACGCTACTTACTTAAAGAAGTATGATTTATAATACTAGACTGCACACAGTAACTGCATCCAATCATATTTTCAAATTTACTGATCTTTATGCGTAAATAATAGAGAAAATGGTAAAAACAACAATTCCAATAATACAGCCAGTTTTGTTTTTATTTGACATCATTAACTGAAATTTATCAAATTTCTTCTCATGATGAAAAGTTTTTCATCATGAGCAAACTTGCTTTCATCAAACAATACGACAAATGCCTGCCCCTCGTTAATGTTATGTGTGGCTACAATAAACAAGGTACAGGTTGCAAACTAACAGGTGCCACACATCTCAGAAAAGTTTTGTGCCACAGGTAAGGCAGAACTTATTCATCAAATGGGTTTCCATTTCCCGTTTTGCACCTCAACTCTTTTGGAAAAGCCAGCATCCACCTGAAGAGAGCATAAAAACTTTTTTGCAAAATTTAGGAAGTTATTTCCATCAACCTTTTCTACTTCAAAATGTGCAGAAAAAACATTGATGGAAACAGTTACTCATACATTCCAGAACAACAATTATCTGTAATCTACTCCAAGGAAATGTGTTTATGTGACAGCAGTTAATAATGTGTATTAACAAAAGATCATTGATTATTATTTGTGCTAATCAGTGATCATAATCCTTAATATTTCATAAGTCAGTTGAGTCAAACAGGGATCAGATTTACAATGAATAGAAATGGAGTGTGAAATAAAATCCTAAACAAATAATAAAAATAACTAGAAAATTTCGGAAGAAATTTAGCCGGGGCCTGCCAAGGCGTGCCCGTCGGTTTGGGCCCGGCGTTGTCACGCTACAAATTAGCATCAATGCTAAAGAACGCTGCAACGTAATCAATAGCATGTGGAGAATCACAAGAACGTTAAGTAAGGTGGACGTGCACCATTCAGTAAGATTTAAAATTTTCTCAAGGCTTTTATTTTGGAAGTTTTGTTAAACTTCATTTGAAAGGGCCAAACTAATCCCATGCGTAATAGTCATTGGGTTAAAATAGTTATATAATGCTCAAAACACAAGTAGTTGATGTAAAAATATTAAAGGCTTTTATTTTGAAATGTTTGTTAAGCTTCATTTCAAAGCGCCAAACTAATCCCATTTTTATCAGTGCTTTGGATAAAAAATTCACATAATGCCCAAAAGAGCAAATACCTGATGTAAAATTGTCAAGGCTTTTAATTTGAAATTTTCAGTATGCTTCATTTCAAAGGGCCAAACTAATACCATGTGTAACAGTGCTTTGGATGAAAAAGTCAAATAAAGCCAAAAAGAGCAATTACATGATGTAAAAATATTCAAGGCTTTTATTTTGAAATTTTCATTAAGCTTAATTTTTATTGCCCCAATAAACCCATGTCTAATAGTCATTGGGTAAATCAGTTATATAATGCTCAAAACACAAGTAGTTGATTTAAAAATATTAAAGGCTTTTATTTTGAAATTTTTGTTAAGCTTCATTTCAAAGGGCCAAACTAATCCTATGTGTAATAGTCATTGGGTTAAATCAGTTATATAATGCTCAAAACACAAGTAGTTGATGTAAAAATATTAAAGGCTTTTATTTTGGAATTTTTGTTAATCTTCATTTCAAAGGGCCAACCTAATCCCATGAATAACAGTCATTGTATAAAATCAGTTATATAATGCTCAAAACAGCAATAATCTCATGTAAAAATTCTCAAGGCTTTTATTTTGAAATTTTCAGTATGCTTCATTTCAAAGTTCCAAACTAATACCATGTGTAACAGTGCTTTGGATGAAAAAGTCAAATAAAGCCAAAAAGAGCAATTACGTCATGTAAAAATATTCAAGGCTTTTATTTTGAAATTTTTGTTAAGCTTCATTTCAAAGGGCCAAACTAATACCATGTGTAACAGTGCTTTGGATGAAAAAGTCAAATAAAGCCAAAAAGAGCAATTACGTCATGTAAAAATATTCAAGGCTTTTATTTTGGAATTTTTGTTATATTCAAGGCTTTTATTTTGAAATTATTATTATGCTTAATTTTAAAGTTCCAAACTAATCCCATGTGTAACAGTTACTGAGTTAAATCAGTTATATACAGCCCATAGCAGCAAGTAGTTCTAAAGGCCAGTTCAGTCCTGATCTGTTTCAACTGAGGGTTCCACTATATATAGAACTACAGTGATGCGTATTTGTAGTCCTAATCAGCAGCCTCTTGAGTTCCGTTGCTATGTTAAATAAGTTTCTCACCAAGGTGTGAACTGTTAGTGACAGAGCCTCAGACAGCCTAGAAAATCCTGTCGCATGACTTTGCTCTGAAGCACCGTGACAGAAAACCGTACGATCTAGATAAATTTCGAAAACATTTTACCGGAGCAGACATGCGTATCAATGTCAGGACCGATTTTGATACCAATCGTGCGATATTTGTGGGCGTGATGGCGATTTCAAAATTATTTTAGGGTGAAAAAGTTCTCTTGATTTCTCACTCTAATCAGTGAGAGACGCACTCTAATTTTAGGAAAAATGAGAAACTTTGGGTCGCTTAGAGACAAATTGTGGACAAACCGTAATTGGTATCGACGAGCCGTCTTCACTTTCGAAGAGATCACAGACGTATCTACAAAATGAAATTTGAATGGCATTTCTACGTGAATTCGTGACGACACAGAAAATCCTCAAAAATAGGGTATTTCTAAGATTTTTCCCATTGACTTATAATGGGGTTTTTTTCGTAGTTTTTTGCGAATTATGTCGCCATGTTAACCCCGAATCCCACCAAAAGTAATAGCTCCAATGGCGTGAATTTTCTGCACGTTTTGATACCTCATTTGTAGGTGTGCACGCAGCAGTACGAGCCGCATTAATGGTTACGGATGAAAAATAAAGAATTGGGAGAATAGCAATAGGTTCCTGCCATTGCTTTGCATGGCAGGCCCCAATAATACATACCAATTCAGTATATTACAATATTTATTTGAGGAACTTTTCCTCTTGAGTGCCTTATTATTGGCCCTTTGAGATCTAAAAATATTACAAATAAAATATATTATTATTATTTTGTTATAAGACCACTAATAAAAAAATAAAAAATTATAACAGCTGTGCGGACTTATTGATACTTCCTATCTAGATGCCGATATTTGGTCCCCGAGTGTAAAGCTAAGTGGTTTTAAACCTGTTTTGTTCTTGTTGCCATAAGTTTCTAAAGTTCATTTTTGCATTCTTTCATTGTTTCTCTTCTTTATCTGTTTACCCGTTTATAATTTTTTAGGTATTTTAGAGGTATGCCAACCAATCGGCTACCGATCATAATCGGGCGATTTCCGTGAAAAAGTGTATGGTCAGTGATCGCCGATCACTGTCTCTTGTTGCCGATCACACAAACCGATCACCTGTATCTCCTCTTTCCTTCACACTGCGCAAGCGTGCGGCAACAAATCCTAAGCGATATGATCAGGAAATTTAACGCTCTGAGAGTGACTGGGGAAGTTTGACTTGAAATTACCTCCGGAATGAAGCACGTCAACATGCATAAACAGAACAAATCTAATATGACTGTTGTAGATTCTGTCTTTTCCTCTATCTCTTTTAGCCTCATTCGAATGCTTACACACACACAAGCTGCAGCTTACATAACCATGTTTATATGTGACTGTTGCCAGTCATCACAATCTCTGCCTCACTTGGTTGCATCCATAAGGTGAGTTAAGTGTGGCCCAGCACTGGACGGTGAATGTAACTCTGTATCTGTTCCATTTGTATGACATGTATGGCTTGTAACATTTGGTCATTTTTCGGCATTAAAGCCTGTTTGTATATATAACCAAATCTCATTATTTCTTAAGCTAATTTACACTGAGGGGTTCTGGTCAGGTATTGAAACTGGTTAACAGACCTGGTGGAGCACAGAGACAAAAATGAATAAACTCCAACATGACATTTATAAAGCAAGCACTTGACAGAGTTTGGCTACATCGAGGCTCAATGCAGGAAAAAAAGATATCTGGAGCGGCCAGGCACCTGGTAAAGCCGCGCACAGCTACCAACACTCACCCGGATGAGCTTGGGTTATTTATAATTTGCTTGGTTATTTATATTTGCTTAGCTTTCAGAAAGCTAAGCAAATAACCCAAAAAATTATTTAAGTCAACGAGCTAGCGGTGTAAGACACTGGTTCTGCTCTCGCTGTTGGACCGCCGCTATGAGCTACTGGTAGTAATATTTTACAGACCGAGCGCCACTCAACATCCACCAGACTGAACTCTCATACCGAACAGCCGCTTGAAGCTGCAGCATGTAAATGAAACAAACAAACAAGAAGATTTTACATATGTATTAAAACTTTCACTATCTCCTAACATAAGACAGATAATCTCTGAAAAAAAATCGATCTCCTCTGTCTCCTCCCTGTGTTCTGCAGAATTACTCACCTCGGTCAGAAACAGCCAATCAGAACCAGTACAGAACAGCTAGCCATGCTGTCAGGAAGTTTTGAATTCAGGATTGTTTATTCTGATGCAACCTGCATTTGACTTTGAATGAATGTTTCCACTTTTTCTTGACATTATTTGATATAGGCAGTGCTGTGAGATTTAGTTGACTCGTGTATAATTTAGAGTAATGAGAACCTTACTGTTAAACATTATTTTACTGATTGCTGGTTTTTCAGTTGTCCTTTTGACAGAATAACTGCTGTATTGTAGCTGCAAGTATTTTGCATGTTTTATGTCTAAATTAGTTGAATTTATTGCCAGATCATTTTTCCATTTTGCCAGATCACATTGTAGCATTTATACCTAACGTGACAAAATTACCAACTAATCCAGGTGATTGGCCGTGATTGGTGATCGGCAGTGATCGGCCCTCATGGGTTATCGGAATCGGGATAGGCAGCAAAAAACCTGATTGGAGGATCCCTAGTATTGATCACTTTTAATTATGTAATATTTATATTTGTTGTGCATTTATGTCACAATAAGACTGACATGTGCATAAGACTGACATGACACTGTCATAAACATGTGTCATGTCATGAACATGAATAAGTCTTCATGAATATTTATGACTGTTGTCATAAAGTGTCATTTGGTAAATAATGACACTTTTAATGCAAAGTTGACATTATTCAAAATGTCTTTGTTATGACAACCTGAGATTAACCAAGAATCATCACCTGTCATAAATATATCATAATAGTTGTTAATTATCAAAATCAAAAATTTGCTGTTTGACCAGAAAGCTGACTCACCTCACTTGCAAGCAAATCTACTTAACATTATAAATAAAGTTGATCGATTGGTTAAAGGCCATCATTTTCAAAAGGTACTTTTAATCTGATTAACAAACCACAGCTTAATACATATTCTAATTTAACAAATATGACTGTAGAGTGTGTTTTGAAAACTTTATAATTTTTTTGTGAGGATTTGGGTTTTTCTCTGTGTTAATTTAGGTTTTTGTGTCATTTTCAGTTAATTGAGGCTCCGTGTTGTCCTGTGAACCCATTGATTGTCCCCAGCTGACCCTTGTTTCTCCTGATTGTCTTCCTGTTTGTGTAATCCGACCTGTGTCACTTGTTCCTTGTCTGGTCCTCGTCTTGTCGCGTCTTGTCTGCCATCAAGTCTGTCGTTTGGTTCATTTGTTCCAGTTGCTACCAATTGTGAGCGTTAGCCTTCCGCTCATCTGTGCTGCCTGGATTATTGTGTTTTTTGGTTCATTAAAACATCATTCTTTCATTTCAACCTGGGTCTTCAGCATCATCCTGACCACCTCTCACAGCAAATCATGACATTTTTACCCCTATTATTAAAAATACTGAGCTATGTGGAGAAATAGAGAGAAACCTGATGGTAGAAATCAGTTTGTTTACAGGTATAAAATTCATCCATCCATCCATCCATTTTCTGTACGTCCTTGTCCCTTAGAAGGGTTGGGAGGGGTGTTGGTGCTTATCTCCAGCTAACGTTCCGGGCGAGAGGCAGGGTACACCCTGGACAGGTCGCCAGTCTGTCGCAGGGCAGGTATAAAATTCAGATCCAGATATCCAAAAAGTGCAAATTTACCCTAAGCCATATTTGCTTAGTGGAAACTTGTTGACAGTATTTTGTATTAGAATATTAGAATATTAGAAGTCCATATGTAATGTTAACCTTATGAAGGAGTGGGATGGTGGTCATTTCCATTTTATTTACACCTTTTGTTCGTTTTGCTTCCAGCTCTTCGTCTATAATTACATCGGACAAAAGAGCCTAGGGATCACAATCGGTAAGAGGCATTTAATTCTGGTTTTTATATTATTTCGACAAAATTTTCAGGCGGATGTTTTATCTGCTTTACCTAAATAATACATGCACAGACTTTAAACTTTTGATGTGAAAACAACTTTCCCCTGACCTGTGAAAGGTAATTCTAAAACTTTATTTCAACTCTGATTAGTTTTTAAGGCTAAATAAACATAAAGCTTTCAAAATAAACACTTTTATGGCCAATGCAGCAAAACATGGCTTGAAATAAAATTTCTTCAGGAAGCAGCAGCTGAGAGAAGCTGCATATTATGCAATGTCACACGTCTATAAATTGATCGTTGGATAGGATGGTTCTCTGTGATTTTGTTTATTGATGGAGCATGTGCTTTCTTCATGGTGTTATTTTAGTCCTTAGTTCTGACTCCTCAAAATGAAAAAAAAGAACTTTGTGTTCTTTTAAAAGAGATGAAAGCATCCAAACTTGATTTTCAGACATAAAGAGTTAGACAGATAAGCTTTATTTGAACTGAAAAGAGGTCGATTAATGGAACATTTAACACTTGAAGCTGTTAGATTTTTAAATATTTTGAGTTTAATGCATGAAAGAATTTAGATTAACATTTTCACATATACAGGTAAAAGCCAGTAAATTAGAATATTTTGAAAAACTTGATTTATTTCAGTAATTGCATTCAAAAGGTGTAACTTGTACATTATATTTATTCATTGCACACAGACTGATGCATTCAAATGTTTATTTCATTTAATTTTGATGATTTGAAGTGGCAACAAATGAAAATCCAAAATTCCGTGTGTCACAAAATTAGAATATTACTTAAGGCTAATACAAAAAAGGGATTTTTTAGAAATGTTGGCCAACTGAAAAGTATGAAAATGAAAAATATGAGCATGTACAATACTCAATACTTGGTTGGAGCTCCTTTTGCCTCAATTACTGCATTAATGCGGCGTGGCATGGAGTCGATGAGTTTCTGGCACTGCTCAGGTGTTATGAGAGCCCAGGTTGCTCTGATAGTGGCCTTCAACTCTTCTGCATTTTTGGGTCTGGCATTCTGCATCTTCCTTTTCACAATACCCCACAGATTTTCTATGGGGCTAAGGTCAGGGGAGTTGGCTGGCCAATTTCGAACAGAAATACCATGGTCCGTAAACCAGGCATGGGTAGATTTTGCGCTGTGTGCAGGCGCCAAGTCCTGTTGGAACCTGAAATCTCCATCTCCATAGAGCAGGTCAGCAGCAGGAAGCATGAAGTGCTCTAAAACTTGCTGGTAAACGGCTGCGTTGACCCTGGATCTCAGGAAACAGAGTGGACCGACACCAGCAGATGACATGGCACCCCAAACCATCACTGATGGTGGAAACTTTACACTAGACTTCAGGCAACGTGGATCCTGTGCCTCTCCTATCTTCCTCCAGACTCTGGGACCTCGATTTCCAAAGGAAATGCAAAATTTGCTTTCGTCAGAAAACATGACTTCCTTAGCCCAGGTGAGATGCTTTTCGCGCTGTGTCTTGGTCAACAGTGGCTTGACACGAGATATGCGGCAGTTGAAACCCATGTCTTTCAAGCGTCTCTTGGTGGTGGATCTTGAAGCACTGACTCCAGCAGCTGTCCACTCCTTGTGAATCTCCCCCACATTTTTGAATGGGTTTTTTTTCACAATCTTGACTAGGGCGCGGTGATCCCTATCGCTTGTACACTTTTTCTGACCACAGTTTTTCCTTCCCTTTGCCTCTCTATTAATGTGTTTGGACACAGAGCTCTGAGAACAGCCAGCCTCTTCAGCAATAACCTTTTGTGTCTTTCCCTCCTTGTGCAATGTGTCGATGGTCGCCTTTTGGACAGCTGTCAAATCTGAAGTCTTCCCCATGTTTGTGTAGGCGTCAGAACTGGACTGAGAGACCATTTAAAGCCCTTTGCAGGTGTTTTGAGTTAATCAGCTGATTAGTTTGTGGCACCAGGTGTCTTCAACATTTAACCCTTACACAATATTCTAATTTTGTGACACATGGAATTTTGGATTTTCATTTGTTGCCACTTCAAATCATCAAAATTAAATGAAATAAACATTTGAATGCAACAGTCTGTGTGCAATGAATAAATATAATGTACAAGTTACACCTTTTGAATGCAATTACTGAAATAAATCAAGTTTTTCAAAATATTCTAATTTACTGGCTTTTACCTGTAGGTATGCTGCTGCTGTGTGGAGGCCTGGTGAACGGACCATACGCCTTGATCACCACAGCTGTATCTGCTGACCTGGTAAGATCTCTGAACATCGTAACATTAGATCCTGTGCTTCCTCGTCTCATTTCTGTGCATTAGACTTTAAAGCCTGATAGACATAATATTTCTGTTTTATTGCAGGGAACACACGAGAGTCTGAGAGGAAACTCCAGAGCTTTATCAACTGTTACTGCAATCATTGATGGCACTGGATCAATAGGTATGCATTGTAAAAGCCATACATCCCCTCATCTGTTGAAACTTTGATTTTTCTAACTTAAGTGAAATTTGAATACATTTTTGGTAAGTTAATGGAATAACAAAGTCATTTTATATAAACATAAGACCTTATGTTTATATAAAATGAGCATAACCATTTGTTGTTTTCCGACTGCAAACCACAAATGGTTACTTCTCTTTCTCCTAAACTGACAATGCAGTAAATATTTCCCTTTAATCTCAAGTTAAATTATTTTCTCATGACTGGGTGTAAATGTAAACAGGGGCAGAGCTAGAGGGTGGCCATGTTCGCATGTAAATTCCAAAAGGTATAAATGCTTTTGGTGAAATCTAGGGTTGGACACTAAAACAACTTGGGTTTCCATATTTGAGAGTGGTGCCCCACATCTTGTTTGACCTTCTATTCATTTGGATTTTGAATTTTTATCAACTCTTCAAGATTAAATTAATAATCTTCCCAGAATAAAGTTGTTTTTTTATGAGAGATTGAACATTAATAATAATAATAATAATAGAAAAATAAAATGAGGTATGCTGAGCATTTTATGAAGTTATAAAGTTGGTATTAGTTTTACAGATAATTCTTCATGCCTAATGTCTGATGGAAATGCTTCATTTTTTAATACATACACATTAATTATTATCAGTAGCAGGACTTTAAAATGATTGCGCAAACAAATGTGTATTTTGAAGTAACTCTTGAACTGAGCGGTTATGTCAAATCTTAATGTAACTCAAGTTTTTTTCTTGTAATTTTAAGACGTTTTTTTTCTGCTATTAATTATGTAATTAAACAAAAATTATTGCATGTTGGCAATAATATTCCAACGTAAAGTCACAGATAAGATTGAAATAAAAGTCACTTTTTGAAAATATTTATTTCATTTTTAGAAAAGATAGCGACAAAAAAATCAATTAAAATCGGAATTGGTATGAAGAAATCGGAATGTTTTATTTTTAAGCCATACCGCCCAGCCCTAGTGGTTTCTGCGGTAACACTTTATTTGACGGGGTGTGCATAAGACTGACATGACACTGTCATAAAAATGACAAAACACCTGTCATGAACATGAATAAGTCTTCATGAATATTTATGACTGTTGTCATAAAGTGTCATTTGGTAAATAATGACACTTTTAATGCAAAGTTGACGTTATTCAAAATGTCTTTGTTATGACAACCTGACATTAACCAAGAATCATCATCATCATCATATATAATAAATATATCATAATAGTTATCAAAATTTTAAATGTTATGTATCTTTGTGTATTATTACATTACTATGCCACTTGTTATACATTTATTTATGTAATTTAACCAAAATTGTTACAGCAAGATGTCTACAAAGCACTTAAGAACTTCGCATTTAGAACATTATTTTAGGCTGTTTGAAGTAGTGCAGTACACCATCTCCACCAGTGAGACGCAGCAGTGCACCAACAGGCGTGCAGTGTGTTGGTGAAGAAAAAATCTTCATCTTGTTGGCTTCCCTAAATCAAGTTATAATGGCCAGACCTGCTGTTTAAAAAGAAGCCGAAATGTGTCACCTAATACATATCAGGTAGGTGTCTTAACTTTATTTTTTTTATTTTTAGAAAAAAACATTGTCTATGTTTCTCTTTCTTTGTAATGTTAGCTATGAGCAATTCGTACTAATGCTACTTTGCTGTAAGTTAATGTTAGGTAAAGGTATTACACTCCATAACTGTAAGGTTAACCTTTAATTTTAAACGTATTTTAAAGGCATGCAAATAGATTTTTTCCCTCCAATTTTAATCGAGCAAATTAAGAGCTGCTATGTTAGTCAAATTTATCCTTATTTAGAAACTTGGCTGATGTGACATAGTGCTTGTGTTCTTTGCTTTGTCGACTTTATCCACATGAAGACCCATTTTAGCCTAAGGACACATGATTGTTGGGGGCTGGGTGCGACAGAGGTTGCTAATGCTCTTCATTATCGAGGACCAGGTACCAGAGGAAGAAGTCTCTGTTTGACCAAAGAGAAAGAAGCAGATGAAATATTCCCCAATAAAATTATTTAAGTCATTTTTGTGTTACTATTTTCTCCAGGTGAAGGAGGATGAAAGGGAAAGGTAAGTGGGGAATAAGGAGAGCAATACGGTAATCAACATTCACCGGCTGAGTTATTAAGTTACGTTTAGACAACTATTGTTGTCAAATGTAAAACTGGTGTTTAATCTAATTATTTATTAATAAACCTCTTGAAAACATCGACAAGCCAGAGTATCTGGTTGGAAATAATTTTGAATGCTCATTAAGTGAAAAGATACACTCATGTGCCTAAAACTATACATTAAATGATGCATTTTGAACAACAGTGGCAGTCTGTATGAACTTCTGCCAAACTTGATCAGAATAATTTTGTTCAGCTCTAGTCATTATGCTTCTTGTATTAAAAAAATCATTATATTAGACTTTATAACAACCAGTCATGTCAACTCAACCTTTGTCTGCCAGTCTACTATTCTGACAATGTGCAGCAAGGGAGATTCTTGGAATGGTACTTAAATAAATGCTGAATTAAGATAACATTGTTTTTTATTTGTTTTTGTTTCTTTTTTTAAGTGACCACAGTGGATTGAGTCATCACCCACTATGAGAATGTCCAGAAGAGATTGACCAAGTTTGAATTCATGAAGAGGCTTTCACCATGATTAACATTGACCACAACCATTGCAAGAACAGCTATAATTTCTGAGCATTTCCGGACACTTTCAAAGAACTGTTTCCAGGAAAGAAGATCTCCCTGTTTTCAGAGCATTACAGGAAGGCTATAACAAAGGAGATGGCTGACGCAATCAAAGCAAAAAAATAAAAAGATGTTAGGACTGTTGAAAGAACCTTTTTTCATAAGTTAAAGAATAAGTAATTCTGTTTTAGTTTTTTAATCAGTATTTCAGAGTTACAATATGCTGACCAGAAGTTGAACCCTTCTGCACAAGAAGTGCAAGTAATCCTTTGTTTTATTCCAATGTACAAAGGGTTTGTTCTATAGCTATGATGGTAGTTATAAATAGTCCACTGTATTCCACTTTACTTGTGATAAAACTCTGTTAGTATAGCATTTGACACTGTAATAACACTTAATGTTATTACAGTGTTCCTACACTTAATGTAGTATTAATTACTACACTACATTGGTGTAGTAACACTTATGTTACCCCATTAATTGTTATGACATCTTCATAAGTCTTGCTACTTGTTTCACGTTACTTGAGGAAAGAGGAATTATTAATGACTGTGTTGTTAAAGCTTTTGACAGTGTAATAACACTTAATGACATCTGTAACTAGTCCAATGTTTAAGGGAATATATTAATCACGCAATTATAATGACCTTATAACTGTCACAGTTAAGATGACCAACAAATGATAATGTAATAATAAACAAAGATTCATAATATTTTCAATTTTGACAATTAATTATTATGACATATTTATGACCGATGATGATTCTTGGTTAATGTCAAGTTGTCATAACAAAGACATTTTGAATAACGTCAACTTTGCATTAAAAGTGTCATGATTTACTGAATGACACTTTATGACAACAGTCATAAATATTAATGAAGACTTATTTATGTTTATGACAGTGTCATGTCAGTCTTATGTACACCCCGTCAAATAGAGTGTTACCGTTTCTGCTCACTGAAGACAACAGCAAACATGTTTTTATGTGATTTTTGCAGGTGCAGCGTTGGGTCCTTTGTTGGCTGGTTTGATCTCACCCACCGGCTGGAACAATGTTTTCTACATGCTCATCTCTGCTGACATCTTAGCCTGCCTGGTCAGAAATAACACTACAATAGCACTAATTTATAAAAAATCTCTTAATAGCAGTGGTTTAAATTCTGTGTTTTGGCTTCTGTCTGTTGTTATGATGACTACCTGTAATTGTTTACTGCACACAAACTGAATAGTGGCTAATTTTCTGTTGTTTTTTTTCCCCAGTTTTTGACCCGACTTGTCTTTAAGGAAATCAAAGGCTGGTGTGGACGGATTCCCTGAGCCACAGGGTGAGTCACTAACGTGACTGGTTTTAAACATAGAGCCACCAAAAAAAAATCAGAATTATTAGAAGACAGTTTTTTTCTTGTATCTATAATATTTTTCCACTCATTCCACCCATCTCTTACACTTTATCAGTCTTTAAGCATAAATATATTTCAAATAAAATTACCTGACTTTGAGTTGCACTGTAAATGGTTGCACAATTACAGTGCATTCATGATAATTTAGAAAATATGTCATTTCAATTGGTCATTAGTCAGGCCTTTCCAACTGAAATCCAAATGAAAGTAAACAAAAGTAATAAAATAGTCATTCTCTTAACATAACTGTAATTTCTTTTATTTCTTGTTTTTTAGGTTTAAAGAAATGTAATCTCACAATCAAAACAAACTGTCACAGCACTATAACTAAATCAGATCTCTTCTTACTGTATAGCCAAAGAAAGAAAAGCCAGAAGATTCAAGTTACTAAGCTGATGATTGAAGCTTTCTTTTTGTAAAACAACAAAGGAAATGTCACTTTGCAGAGACAAATTTTGATTACCGGTATTCTAAGTTGTCTTAATGTTATTTTATTGTTTGTCTTAATCTTGTTTTTGATTTGCTGTCTCCTCACAAGTAATTCCTTGGGAAATTTGGTAAAGTCAGAGATTAATCAGATGTGCTGTAAAATGCTGTTTATGCTCAGTGTATAAAACCGTCAAATAAATAATGTTAAGAAATCATGCAAGATTCTGTCCCTGTTTTTGTAAGGCATTGCAGCTCACATGTAGCCATAGCTGAAATATGTATCTCATGTACATAGATGCATTTCAATTACAATGTGAAATATTACACATTACAATTTGTGAAATACACAAATTTTCATACGACTGAAAAAACCCCTCATCTGAGCGCAAAACCTTTATCAAAAAGCATGAGTTTTTATGAAACTGGCATGCTTCCATTAAAGCATGTAAAATTGACAGTTTATGTAAAATTCACTCTTTTAGCACTTAATTTTTTTGTGTCTTGAGTTCAAAAAATGTAAATTTATTCTCTCCTGGTACTGTGTAGCTATTTTTATATTGTTTTTTGGAATGTATTTTTCAGTCTGTTCATTTTTCTCTATTCACTGCAACATTTTTCTTGTCTATGACATCACGACATTTGCTGTGGAACTGCTAAATATGGTCATATTTTCTGGCTAATCAGTTTTGTCAATCCACCATTTTTTTCCTTGCAGCAATTTTGTAGTTGAAGTTTGGTTATGCAGAAGTTGCAAGTAAAGAAGTCAAAATATTCAGTTCTAGCATGTATTAATCCACACAATTTCTTACATCACCCCCAGCATCAGAGCCTCTTTGAAGTGTCTGGTTACATTTTATTTTTCTCGAGAATTTGCCCACATAAAATCTGTTTTTGGAGCTTTTATGGACTACTGCTTCGCCAACATCCACCAGGGAGTCAAGAGGGATTTTCTGAAAGAGGTCATCTAATTGAGGCGTCAGTTCCATCTTACTAAAATAAGGCACACAGAAAACTGCATCACTGATTGCAGTCACATCTTACACATGGTGTGTCATGTTCCTTCATGTTATTTTCTTGCACACTGTTCATATAAAGTATGTACTCATTTATTAACAAATCAGTTTGCTACAATGGAAACTTAAATTGACTCCAGAACACTGTGGTAAGCAAATGAGTTCATGATTGAGATAATGACGTTTCATTAACCCTCCATCTCTTTGCTTGACAATTCGTCTAAGGTATTTGTGCTAATTTGTGGTCTTCTATTTCTGCAAACCTGTAAATGTGCAACATAGCCTAACACTTAAGATAACTACATTATTCTAAAAATCTGTTTCACGTCTATCCTAGCTCACAATCGCAACTCATTCAACCATATTAATTTAGAGAGAACAAAGATGCTTTTTTGTCTAGCAACCCTTAAACCATTCTTGGTCTCTTTTTTATTGTCCTATCCTGGATTTTCATTTAAAGGGGGCCTGTTATGCAAAATTCACATTTTGCACATTTTTGTACTTCTATTTGGATCGCAACTACTTCTAAAACAGCCCAAGCAATTAAAAATAAAAATACCCAGTGGTTTTTGGCAATAAGTTAATGGTTTTTGGTGTCTAGAACATGGACCATTTCAAAAACCTCCCGATTTTAAAGTCATGTTCAACAGACACTTTGTTACCTAGCAACCCCAGCCAACCCCAGCCTGTCACCTTGCAACCTAAACTGAGCTCCAGCACATTTGGTCATCTGGTTATACTGCTACATGTACAGTATATGCATTATATATTGGCTGCTGGAAAAGACAAGTGCTTTATTGTTGACTTATTATTCAGAAACCACTTGGTTTTTGGATAGTAAGTCAGAAATCTCCTGCACAACCAATTATAGAATAAATTATAGTAGCAAGGGAACCAAAAATAGCTCAATCTGAAAGAAGCTCAAAATAGGCAGAACTGACCAGACCAAAATCTTATCTAAGAATGATTTTGTGCAAAAACATTTAATGAACATGTATTGTATAGCTCATATATCTATCCCACCCTGTGCAAGGAAGCATAATAGGTCACCCTTAGCATATTAACTAAGTCTTGAAATTCTAAGAGATCTATTTTTTCCAATGTCTTGGAACAGTCTGAACCTCACAAGTTAGGGTGATTTTGCTTGGAATAATGTGTACTTTTAGGAAATTTAGCTACTGTCTTAAATGTTTTCTACTCGTCAATGATCTTACAGAAGGATGAAAGAAATAACATTGTTTGAAAATAACTACATTTCCTTTTCCAGGTGTATGATCTCCAAAAATTCTGTCTCCAACCGGTTGATGGGTATCCTCCTTAGTATGGGGGAACTGTTCTGCCTTAATCCAAGAGCACACTTTTTCAGTCTGAAAGCAAGACTTTATGTTTTTTGTTTTACAAGCATTACAAGTTTTGAGAAGAAAGACATGAAGTCCTGCTTTCAAAATTAAAATGTAAGCAAAAGTATTAAAAGTTTTGAGAACAAAAAACATGAAATCATGTTTTCAGACTGAAAATGTGTGCTCTTGGATTATGGCAGAACAATTCCCCCATACCTTAGCAAAGTGTTAAAACCACTGTTTCTACAGTCCAAAACTCTTTGTCAGTTCCTGCTATTCATGGAAATTCTTTTCCTGGTGACTGCAGATCAAACAGAAGACTTCCTTTACTGATTGCAAGTTCAGTTGCATTTTAGTGAAAACACAATTTTATTTATAACATGTCAGAAAGAACCTACTGTAACAATACAGATCATAACTGAATTGGCCTTATCAAATGCTGTGACATATGTTTTTTTTCCATGCCACAGCATCATTCCATACAATTAAATAAAACATCAAATTAACAATGAAAAAAGAAATTACAAACCAAAATCGAACACAACAAAAGAAATGGTCAGACCTTCAAATAGAAATTGATAGGCGATTCATGGGGAAAAATGGATATAAAGTGGAAAATAAAGTAGCGAGAAGCTTAATTTATGTCCAGCAGACGGCAGCAGTTTTTCATGAGCTCTAAAATACAGCTTAAAGATGGAGATTTTTTTCTTACAAACCAAAAAATCCTTTAAAAATAAAGAAACAACTGTTTCTACAAATGCTTTTAACTAATTCAGGCTGATCTATTGTTTTCCATAAACCAATACTAACTAATATAGAGTAGACCCGTTTGAAAAAATAATAATAGGAGTTTTGTATGCTTTCATTTTGCCTGCATGCCATCTAGGCTGTGAAAACACTTGAAATTCAACCAAAAACACAGTGAGTGAAACATATAGGAGACATTAAATAACATTCTCTGAAAAGGGGGCTCTGTGGGTTATGGAAGTTAAACTGGAAGATTTCAGAATTACTTTTAATCATTTTTACACTAAAAAACAGTTTTCTAAAACTGTGGAAGGAAGCTTTAATTAGCTCATTTCTGGAAAATTGATTGCTTGTAAAGCTATAATTTCACCCCTTATTTCAGGTCTAGTTCCTGTTATCTGCCAATTAAAGTGTTAATTTTAATTTCATACTCTCATCATAGAAATTAATGTTATAGCTGGGTCAAACAGGTAAAACTTTGCTTTTGGACTGAACAGTGCAGGCTAACATTAAGCTACTGTAATAACAATGACTTGTAGGAACCTTAAAAATGTACAGACAATGCCTAAAAGTCTGGTCTGTGCTAGGAAACCATCCAACTTAAATCTTAAACTTTAATTTTAATCCTGATGGAAAAAGAAGTCAGATATAAAGATAGAACTTTGCTAATGTCTGAAATGTACAATAAATGCAAGCTTGAGATACTCAGGATGATCAAAGGTAAATTTCAAACCACATTTGGATTGTTTATATCTCAGTATTTCTAGACTAGACTTGTTTGGAAAAAAGTGATACTTTGTCCAATTTTATGCTTAAAATTAGAAAAATTACTTAAGCAGCATTGGTAATATTATTAGGTGATCTAGTGTTAATTTCATTTTTATATTCCAAAGAATATTTTCCTAAAGTGATAAGAATGCAGTATCTCTATATTCTTATCCCTTGTCCTTCCATTTGTACTGTATCTAATGTGTAATATGTGACTAACTTTTAAACTTATTTTGTGAATTGGGGCTATATAAACAACATTTAAACTAAATATGAGCACACCTAACCACTGTTAACAGCATATTACCAGTTTTGTCAAAGATGACGTAGGAAGCAGTTTTTTTAGTTTTTTTGTAATGTTAGTGAATCTGCAAATGAGTCCTTCAACATTTAAATCAATTATTTGGGTTTTTAGCACGAGTAGTCAAACATGAGACTTCCTGCTGTCACTTCTGATGATTATTTCTCTTGATCCTTCATTTTTCAGTCGAATAAGGAGTCCTGTAAGCACTAATCGAACAGCTCCTGGCTTCTTGGATCTTCCATGAGTGATGAACTGGCAGGAAATGTGTGTATTAAAGTCCAATCCTTTATAGTCCCGGTTTGTGTTATGTATCTGTTTTGTTGGTATAGCATTGAGTTGTAACCCTGCTTGAAGCAGGGAGAGTGTTAATCAATCTTCAAAAGCTTCATATGTACAGTTTGTGGTACTCAGTGATGATAAGCAGCAGGATTCCAAGTGCGATACCAAGAACTGAAACAATAAAGCATCATTAATCAAAAAAAATATCCTTGGATAAAATGGACAAGTATGATTGAGTATTAGGGCCACAGTAAGAAAATAAAAAAGTAAAATTACAAGAATAAAGTCATAATATTACAAGAATAAACTCGTATGAGAATAAAGTCATAGTATTACAACTTTATTGTCGAAATAAGTCATAATTTTGACAAAATAGTATTATGATTTTATTCTCGTAATACCACAACTTTATTCTTGTATTATTTCAATTTTATTCTTGTAATATTATGACTTTAATCTCAAACAATTTATTCTCATAAGATGACTTTATTTCTTAGTATATCCCTATGCTCCGTCGCAGACAACACAGTCAATACATAATTAAACCTTTAATTTTGTTGTCTAAACCAGGGTTTTCCATTTTGGAAGAGACATCTGACCAGTTAACAGATGTTAACAGTTGAGTCAGTTAACAGCATAGCTAAAATAACACAAACATCATCAACACCCAATATGTTTTTATCAATGCTATGTTTTTATTATTATTTCTTCAAACATTTCTAGCAGAAATGTGCTTTAAAATGAACATTTTTGATATTTTGTTTATTTTCTATGGAGGATCAAAAACTCACAATGAAGTCCAGTTCCTGATTTTAGGAACAATTTGTCTAACTCCTAAAAGTAAATTGTTTAAACAATTTACTAAAAGTGTTGCAGCAGGAAACAGGTGTCCGGGCATCCTTAAAAATCTTAAAAAGAAACAAAAATGAAAGCTTTAAAATGTCTCAAATTAATTTTTAAAAAGCAAGATGACCTCAAATACATTAATCCCAGGTCCTAAATTTTGTCTTGGCAGGACTGTTTAATGCTGTATGTTATGTTTGTTTTTTGTTCGCAGAACTTTGAGTCGCATTCAGACATCTTCATTGCATTCTGTGACTCGAACTAGCAGCTACTTCCTTTGGTAGCTATTTAGCTAGCTTTTTTGCATCTACCATGGGTGCAAAGGACTGATAATATGGTCCAATGAATTTAAATGGTTGATTCATGCTTTGAAATTTGAATTAAGGTGCATTTTATTTAGAAGTTTCAGTTCTTATTTTGGTAGTTTTACCTTTAGGGGAAGTACATTCAACTATGTAGAAAACAAGGATAAACAGTGAAAGAAGGAAATGCCAAACATTAAATCTGCTGGTTTTAGAGTCATTTTAAACTCCTGGGTGACGGACACAATGCATGTTAGTTCATTACATTTAGTGTGTTTATGGATGTGTACAGAATTAATGAAAGTCAAGTTAAAAGTTAAATATTGATTTATTGGCATGGCACCTACAGTTGCCATGTCAACAGCTGGTTGTCATCCTATTCATGTTAAACTGTAGTAAGAGAGACTTCAAGAATCTGGTATTTACTTAGATGTTTGAATGTGTTTAATATGGTCTAAAATCACTCTAAAGTCAACCTTTTGTGTATTATGTAAGAGCAAACAGTAGTTTGATGATTCTGTTTTATTTTTCTTTATAGCTCTTATGGTATATTCAACACAAAATCGTTCTGAAGACATAGTGTGAGCGACCATTATTCAGCCACGAATGCTATGAGTTAGTGCCAATTTTTCACCAGTTGACTGGACAAAATTCATACATTTCTGTGGAGATATAGGTCTTTAAAAGTCTTACGTTTGAGTTGGTAAAATTTACAGAAACCATGAGAAAAGCTTAAGGTTTCACAAAGTAAAAACAAGAAATCTTTAGTGTTAATTTTACCTCGGTGCACTGTAGGAAGCTGGGTTGACCTGAGAGGTCAAAGCAACTGAAGCTGCAGATAGACTGTTGGGAGACGGTTCCCGACTCGTGCTGTTTGGGGATGAATTTGAAGAAACTGAAAGGCAAAAGTCCAAACATAGTCAAAATCATACAGATTTTGCTTAGAGTAGTTTGACATTTCAATATTTGAATTTTGACAGAAACTACCCAGACTTTCAGGAAAAGGCATCTGCTACATAATTAAAAAGTGCTTACCTCCACCTGAAGCCAAAGGGCTGTAGGACCTTGAAGTTGAGGCCTAAAACAGTTTTGAAACAGATTTTGATATTGTATGATGAAGAATTAAAATATGCAAATATAAAAGTGTGTAACCTCAAATGCCAAATCTTATTTGTTATATTTGTCGTGATTTGAGGAGTCGGACATATAAGAATGAAAAATGTGGAAATTAAATCATTGTATGGTTTTAAATAACATATTTTTGAAATCAATACAAGACTATTAGTATATAAGGTTATTATTGAGGTATAAACATGTACTTTAATCAATTTGTACAAAAATAAATTATGTTTAAATTACTAAAGGATGAAAATAAGTTAAAAAAACTAAAGAAAGTAACAAAATGGACAATCTCGAATAGTATTTGCACTATTATTATTCAGAATTAGATGAAAAAACAAACAATAGTCTTAATAGTGGGTGTAAACCCAATGGAGTTTATTATCAAATTGTACAACTAACCATTCTGGAGTTGTAGCTGTGTGATTTGACTGGTAAAGTAGCTACAGGACAGTAGATCCTTTTCTCCTTTTGACGACGATTACAGAACCAAACTCGAACCACCTCCTTCTCCATGGAAAGTTGCTCAGAAATTAGGGTTATCTCCTCTGAGTTGGGCTTTGGATTCTGAAAACCAAAAAAAAGATGACTGTCTGACTTTAGAAAATTATCTAATCAGGACAAGTGTACTTTCAGTGACATTCCAGAATCCTGTGGTATAATGGAGCATAGGCGAAAATTCAAGATGAGAGACAACACGCCCCCGCCACAGCCAATCGGAACCGGTGCGCCGCGCCGCACCAGCTAATCGTCGTTCACGGATCCCTTCAAAGGCTAACCTACCTTGGGTCTACCTGCTCATCAGTCGCGCTTTGATTCTACGTGTGTGCTTTTCCTACCTCTCCGACATTCTGTCAGCTAGTTCCAGCTGCCTCCCCTTCGTCAGCAATCCCGGTCCTTCCGTCCCCAATCCGGCCCGCAGAAGCACCCTCCGATCGTCCTTCCCTTCTTTCAAGGCCCAAATCCAGGGATGTCCCTCGCCTGCCGGCTGCGCTCCTGTTGACTTCCAGCTACTCCTCACCGATCTAACCACCCGGCGGCGGCAAAGCTGGAATTTTTCCGTCCTTCCCTCATTCATGTCGCAGGCGTCCTCTGCCATCCGCCTGGTTCCCCGCTCCTGCTCACCATCGTCGGCTGCTGCAGCTCACTGGCGCTGTCCCCTGCAGCCAAGCGGTGGTTGTGTCCACGATCCGCCGCGGCTCCACCGACGCACATCGGCTCTTCCTGCTCTCGTCCCATCCTGAACTCGATCCGTTGCCTGAACGTCTCTCCCAGTTCACCTCCGGGAGAATGCCGCCATCAGACCGCTTCGCTCACTTCCGCGCATCTCGGCTCGCAGCCGGCTCTTCAGCCTCATCAACGGACAACCTCATTTGCGCCCTTTGGGGCGTTGTCTAAGACGTACCCAAGCCCGACTCGTTCACTTTCCGTTCGCATCACTTATGGAGGAATTTAAAGGTGCATAAACTCATGGAATATATAAATAAAGAAATACAAGAGACTCGGAACTCCTTCTGCACATAGTCGAACGGGAAGAGATTTTTATGCACATCTGAGAAACCAAATCATCACATTCACATCGTTACAGAAATCCAAAACTTTTTGATATCAGTTTTTTATAGTGTCCCAGCTCTATTGGTGTGTATTGGGAAGCCTCGGCCAATGGCGTTGCTCTCCTCCATATGCGTAGCACTTCTGGCTCGGTCTTTCACTAGACTTGTATTGGAAGTTCCGAGAATTAGGAGTTGACCTCCTGGAATAATTAGAGACGCCTTGATCAACATCGGCTCAGTTTCAGACGAACTATTAGTCAAATCGTTTGTTCCTAATCTGTCCAAACAGCTTACTTCCCAAGTCATATTTTGGTCCAACTTTGTGCTTTGCATGCAAGGGAAAGGGAGTGTGTCAGGTCAGTTTGACTCAGTCCATTTGACACAGTACATTTCTTTTAGGTTAAAACATATGTTAGTGTGAACCAATCAAACAACATAATTTTTAACTATTAACATAATTATATTCCTCTACACATGCCACTGTCAGCGCACCAGTACCTTTAACTAATGTTTAGCTCGCCTCCTATTGCCGATCTGTCTTGGCATCTTCAGGGTCGTGATTAGCTCAATTCGTGCTAAGAGCCGGGTTTTAAATCTGATCCGAGTCTCACCGGCTCCGCCTTTGGCGGACACTCTTCGTCAGCTTCAATTTGGTATTTCCCCACCCTGGCCACCATAACCCCCCATCGCTTTGGATCGCTCCAAATCTGTCAGGAATCCCAGTTCGTCTCTTAGCTCATTCTGCCCTCCAGCCCCAGCTGCCCGGTGGTCTCTTAATCGCAGCGCCATTTTCTTTAAGTGTTCTGTGACCAGTAGAGGGGATTTATTTTAAAGTTATATATAAAATGCACCTGAACACAATTGGAGTTATGTGCTCATAACTTCACGAGCGTCCTCTTCAGGTCATTCATAGTTCGCAACGTAGCTCGCCCTGACAGCTTCCTTCCTCCTCATCTGTCGGTTCCGACTCATATCAAGGAGGCATACAAGCAGCGAGTAGGCTACGCAGACATGGGCATTAAGGAGGTCCGTTTCATCTGCACATGCCGTCAGTCCGACACGCAACAAGATAAAACCAGACAACGTTTTTTCTGATAAATGATGGTCACTCGTGCTTGTCGCGGTTGCTATGCGTAATTACTGCTGGAGCTAGTTGCAGCCAACCACAAAGCACACTCGCATAAAACAAGCCTCCCGTTCCCTGATAGTCTGACTGCTTACCACCAAGTCGGACCGTCGCTGGCAATAAAACTTACGAAGATCTAACTTCCCCGTCATGTGGCAGATTACCTAAAAGCTTTATCAGTAATCCCTTTCTGTCGGTTGCAACCACCCGTTCGAGCCGGGCGTATGAGGAGCTTTCATTGGTTTAAAACAGAACACCAGCCCCCGACGTCGACTCATGGTCTCGTGTACGTGCTCTGGTTACCGCTTCAGCAGGAATCCTGACTTATTCTACCCCTTTTCCCGCGTTCTCTAAATGATCTTTTTGGGGGATTTACAGGACAGGTGCAGGCCCCTATTATCTAGGTGCGCCGCATCCATGAAGTCATGCTCATCTCTTAGCGATCCAACTTAGTCTCATTGCCCCCAGTACAAAATAAAAACATTCCAGGATTTCAAGAATTACAAACCATGCATTTATCCGTAGTTGCATTATTAATTAATTAATTAAGCAGGATTCGTATATCTGTGCAACTTAAACATATCACAGCAGTTTAAAGTCTTAAAATTTCGATAATGTGGTTTGTAGTTTATTTGCAGCCTTTTGCTGCCATCTGCTGGTCAAATTAGATATAACTGTTTTTAGCGAGCGAAAATAATCACTTTCATTTATTCTGCCTTCTTTATTTTGTAGACTATTCGCAGCTATATTAAAGAACTAGGACCTGAAATCTCTCCTCTCATCCTTTACGGGATGCTAGTGGTGGCTGTTCCATTTAAAGAACTAGCATTAAATAAAGGGAGCACATCACCTACGTTCCTCTCTCCCGAAGTCCCCACAGCTCTGCTCGGTCTTTAAATTCTTGGCTTAAGAATCCAAGATGCATGGGCTTCCCTCTGGCCATTTCCAGATCACAGGCAGCCAGGACTGCCCCTCCAGGTCCAGTCATAACTCCCACATCTGCCGCCGTTCAAGGCGTCCCTACAGCTTCCCTTCTTCAGCTATTTCCTACATCCGCAGTCTGCTCGTGGGAATCAGTTTTCACGCTAAGCTTCAGCAACCTAGCACATCATCTAGTCTTTTCTCGAACCCCGCTGTGAAACTCCTTCTCAAGGGATTTCTAAGCATAGCTCCTCTAATCCTGATCGCCGGAAACCTATCACACTCCCATTACTTAGGAATCTCATCACTGCGCTCCGATCCGGTGCCTTCTCCCCCTACATCAAAGCGCTCCTCTCATGCGCTTTCCTCCTAGCCTTCTATGGATTTCTTAGACTGAGTGAGTTCACATCTGCATCTAAAGTATTCAATCCGTCAAGAGATTTATCTATCTCCGATCTTAAATTCTTCCCTGCCCACTACAACCTCCTTATAAAGCACACCAAAACGAAAGGTCCATGTACTATCTCCACTGCACGCACAGACGGTCCGTTCTGCCCATTCCGCGCAATGTTCAAAATCATGTGCAAAAGGCATCAACTCAGCCACGAATCCAAACTCCGGTTTCTCACTCCTGAAGGCTTCCCTATGACCGCTAACTGGTTCATCCGCCACATCAGACTGACTCTAGCAGCTTACGATCTTCCCCCTAGCCACTTCTCGGGCCATTCTTTTAGAATAGGCGCTGCCACATCTGCCGCCGTACAAGGCGTCACTACAGCTTCCCTCCTTCAGCCCGGCCTCTGGTCATCCTCGGTCTTCTCATCTTACATTAGACCAGATCTTTCAGCTTTGCTCGAAGCTCAACGTTCAATGTCCGCAGGTGAGCATCTCATCAAATGACTGGTGGTGGAGCGTTTGGCCATCTTTAACATCTATTTCTATCTAGGAGATCCGGCCCGACTAGCAGTCCATGGCTCGGCAGCAGCAGTTTCATCTACCGCAGTACATCAAGCATCGTGCCTAACAAGTCTTGTCAGACTGCAGGCCCCTGTCAACGCTGCTCGCGTGGAATGTGGAATGCTAGCATACATTGCTACTTGAAACATAATGAATTCGAGGTAGTTAGAATTGTTATGAAATAAAGCGCATAATTTTTTCTTATGAAATGAAAGTGTCTGAAATCTACTTAACTTCACAGCATCTTGTGTAAGAACAAACAAAAAAATGTTTGGGCATAGTTGAAAGATGCTTGTCTTTCAACTATGCCATTCCGCATAATTTGAGTGTTAACAGTGAGCTCAAGGCACAATTGATATGACAAAATGCAGTTTAGGCCGCAAAGGTAAGCTACTGTAGATGCCAATATAAAAATGATAATTATTAGCATTAGTCTGGCAGTAGCAGCCAATGACATGCTCTATTTTGCTAACATGCTAAATGTTGCTAATTAAAACATAATCGATTATACTGTTAAAATTTAAATACCTATTAAATAAAATAAAATTTTATCTATCACAAAAAAGGTTAACCAAATCATGTGCCCAAAAGCATTGCCTATTTATGCTTTTGCTTTAGCAGACATGTTTAGCCATATTATGGCTAAATATGCTTTATTTAGAAATAATTGGTATGCTAATATACAAGGAGGACATAATTCACAACTTAAGAACTTAGAGTTAGAAGAGTTTAAAGCTCAAAGGTAAGCTAATTGCTAACATCAGCACATTAACACTACACTTTGTTCTAGCAGGCTAGCATGCTAAATGTTTCCAATTTGACTGTTGATTATAAACCTTATTCCTAGCTCCTTGAGGCTTTGCATGAATTGTAAGTTTCGACTTCCTCCGCAAATCGGAACTGCCATTTGTGTACATTGTAAATGCTTTTTCTTATAGTTGATCATGTTGCTTTTCATGTCTCCTTATTTCTTTTATTCCTCCTAATTGATGGAGATGTTTATGCAATATAGTCATCATAAGGTATTATTTATAATGTATGCTTTATGCATTCTAATTCTATTGCTAATACCATATAAAAAGAATAATTAATGTTACCACTGCACTCCAGAACTGAGGGGGATGATGTTTCATGTCATCGGTGCAGTCTCTACCGTTTCTTTTACTATTAAATCAATATAATAATAATTTACCATAATAAACAAACTACTAATCTGTTCAAGTTTGTTATGTTGTTTTTGTTTTTGAGTTTTAAGGTTTTGAGCATTCTTAAGAAATAGAATGCATAAATAATACCTATAGGTCAAGTCATGGCAGTGACAGGTATAGTAGCACCAGTGGCGTGCGCTGAGGTTCATAGCTGGTGAGGCGCTGACTTCATCATAATCAGATTTACAAATATAGACCCCCTGCATGTTATTGTTTACATAAGGAAAGTTTGCGCATGCGGACAACGCTGGAGGGCAAAAAGACTATTCTTTAACATGTCATCCATAGCCGCGCTACCGCCGTAGAATAACTCCATTAACTCAAACAAACTTGGACATGTAGATATTATGTGCACATATTAACTAACCATGAATGTTTCCACAGAACCTTACTTCAATTTTAATCATTTCTCTGGTCAAAGTTTCATTACATATTTAGAATAAAAACGGATCAAATTTTAAACTATTTCTAAACCAGATTTTCTTATTTTTAAAACTTTTTTTGGACATGCGGAGCATAGCATTTCGGGCTGTGCTCCACAGTAAAGGAAAAAACCGTTAAAGTACAACTCAAAACCACGTCTTTCTCGCTCTCTGTATATGCGCAGCTACGCGCAGACTCGTTGCCATAGCAACTGACAACGCCACAAAAAAATCACTCAGATACTTCCCACAAAGAGCAGAACATTCATTCTGTTGCAGTAGTATTGTTTTAGGCTTAATGTTTATTTTGCGATTATTAATAAGTGGTAAGAGGAGAAAACTATAAATATATCGCTACACTTGACTTTACTGTATGGCTAGCTCGCTGTTACTCTCTATTACTCTGCAGTTGTGGAGTCACAATGACTGGGATCATGAGCGCCCCCTGCCATGAGGCAAGAGAACTGCCTTCCTCACCTCGAATCTGTTCTCTGCCGTTTCTGATCGCTCCTCAACACACGAAATACGTTACACACAGATGGTGACGAAAACACTATACATTATATATACAAGCTAAATCATGGAAAATAAGTTCATACATTAAATGTTTTTTAGCCATTTTATTGGCAAATAGGAGGAACATGCTCCTATAGAATGGCAGCCAGTGAAGTTAGCGAGAGGTTGATCAATCCCAGGTGAGGCTCGGCTCGCTGCTGCCTCACCGGCTTCATTGCCGAGCGTTTGAATGGGAAAATGCAAAAATTCAGCGATTTTGAAGAAGGAATAGTCAGAATTGGTTAAGCTAAATAAAAAATAGGTACTTTACAGTATAAACCACAGGGTGAAAATAGCAATATAAATTATTTTATCATTATACATCAGGGCAGTGCAGAGACCTTTGGAGGGGCAGGGGCTCAAATTTAAAAAAGGGACACATTGAACAAAAACTCCATACAACAACATAGCAACAACCCATATTAATCAAGAATCTAATTAGATCCTACTATATCATTACCATCATGCGGGGAAATGCAAAGCAAATATAGTCTATTTTCCCCAACAGGTATAAGGTTTCTGTTTCTGCTGCTGACAGTCCTGGAGGGCTGAGCTGATCTGAGACTGTAGCTGTTAAACAGACCAGATGAGAGAAAGTCGCTGATTATGAAGTTATGAAATAAGCAAAATTGCTGCCATTTTACTAATTAAGCCCTAATAATATCTATTTTACCTCTAGAACAACCTGGCTGCAGACTGATTTATAGATCAAAAAACTCATATAATATAAACTATTATATAGTTTGCTAACATCAAACTATATAATAGTTTGATGTTAGCACCTCTGAGACCTAGAATTATAAGACTGGAATATCAAGGCAAAGAAAACTCAGTAGCTGCTGGTAGGGCCCATTCAGGGGCCTCCAGACACTCAGGGGCCCCTAGAAATGGTTTAATTGTAACACAGACCATAGATCTAAACCTGTAGCATCATTTATAGAGAATGACAATGCTATTACATTTTATTTAATGCATTCAGCTGAGAAAAATAAATTGTACATTTAGGATTTAATTAGGAAGTTTACTTTGTAAAAGTTTAAAGAATCATCTTGATAGTTTGATTGTTGTGTTACCATGGCTACAATATGGTGTAATCTTTGTGTTTGAATTGGGTTTCTTCACAAATACATCACAGCAAATAACCAATAATCAGTGATTGATTTTAAACTCTGCCAATAAACCTGGTCTCCCTCTCACAGATTCACCTTATCGATATTTAAACATGTTAGTGATGCTGAGGTTCTTAGTAGGACGGGTTCCGGAGGGAGGGGGGTTCTGTCTAAGGCCCCATATTACCTTCGGCCGGCCCTGGAGGAACAGCCGCTGCAATGCGCATCTCTGGAATCTACCTGGAGTCCCCCGGTGGCCCCTGTCAGTCCGCCGATGCTTTGGAGACATTTTGATTCATTTCATTGTGGCATGTTTGGCTTTTTGCTGCGGTTCGAATTATTTCTACAATATTTTCTCTGATGTTTATTTTGTGAACTCTAAATGCTCTGGGCCGAATCTTCCCTTAACACTTGAGGTTCTGCAATAACTTCTATTTACAGCCCAGAACCTCCAGCCCAGATCCCGTCAGCAGCGGCTTTAACCCTCCTGGTAGAAACGTTAAGGAGAAGCAGAGAGAACAGTCAGCAGGTGGTACCACCCGATACCAGGTGGTACCGGTGGTACTGGGGCTTTGAGCTGCGTTGCAACTCGCAGTGACAGTCGGTACCGTGTCTTATATCAGGATGTCTGATAATTAGATATTCTTTGTATCTATTGGTGGACCGACTCAGACTGCATGTAGTGAACTGGGCTTTTAGCAGAATGATCAAGTTAAAGTCAGAAGTTTTCTCTGCAGCTGAAGCATTTCTGTGTTTATGGGCGAGGCGGGTTTTGTCCTGCTATTGCAAGGACGATTATAAAAATAGAAATAGAAAGTTTTCCTAACGTCAACATCAGACCTACGTTTTATTCACAAACCAGTGTATGAAAAAATATTCTTGCCCATAATTTGATAGTTAGAGGACATAGATCCTCCTCCTCCCCACCATGGAGCACCTGAGTGAGTTTATTTTTACTGAATTATTATATTTAGCTAAATATTATTGCTGAGGTGCACAAACAGGCCTACTGCCATACAGATTAAAAATAAAATAAAAAAATTTTTTTGAAGAAAAAAAAAAAAGGCATAGGGGCATGAAGGATAAAAAGGGCAGGGGCTCAAGCCCCCCTCGACCCCCTCTGCACGTGCCTGTTATACATTGTCTTTCCATGATGACCACGACCTGCCAGTGATCTGCCACAGGCTGCCACAAACTGCGAATAACGGCAGCTTCTAGCTTCTGTGACATATGCCACAGTTTTTGTGTCAGTCTGAATATCAATTATTTTATTTTGAACAGAAAAAAACAGAATACATAAATTTTTTGGATACATTCGCATATGTCAATTTACAATCTCTAATTTATAGACATTTAAAGAGCCTCAGTGAAAACGTGTTTATATATTCTTAACTTTTTGGTGCAAAAAACCAGATTGATAATCAATGTATTCACTGCATGTTTATGTTTGTGTACTTTTGCATTCCCTTGCAATAACGTATTGATCAGTTAATGCTGCATAACTGAATACTGAAAGTCTTTTACGGTGGCCACTTTAATATAAAGTTTTCAGAATGTTTTTCCATGTATATTAATATCTCGTTTGAGATACCTGAAGTTTTGTATCATTTTATTTAGCATAGAAATTCACCACAAACTTATGTGCAAAATGCAAAAGCAAAACAGGTCAAACATGGGCTTTCTACCAGTGGCACAAAAGGTGGCTATGCAGTGTATACAACGCATAGGGGCTCTGCACTAGAGGGGGCGCAAAAACGATGTGGGGAATTTTTTTTTTATAGTCAGCATTTTATGTACTTAACAGCTATTTGTGTATGAAATGATCAATAACAGAGGAACAGCACTGATTAGGCGCCCCCCTCCCTGCCAGCCGCTCTCCCCTCCCATACAGGTAGCTTGGGCAGCGGCCCTTCGAGAACATGCTGAGGCGCGTTTTTTTCTTTTAAATTTGTAGTAATGCTGTCATGAACTGTTGTAGTGAAAGCGGTGAGGGAGACGCAGCAGACCCAGATGAGATGAATGATGGAAGTTTAATGATGAAAATATACTTAAATAAGTTTAAAAGTCCACAAAACCTGGCAGCACGGTAGAGCGGAAGGCTAGGACTCAGCACTGGTAACAACAGGCTACACGCATGGACCAGACACATTGACCAGGACCCGACAGAGACGCTGAGACACAGGTGACATTAAATACACGGGAGGGTAATCAGAGAAACGAGGCACACCTGGGAAACAATCAAGGGGAAGACAGGACAACACGAAGACTCAGGGACACAGAAAACTCTAAATAAATACATAGAAAAACACAGAACATGACAAATGCCTCGACAACAGGGAGCTAAAGATGGGCGCAGGAAAAACTCCGGGGCACAAAACAGAAAACGGAAGAGGGGGAAGAATAAAGATGTTGGAGAGACGAAGAAAAGCTTTTCAAAGTGGTTGAAAGACAGTAGGTAAGAAATGTCAGTGTATCAACAAGAGAGTTGTAAATATTCAGGTTAGCTTAAGCTAGGCTAAAATGACAGGCGGTTGTTGTTGTCTCTGCCCCGTATTGAACCAATACGGGACGCGATTTATTCCGTATTGCTATAATGTCTGATAGACACACCTATCACACACATCTCAACAATAAGTGTAATAATAATGACCAAAACAAAACAGGGAAATATTAGGGTCAGCTAAATTGTCGTTGCGGGACCTAAATAGGACCCCACGAACTGATGCTGTTGTCATGGTTACCTAGAGACGGACACTACGCAGCCGCGGTGAGTTGCTATCAACCAGTGTCTTTTTAAAATGTCCACCCAATACTACACCGTCCTTAGAAGTAAAACCTCTGGCAAAAATACAGATGGTAGTGGGAAGACACAGGCTAAACAATCACAGTGACGTTTAATAGGGGCATTAAAATAAATGTGTCGGTGACATTCAGTGGCACCCATTGGGTTTGATATCAGAAGAATGGATCAGGAGAGGAACCACAGACCCGTCAGAACCTAAAGAACCAGACATCAGTCTCTTCATCCCTCAATCATTTCCTGAGACCGAAAAATAATATAGATGGCAATTTAAAGAACAAATCATACAAGTAGATTAATAGTAAATAAATATTGTGAAGAGAACATTAAAAATGTTTGTTAGGATTGTGTAGGAAAAATGCTGATATCTTTTATAAATACAGTGTTTTGTGGTCAATATTATTTAACCATTTTATTAATGTGGGTTGCCAGTTTCAATCAGGCTTCCTATCAAGCTATAAGAATGATAGAAAACATGCTAACAAAAAGCCTCAGACCTGCAGACACAGGCTAACAGAAGCGGCTCTTTGGCTCACTTGTACAAGTTTATGTCGGGGGGTGGGGGCCGGTGAGATGTTCGCATCCACCTCAAAAATATGTAGTTGCGCCAATGCTTTCTACCTCTTTCCAGCCGATATAAACATAAACTTTCCATAAGAAGAAAGCAAAAATATATTTAAACTATTTGGACTATTTCTGACTTATTTTCACGAGGTAATAAATTCTTCTGACTGTTTTGATTATGTCTTTTTTGTGTTGGTAGTTCGAATGGCTAATAAAGGGCCGTTTTCATGTGCAGTTCCATCTCAACTTTACATAAACAGACACAAACATGCAGTGAATTACAGAAGTGAATTGCGTTTATACAATATAGTTATCACGTTTCTGAATTATAATTATTACCTTCGTACAGTATGATTATTACGTTTATACAGTGCATCATCATGTTTCTACAAAGTAACTATCACGTTTAACATTTCCCCATGTCCTTTTATTGGCTCCATAGCAGATCCACCAGTTTTGTTGTTGTTTTTTTTCTAAATAAAATCATTTATTTTCAATCTGTGGAATGTGTCACCAAATCCCGGGTTGTGGCAGCAGGTCAAGGCCGCCACGACCTGGCATGGGAGGTCACTGGCAGGTCATGGCAGCCTAAGCATTTTTGATTTGATCATTTTTCGGCATTAAAGCCTGCTTTTATATATATAAACAAATCTCATTATTTCTCAATGTAATTTACACTGAGGGGTTCTGGTCAGGTCCTAAAACTGGTTAACGAACTTGGGTGGTGCACAGAGACAAAGATGAATGATCTCCAACAATTGGACATAAGAAACAGAACTGAAAGTTCATTTTTGTTTATCTTACGTCAAGAAAACGTTTCTCCAGTGTCAACTTGATGTTTGTTTCTATGCTTGTCCTCTTTTTTCGCTTGCGTCCGTAGCCTTCCATCAGAGGCGGCAGAGAGGCTGAAGTGCTTATCGAGTCAGAGGGTGAATTCTCTAAAATAAAAAGAAACGAAAATTGCTCTTACCTGAAAATGAAAGTGAAAGAACCCACAGAACATGTTCAATAGTATTTTTGGTTGTAGAATTCTGCTACTGTTTTTGTTGTATAGTTTCTTGAGTTTCTTTGGTGTTTTATCATATTGTAGTGCCTCTTAAAACACTTTTTTCACATAACTCATACATTTTATTGACAAATGTTTGCATTTCAGGATTTTTTTTAAAGAAAATGAATTTCATACAGCTCTCTTACCATATAATCTCATACTATCAAGTATTTCAATATACCTGCATCACTGAGCCACTTCTCCAGCAGTGGTTTGAGCTTGCACATATTCTTGAAGCTGAGGTTGAGCGCTTCGAATCGTGATATTGTTGTCTGGCTGAAATCATTACCATAGAGTTTTCCCATCGCCAGACCCACATCTCCCTGTGACAAGACAAAGACACAGCAAAATAAATAAAGGAATTACAGGAATTAAATCTCTATGTACACTGCAAAAAACACAAAATCTTACCAAGTATTTTTGGTCTAGTTTCTAGTGTAAATATCTTAAGGCGCTTTTCCACTAGACTGCCTCTCACCGGTACGATCTCGGTCCGGCACGACTCAGCCAGGCTGTTCTCAGACTCTTGTACCTACTTCAGTGGTAGTACTAGCAGGAGGGACTGAGCAGGGTACAGCACAGAAACAATTTGATTTATAGCTGACCACATTCATTGATTGGCTCGTGAGTTACTTCACTGAAAACTGCAAACAACATTTAGCGTTTAGTATTTAAAGTTTGGCTGTGGACCGCAGACATGTCGTCTGCTATCGGGGAGCCGAGTACTGAGGAGTTTAATTATGAGTTTTCATCAGGAGCAGCGGCAGGAAAACATGAACTATTAATACTATATTAACTTGAGATATGAATTTGATTTAACATTTGGATTAAACAATAATAATAATAAGTTTATGTGTGGCTACTGGTTTACATCTTTTGACTGCATTACCTAAATTCAAAAGGTTGCACATTTAAAAAAATGAAATGCCAGAATGTTGTTATATGTATAGTGAAATAATCAGCTGATCTGAGCCTTTATCATTATGTTTGGGCAAGCAATGGATTTCTATAAGACAAATTTAAATATCTGGCTTTATTTTAGTCCATCAGCACCTCGAGGTTCTCCAATTGCTGAGTGTCTTTGCAAACATCAGTGCAAAGTAGAACACAGCTGCTTCGTGCTCACATCCTGCCCACAATAGCGAGGGTAGGATGTGAACAGAGTGTAAAAAGGAAAAGCTCGCTCACCTGGGGTAAAACCAAACTGCACTTTAACCGGTTAGTGCGCGACTTGCCAGTGGAAAAGCACCTTTGGTATACATACTTGAAATCAATCAATCAATCCTATTTATTCAGAAACAAATATGGTCCATAAAAAACAAAAAACCAACAGAACAACAACAAAAACAATAATCATCCACTGCCATATAAACTAAGGCTAGACAAGCAGCAAGCTAGTGGTCTAAACTAGATGACTCACTGAGCTTTGAACAGGATTGGTCAAAGTGTGAATGATGCTGTTTACAGAGTCTGTTATCCTGCACATAATGTTTTGAAACACAGCAGCATAGGTTGGTACACTGTATATTTGCAAATAAGACAAAACTAACTTGATGGAACTTGACTTAATGCTGTGTTTTGATTGTTGATTTTATGTTGCATTGTGTTTCTGTGTTTGTAATTATGTAAAGCACTTTGAAATGCCTTGCTGCTGAAATGTGCTATACAAATAAAATTTGATTGATTGATTGAACTTACAATTAAATTTTCTGCAAGAATTCTGAGCTTGTTTTAAGTCAATAATTCCTTAATACTGATTTAAAAAAAGTAGTTATAAGTGAAATAATGTGCCAGTGGAACAAGACATTTTTCCCATCCTACAGGGAAACTAGACCAAAAATACTTGACAAGGGGCGTGCCGTGGTGGCGTAGGGGTTAGCGCGACCCATATTTGGAGGCCTTCAGTCCTCGGCATGGCCTCCCGGGTTCGACTCCCGGACCCGACGATATTTGCCGCATGTCTTCCCCCCATCTCCTTCCCTGTTTCCTGTCAGCCTACTGTCATATAAGGGACACTAGAGCCCACAAAAGACCCCCTGGAGGGGTACAAAAAAAAAAAAAATACTTGACAAGATTTTCTGTTTTTGCTGTGTAGACATAGAGTCAAAACATTTGGCCAGTCATCAGCCCATCACAGAACACAGAAACAAAAATGAAGAAAAAATAATTAAGATATTCATAAATAAAAGCAATTTCGAGTGACCAGTTAACCAAATTTGAAACCTTTTGTGTGATTGAAAGAAGCTGGAGCACAGAGAGAAAAACCATGCAGTAAGGATACCATCCAAACTGGGCCACTGTACAATCCTATATTGTTTTCAGTAGTTGGGAACCTTCTCAATGTCTTCAAATTGTAATATTCCTCTTCTTAAATACCTGAGTGAAGCCCAGTTTGATGCGTCTTTGTTTGAATGCTTTGGCAAACTGCTCCAGTTCCTCCAAATCATTGGGTTCCTCCTGTGGTGCCACAGACAAGTGTTTGGGCATCTGCAGGTGCGACATGTCCATGTGGTTCTCGAGGGACGGTCCAGCCAAACCAGAACGACTCATAGCCTGGATTGGAAACCCATCACAGAGACAAATCTTCAGCTTTAGGAAGTTGTGACAAAGTTAGTTCAACAATAAGCAGCAACAACACGAACCAACTAATCCATTGACAACTTTCACTTTACTCAGATGTGCATTACTACACTGTTATCTCAGAGACTTGAATTAGTTGCTTTAAAAGGTGGCACCATCTAACCACTGAAGAATTTAAGTGAATAATCTTCCTTAAACAGGTGAGGATAGCTCTATGAGCTATCCAAAACACGTTTTTATATTTTTTTTGCACAAATTTATTCTTGATAATGAGATTTTAGTCTGGTTAGAACAAAATAGAAATGTTCTTTCTATTTTGAACGTCCTTCAGAATTAGCTGTTTTACAGTCTCTTGTCACTTTAAGTCCAAATAAGCTTCTGCTGGTCACACCCCCAAGTCAATGTTTACTCTCTCACGTGAAAATGGCTGCAAAGCGATGCGCAGTTATACAATTATACATCTTTGAAAAGCAGAAGTAGAGCCTTTTGCAAAAGCAACAAGAATACAGCAAGTGATTTTTGGATGGTAAGTCAACAACAAAGCATTTGTTTTTTCCAGCAGCCAGCTGACCAAACATTCTGGAGCTCCCCAGGGGTTATTAAGTGGACAGAGTTTACTGGAGTTGCTAGATGAGCGTCAGTGCCTGCTCATTTGTGAGGTTTCGTTCATAAGGTTTTTGAAATAGTTAATTTTCCAGACATTAAAAATCATTAACTTATCTCCAAGAAATGGCCGGTTGGTTTTTTTTAAGCAGTTGGGCTGTTTTTAGAAGCATTAGAAATCCCAATTGAAGTACAAAAACATGCAAAATGTAAATTTTGCATTTTAGGTCCCCTTTAAAGAAAGTAAACTAAAAAAATAACTTCCAATTTCTACTTTTGTATTTAGCTGCACTAAGATTGAGAACTAGCCAGTAGCAAACAATTGCATGTCTCACCTGGGGAGTCAGAGCTAACCCAGACTGATGCTGAAGAAGACCCGGTGGACTCTGTCCAGGAAGGGACAGCAAGTTTGGCTGCAGGAGGGCTGCAAAGCAAAACAGCAAGATGCTAATCAATAATTGCTTTAGATAGACATGAAACAGTACTGAACAATATACACTGCTCAAAAAAATAAAGGGAACACTCAAATAACACATCCTAGATCTGAATGAAAGAAATATTCTCATTGAATACTTTGTTCTGTACAAAGTTGAATGTGCTGACAACAAAATCACACAAAAATCATCAATGGAAATCAAATTTGTTAACCAATGGAGGCCTGGATTTGGAGCCACACACAAAATTAAAGTGAAATAACACTACACGCTGATCCAACTTTAATGTAATGTCCTTAAAACAAGTCAAAATGAGCCTCAGTATTGTGTGTGGCCTCCACGTGCCTGTATGACCTCCCTACAACGCCTGGGCATGCTCCTGATGAGGTGGCGGATGGTCTCCTGAGGGATCTCCTCCCAGACCTGGACTAAAGCATTCGCCAACTCCTGGACAGTCTGTGGTGCAACGTGATGTTGGTGGATGGAGCGAGACATGATGTCCCAGATGTGCTCAATCGGATTCAGGTCTGGGGAACGGGCTGGCCAGTCCATAGCTTCAATGCCTTCATCTTGCAGGAACTGCTGACACACTCCAGCCACATGAGGTCTAGCATTGTCCTGCATTAGGAGGAACCCAGGGCCAACCGCACCAGCATATGGTCTCACAAGGGGTCTGAGGATCTCATCTCGGTACCTAATGGCAGTCAGGCTACCTCTGGTGAGCAGATGGAGGGCTGTGCGGCCCTCCAAAGAAATGCCACCCCACACCATTACTGACCCACTGCCAAACCGGTCATGCTGAAGGATGTTGCAGGCAGCAGACCGCTCTCCACGGCGTCTCCAGACTCTGTCACGTCTGTCACATGTGCTCAGTGTGAACCTGCTTTCATCTGTGAAGAGCACAAGGCGCCAGTGGCGAATTTGCCAATCCTGGTGTTCTCTGGCAAATGCCAAGCGTCCTGCACGGTGTTGGGCTGTGAGCACAACCCCCATCTGTGGACGTCGGGCCCTCATACCATCCTCATGGAGTCGGTTTCTAACCGTTTGTGCAGACACATGCACATTTGTGGCCTGCTGGAGTTCATTTTGCAGGGCTCTGGCAGTGCTCCTCCTGTTCCTTCTTGCACAAAGGCGGAGGTAGCGGTCCTGCTGCTGGGTTGTTGCCCTCCTACGGCCTCCTCCACGTCTCCTGGTGTACTGGCCTGTCTCCTGGTAGCGCCTCCAGCCTCTGGACACTACGCTGACAGACACAGCAAACCTTCTTGCCACAGCTCGCATTGATGTGCCATCCTGGATGAGCTGCACTACCTGAGCCACTTGTGTGGGTTGTGGAGTCCGTCTCATGCTACCACGAGTGTGAAAGCACCACCAACATTCAAAACTGACCAAAACATCAGCCAGACAGCATAGGTACTGAGAAGTGGTTTGTGGTCCCAACTGCAGAACCACTCCTTTATTGAGTGTGTCTTGCTAATTGCCAATAATTTCCACCTGTTGTCTATTCCATTTGCACAACAGCAGGTGAAATTGATTGTCAATCAGTGTTGCTTCCTAAGTGGACAGTTTGATTTCACAGAAGTTTGATTTACTTGGAGTTATATTGTGTTGTTTAAGTGTTCCCTTTATTTTTTTGAGCAGTGTATTTCTGTGCAAATTTACATTTATTTCTGTGGTTATTTACCTCTTTGTTCAGATTAACTGCACAATACAAAACTAATGGATTGGTGAATATTGATTGTTCATTGTATGTCCCCCATAATAAGTTGTTTCTCAAAACTGTTACTATATCATAGCAGATGTCATATTTTTTCTTTTTTTACTCCCTACAGGCCCTAGTTAACATCTGGAAACAGAAAACTAAATGAGACTCCACCTTGATGGTTGGAGGGACTCTGGGAGAGGAGGAAGGGGGATGGAGTCGACAAGTGAGAGGGTGGCATCAGAACAAGCTGCTGCATTGGATGGAGGGAGGTGAGCTCCTGAAATTACAACAAACAGAACCAAGAATGTTTAAAAAAGCAACAGAGATGAAAAATTAGATGATGAAAAAGAAGATGAAAAAGTAACAATAGGGTTACTAAAAAACTAGTGTTAAAAATCTAGAATATATTTGTATATTATTATATACATAATATATTTGTAGAATATATATATATATATATATATATATATATATATATACAATTCCCCTCTCACCCTCCGCGGGTGGTCTCTCTCATCCTCTGAGCTCGGGTCCTCTACCAGAGGCCTGGGAGCTTGAGGGTTCTGCACAGTATCTTGGCTGTACCTAGAACTGCACATTTCTGGACTGAGATGTCTGATGTTGTTCCTGGGATCTGTTTTAGCCACTGCTCCAGTTTGGGGGTGACTACCCCGAGGACCCCAATGACCACAGGCACCACTGTGGTCTTCACTTTCCAGGCCTTTTCCAGTTCCCCTCTGAGGCCCTGGTATTTCTCTAGTTTCTCATGCTCCTTTTTCCTGATGTTGCAATCACTTGGTATTGCTACATTCACCACAGTTGCTTTCATCTGTTGTTTATCCACCACCACAATGAAATGGTTCACCATGACCATTTTGGGTAGCTCAACAGGTAAGTGACCCGACTTTCCCATCAATCAAATCAATCAAATTTTATTTGTATAGCACATTTCAGCAGCAAGGCATTTCAAAGTGCTTTACATCATTACAAACACAGAAACACAATGCAAGATAGAATCAATAATCAAAACACAGCATTAAGTTAGGTTAAATTTGTAATTGATTACGTTTCAAATACAATCCTAAACAGGTGGGTTTTTAGTTGAGCATTAAGTCAAGTTCCATCAATAAATTTGTAATTGATTACATTTCAAATACAATTCTAAACAGGTGGGTTTTCAGTTGAGATTTAAAAGAAGTCAGTGTTTCAGCTGTTTTACAGTTTTCTGGAAGTTTGTTCCAAATTTGTGGTGCATAGATGCTGAAAGCTGCTTCTCCTCGTTTGGTTCTAGTTCTGGGGATGCAGAGCAGACCAGAACCGGAAGACCTGAGAGGTCTGGAAGGTCGATACAATAAAAGCAGATCTTTAATGTCTTGTGGTGCTAAGCCGTTCAGTGATTTATAAGCTAACAACAGTATTTTAAAGTCTATTCTTTGAGCTACAGGGAGCCAGTGTAGGGACTTTAAAACTGGTGTTATGTGCTCTATCTTCCTGGTTTTAGTGAGAACGCGAGCAGCAGCATTCTGGATCAGCTTCAGCTGATTTCCCATCTTAGATCCAGATTTGAATCCAGGCCGGGGCAAAGATACAACAGTCAGTCAATTGAGCTATCCAGTGTGGGTCCTTAGGAAAGACTCTTCACGCTACTGCCTAACTCATACCATGAGAGACAATGAAATACACGCTATGCCGGCTCAGACGCCGTCCAGCCATATATATACTACTTATCACAGTATTTTATGGTACTATTGTGAGTGATAATGATAAAAGTGACAAGAACTATTTATTTCTTTTTTAGATAACTGTTTGGCTGTGACTGAGTGTCACAGCAATTAAAGCCACACAAACATTCCTATTCAGAATGTACTTTTTTAGGTCACCAGTCACACAAAGAAGTGTTATTTGTATCATTAAACCACAAATCATATTTAATCATATCTTCAAATTTATTGATACTTTCTTTCAACAAACAGTGGAGAAAATAGTAAAAACCAATCATCACAACAATATGGATAGCTTGGGGTTTTTAAACATCATTCACTGAAATTTACTGTGACAATAATAAATCAAAGCGTTTTCATCATAATACATTTTAAACAATATCATAATTGCCCACCCCTACTTTAAATATTATATATATTCAGTGTGAGCAATAAATCTCATTAAGAAATAATTGATTTTAGTAAGCTTACTGGCATAATTATTGGTACCTCCAAAAATAACTTTAAAATATAAATAAATTAAGAACTTTTTAAGTTTCTAAGAAGATCAAACTTTAAGACGTTATTATGAATTTTTAACATTAGTAATCCATAACTTTCATTCCATATGCTTCAAAATGGGAACAATAAAAGTCCTTGAAGTCCTTAAAGCCATTCAGATATGATTTGATCATTATCATTCAGAAAGTGAATACAAGAAAACAGATATCTGTCTAAACTTATCCATATCAATAGTCAGAGCAATACTTTAAAAACTTAAAACAGAAATAGTATAATGACAAGTAAAGTCAGTGTTATGAGAATACAATTATAATGTGGCAAGAATAAAGTCGTAATATTATGACAATAAAAACACGATATTAGGAGAATGAAATAGTAATTTTATAACTCCTACATAAAAAATAATGAAAAATTACATGATGAATGTTGAGCATCTTGTAAAGTTATAATTTGTTATCGGTTTTATAAGTAAGATTGTAGGAGCTATTTCTCCATTTTCAGTTAAATCTTAGAATTTAGATTATTTAGTTTATTTGTATTTTTTGCTTATTTTCTAGCTGATTTATAATTAGAATTTTTGTTTAATTTGTTATTTAGAATAGGTTTTTGGCTAGTGATTCACTTAATTAGTTAATTTCAGTTTGGGAAGTGGGTGTATCACAGTATAAATAGGTAGGTTTTAGGAAGGTCCTTAGGCACGTGGGTGGTCATATGGTTTTTTACCAGTCAGTGCCAGTGCCAGTATCAGTCAGTTCCAGTTATGTCAGTTACCAGTCAATCAATGAGAGAACTGGTGCAGGAGTCAGAACATGAGAACTAGCAGGATCCTGTGAAGCCTGTAACTTGTTTTTTTTATCTGGAAAATGGAATAAACTAACAAAAGAGCTGCATTTTGACCATTTTGATCCCTTTTTTGGACTGCGTAAGCCAGAACCCACGGTGCACTATAGTGACTATTTGAGTTTAATTCACTTTGCTTTGATCACTTTTGAGTCTTGAGTTTTCTGATTTTTTGAGTTTGAGTTTTGGGCAAATAGTCACTACAAAGATATTCTTAGTCTTTTAACACGTCAGTATAAAACTGTTATCAGTAGCAGAACTTTGAAGCAGTTGCACAAACAACTGAGTTCATTCCAAAGAAAGAACCAGATGGATTTGACTGGCTGGCCATATCAGATTGTGATAACTTTGATCTCATTAAGACATTTTTTCTAGTAATTTTACATCTTTTTTTTCTAGCATATTGCATCTTTATTCTGGTAATATCATGAATTTATTTTGGAAAAAAATCTCTTTGCCTGGCACTAATACTTTGTTGCAGAAATAGTTCACCGTAAACAAAATCAGCCTTCTTCTTTCTCCTGAGTGTTGCACAAAGTATGCTTGTCAGAGGAACTGAAAGTTGTGGAAATGGTGATTTTAGATTAAATCATACGTCTGAAATGACAGAATAATTTTTAAGACTTTTTACTCAGTTCTTATCAGCGGTGGTAACAAATAGCTATTGAAAAATAACGCTTGGACTCCTTTTAACAGCTGTAGTTATTCTCTGGGTGAATAAATGAAGCCGCTTTAAACTGCTGTTTACCTAAAGTTTAATCTGGTCTTCTTTTGCAACACCTCTGATTGCAAAAGAAGATCAGATTAAACAGAGCCCTGAAGAAACCTCCCCAGCCTTACTGCCTTCATTTTCCTTATGAGTTCATTTCTCCAGTGTCATCTTTCAAGTCTTGCTCATTACGTCCACTTGGTAAAAATATGTCATGATTCAGAGAAAAGCATAATAAAATGGGCTGTTTGTTATGACAATCTTAAACAAGAGGATTAGAATCAATGACAAAAAAAAAGAATTCTGACTTTTTTATCATAAGATTCAAATCAGGATTCTTACACAGTCCAAATTTTGAGGGAAAAAAAACCGGAATTCTAAAAAAAGGTCAGATTTCTCAGATTTCTGAGCAAAAAAAACCATAAAAATTCTGAAATTAAAGAAATCAGAATTCTGAAGAAACGAAAGTCAGAATTCATTTTTTCTTCAGTTGCCCTAATCCTTTTCCATATAACCTGGATATGTTACTTTAATACACTTTTATGGTTCAAAGCATCCTATTTGTTGCAGTGCTAACAAAAGAGGTTTTAGACTTTTTCAGGATGTTAATAAATTCAAGTGCATTATTTAATGGACTCTTTCTTACCCCAGTCAACTGACTCCCATGCACTGGAGAGCTCTGTGTGAGGTGGCATGTCTTCACTGAGGACGTTGAATGAGGGGAGTCGTTGAGGTCCTCTGTTTTAATCTAAAAGCATAAAACAAATTCCAAACAATGAACTTGTTTGGAAGTTCATTGTTTGGACAATGAAGTCTAATAAAATCATTTATTAGACTTTTCAGAGCAGACTGGAGGGCAACCCCTGTTGATAAGTGAATGTTCATTACTTATAGAGGTAGACCAAAATCCCTCACAGACTTCCTTACCAGTTTGGTCGCTCAACAAATTACAAAGCATGGTAGATGCTCACCCTTCCCTTTGGGCAAACCGGTATGCAAATATCCCTTCCCCCATTTCTAATTTACTATCCCCAGAGAACTGTGACACTTCCTCAAAGCATAAGCACCCAATGGAAAACAACACAAAAAACGTTCAACTTGGGCAGAAATAAAACAAACAAGAAATTTCCAATGTGTTAGTTTTCTAATAAATCACACTGATATAAGTTTGTCAACCTTTCATTTATACACATTTATTCTTGCTCGCAACTACTCTTTTTGAACAGCAACAGTGACAATAGTCCTAAAACAAGAGCTGTCTCACATAAAGAGCACCACTGTTGTCCTAAATAGAATAGAATAGAATTCAACTTTATTGTCATTGCACTGTCACAAGTACAAGCAACAAAATGTAGTTTGCATCTATCCAGAAGTGCTCTACGAGATATAAATATTTATTTACAGATGTACAAGACTATGTATGTATGGACTATAAGGGGTTATAGCAAGAGATATAGATATTGTGTATAAATATAAATATGGGAGCTATATGCACAGATTATACAGATTATACAGAATATACAAGAATGTTAGGGAATGGATTATAGATAAATAATGGCAGATAAAATTTACAGGTTGTATGTGTGTGTGAAGAAAACAGTCCGTGATGTGTGTGTGTGTGAGGATAGTCCATGTGTTATTGTTGTATGAGAGGATAGGGGAGTACAGTCCTTATAGTTTATGTTTTATGTCAGGAGGCGTTCAAAAGCGTGACAGCTGTGGGAAAGAAGCTGTTCCGGTGCCTGGTGGTTCTGGCCCGTAGGCTTCTGTAACGCCTCCCAGAGGGCAGGAGGGAAAAGAGTGTGTGTGCTGGGTGAGTGGAGTCCTTTGTGATTTTCCCGGCCCTTTTCAAACACCGCTTCCTGTAGATGTCCTTGATGGCAGGGAGCGGTGCCCCGGCGATATACTGGGCAGTTTTCACCACCCTCTGCAGCGCCTGCCGGTCGGAGACAGAGCAGTTCCCGTACCAAGCTGTAATACAGTTGGTGAGGATGCTCTCAATGGTGCAGCGGTAGAAATTCGTGAGGATCTCTGAGGACAGGTGGTTCTTCCTCAGGGTCCTCATGAAGAAGAGGCACTGATGCGCCTTCTTAATGAGTTTGGAGCAGCTGGTCGTCCAAGTCAGGTCTTCGGAGATGTGGACTCCCAGGAACTTAAAGGTGTCCACACGCTCCACCACTGTCCCCTTAATGTGGATGGGTGGATGTAGGTCAGCGTTCCTCCTGAAGTCCACGATAACCTCCTTGGTCTTCTCGGTGTTCAGCTGCAGGTTGTTTTTGTCGCACCACTCAGCCAGACGGTCTACCTCCTCCCTGTAAGCGGCCTCGTCATTATCTCTGATGAGGCCGATCACCATGGTGTCGTCTGCAAACTTGATGATGGCGTTAGAGCCATGGACAGGTCTGCAGTCGTAGGTGAAGAGGGAGTAGAGGAAGGGACTCATCACACAGCCTTGTGGCACTCCGGTGTTTATGATGATGGTGGATGAGAAGTGGCTGTCCAGCCGGACATGTTGAGGTCGACTGGTCAGGAAGTCGAGCAACCAGTTACACATGAGTGAACTGATGCCGAGGTCTGTGAGTTTGGTAATGAGTTGTGATGGGATGACAGTGTTGAATGCTGAACTAAAATCTAAGAACAGCAGTCTGGCGTAAGTGTTCTTACTGTCCAGGTGAGAAAGGACAGGGTGCAGCGCTATAGAGACTGCATCCTCTGTGCTCCTGTTCTGCCTAGTATGCAAATTGGTGGGGGTCTAGTGTGGGGGGGAGACAGGATCTGAGGTGTGCTAGGACCAGCCGCTCCAAGCACTTGGTAATGATGGGGGTAAGGGCTACCGGGCGGTAGTCATTGAGTCTGGTTGGGTTGGGATTCTTGGGGATTGGGACGATGGAGGTAAACTTGAAGCAGGTCGGTACCACAGCGCGGGCCAGGGACAGGTTGAAGATGTCCGTCAGCACTCCTGCCAGCTCCCCAGAGCACGTTCTGAGGACACGTCCAGGTATGCCATCAGGACCCGCAGCCTTGTGGGATTTAATCCTGCTCAGAGCCGCTCCTACGTCAGTGGGGAGGAAAGTCAGTGGCTGTTGGCCTGGGGTGGTAGCTGCTTTGGTTGCAGTTGTGGTATTCCCTCTCTCAAAACGAGCATAGAAGTTGTTAAGTTCGTTGAGGAAGGAGACATCAGTAGAAGCGGGGGTGGTATTGGGGTTCTTGTACAGTAGTCTGTGAGAATCTGAAGGCCTTGCCACATACGTCGGGGGTTGGCGTTAGATAAATGATCCTCCACCTTCCACAAAATAATCACGTTAAATTTATGTTTTGTTACCAGGAAAAAAAAAAGTTTTCCATTTAAGTCATCTTAAATGAAAAACATATCATTGATGAATAATAACTGGAACATTTGAAAACAAAAACATTTTTCAAGTTATTCTTTTGAAAAAGAATTTTCATGCTATATTTTTTGTTAGTTTTGTCAGTTATTGTCTTGTCACTTTTAAACTACGTTTCTACAAAAAAAAGAGTAAATTTTAAGGAACTAAAGAAACTGAAGTTAACTTTTTAACATACATTTTGGTCTAAACAAATTAATCAAACCAAAGATTTTTCTATCCAGATGTACAAAAAGGGCAAAAATCTGTATTTATTAATAGAAATACATGTGACTATATTCCATAGAAGTTCATACTGAACACTTGTTCAAACCACATGCTGTGATGGCATTGAACCAACCCTGCAAACTAAAAACACGTGGTTCACTATGTTATACATTATATACAGTGATCAGTTGAGGTATTTTTTTCCGCCACCGTTTACATTACAAATTGTAATAAACTACCGTTATGTCCAGTTTAAATTTTTTTTCTAGCTTTTAACTATGCTTTCAGATGAATTTTTACAAGGTTAAAACAATCACTAGGAACTTCACATATATCCTGGTTCAGCTTGGTCAGAACATAGCCTCTTTGTCCTCAGTAACAATAACAATGTGTTGGTTCAGCTTTTTGTAACTTAAAACAACGGTCTTTGGGTGAAACTCTGCTGGCCAGAGGAAGGAGGGTGCAATTTTTATTTATATATGATAAATACTCCTGAAGATCTTTACAAAAAAAATGAAAATAGCTGCATTGATATCTGTTAATGCCATTTTTGTACTTTGATATGCAGTTGTATAAATATTCTTCCCGTAGTCGGTGAACAGGAAGTTATTGGGGCATGCAAAAACATAGTGACATCTGGTTATGCTTGTTTGAACTTTTGACATTTTGTGCATCATAAATCATAGTACTGTATAGTCTCTGAAAGTGCAAAAGGCTGCCAATTAGCTTTATGTTGACTCATGTTGCTAAATGTTGTTAGCTTGGTGAGCTGAAGTATTTATTACTTTATTTTATTACTAAAACTTGCATTGTTCTATTTGTCCCTCGCAGCAGGCCACTTTTAAATGTCCATCACTCATTCATGATCCTCTCTTCATAAATATGATGACAATAGAATGCGACTGCAGAAAATCTGATATGGTTTTTGGTTTTGTTGTTCAATATATTTTACAGTTTCGTTTTGCAAATAATAAAATACGGCAAAGTTAAACTGAATTGAATTACTTGTAGTATGCATTGTGTATTATATTTTTGACAGTATTTTTATCTTGTAGGTTATTGTTATTTGAAACAGGTATCTCTCTCAACAAAATTCACATATATATTTTTAAAAAATTCTCCAACCACAACTTTTTAAAGACATTTAGGAGTCAATCAACTAACCGTTAGCAGCATGATAGAGCTTCTGATTTCTCATCGTAAGCAAAATGCTGCTAAAATCAGCATTCAAATTTGTTTAAAGTTCAAAACCTGATTACAAGAAACTGGAAAAATTCCTGGAGTTAACAGTTTTTATTTTTTGCTGTTTTTGCGGTCTCTTTGGGAACAATCACTATTTGTGAACATGTTCAAATTTTTTCTACTCTGCATAAAGTATAGACAAAAAGGCTACAATTTTAGTCTTGTAGTTAGCCTTGTGAGTCAACACAAGTAACAAATATCACTACGGTTTTCCTACATTTTAGGAAATTGCTCTGATCTTAAAAATAAGGTCAAATTGAATGCCACATTAATTTCTGCCATAGATAAAGCCCCCACTGATGGTGACTGAAAAAAACAACAACAAAAAAACCAGTAACTAATGCTAAATGAAAATTAAATTAAATTATCATCAAATGTTTTTGGAAAATAGTTTCTTCCAGCTATTTGATACACATAGTAAAAAATAAGTTGAAATTGAATTCACACTTTTGCTCCTGCTTATGTTCAAGTTAGCATGAGCATTTTAGCCTCACTAAATGCTACAAGTAAAAAGAAAACTGTTTAAATATCTCATGAGCCCATTTTTATATGGTGTCAAGAAAATCCGAGCTCATCCCACTTCCCCATGCTGGAGATTTAAGTTTAACAGTAATAATAAATAAAGTTATCTTTAAAATGAATCACTCAAGTGACATCAAGGCCCAACAGTAGACTTAAGTGTCAATAAAGTTAGTTTAACAGTAATAATAAATAAAGTTATCTTTAAAATGAATCACTCAAGTGACTTCAAGGCCCAGCAGTATACTTAGGTGTCAATAAAATAAATCTGGTTGTGTGTGTTGTTTTTGTCTAAAGCAAACTTTGCTTTAATTCTACTTTTTTCTATCTAATCATAAGAAATCATAGTCAGACAGAGAGAGTCATGGAACAGGAAAAGCAGGTTTCCTGGAAAAAGAGGAAGTTTCCAGCCTGCAGATTTATAAAAATAGCTGAGACTATTTCTTATTTTAAAGGTAAAGTTTTAAAAGAATGAAATCTAAACATTTTGGTAATTTGATAAGATTCAAAGTAAAATACTTATATTAATATTGGTTTACTTGTAATAATACTTACAGTTACATTTGTGAGAACACTTACAAGAAAAACAAGTAACTGTAACTTTGGCATCAAATAATTAGAATCATGGATTATTCTTGGTTTCTTTTCAGAAAAACATCTGTAATAACTCACATTAGGATTATAATAAGGATAATTAATAAGTTATGGTTATAAAATCATAAAGGAATGATAGATCAGAGAAGCTGAAGAAAATAAATGTGATATAAGTTATGGTTATAAAATTATAAATGAATGCTAAATCAGAGAAGCTAAAGAAAATAAATGTGATAAATGTGATTTTGACATTGAACTTGAAATGGTGTAAAAGGTGTAACTGCAATTAAACATCACTGATATGTTGGAGGTAGAGAGTAGGTGAAAGGTGAAAGGCAAGGAACTAACAGGAGAGCAGAGATGATCAACGCCTTATTTAGGTGAAATGTTGTGAAGACAACGGAGATAGGAGGTTGAGCAACCCTGAGACATTAGCACAGACATCAGGAAATGTCTGTAAGACAGTGATGGATATGAGATCATCTGTCTAAGCAGACAGCCAATGAAAACGCACCAAAAGGTGGAGAAACCCTATAAAAGGTGAGTGCAAAAGAGGAACCGTTCGTTGGATCCTCCGGGCAGCTTCGAGCCAAGAGATGGACAAAGAACTCTGCAGCTGAAGAAGAGCCGGGGCCACGGAGCCGAAGACTGTCCTTCTCATGGAGACCAACCGGTCAGGCCCACAACCTGTGGCTTCACATCGCACTTCTCTCATCAGCTGGGTTCAGACCCCAAAGACAAAGATGAAGACAAAGACAAAGGCAAAGACAAAGAAGAAGAACTGGTGCCTTTTTTCCTGCCAGCACCAAGTCCTGTGTGACCTCACCATCCATGCGGAGAAGAAGCTCATCAGACCTACAGAGATTCCTGCCTTCGCTGATCAACATCTTCCTCCTGCTGCAGCACCTTCTTCATCATCAGGCCAGGTCTGGGGTTCGAAACGTCAAACTCCGTCCGTCTCTCTCAAAGGTTCGCTTTTTTAGTTTTCAGTGTCAGCAGTAGGGAAAGATAGACTAGATGATTGATTTTACTTATTTGATTATTTCTGCTACTGAATTAAGCTGTACTGACCCTTGCAAAAATGCCTTACTAATAAAATATTTAGCATAAAGAAAATCTAAAAGATGTTGTGGACATTCAGTTAATGAGTCACCTTAAAGTTCTTTGATGGTTGTAAAATAGCTGTGATGTTTGATTCTGGAGAGGAAAAAGTTTAAAATGTTTTTAGGTTGCTGGTAGCCCAAATTTAAAACGTCATCCTTGGGACTCGCCCGAGTCACTAAAACCTACCTGGTTCAATAACAAATGCAAGTTGTAAAATAGAGAACGAGCGACCGTTAACAGGTGTGCTCTGTGAAACTAGTTGGCTGTAGGCTGCTCAGTCTGGCTAATTCACAGGGGGAAGAAGGGTGGGACACCTGGATGTAGGCCGTCAGAAAACCAGGCGAATCGTTTCTCGAAACCAGCTTAAACAGAGTTTACTTCAGTCCTGGACAGGGTAAATCCCGGCAGATTTAGAAAACTCAATTAACCCGTTAGAAGGAGAGCTGGTAGCACATCTCCCCTCTCAGAAGAGGAAGCAGAGAGTGAGACAGTAGAGACAGAAAGGAGGGGGGGGGGGTGTTGCGCAACAACAAGTGGCGCCCAACGTGGGGCTCGATCTAACGGAGTAGGAGGGCCCTATGCCAAGTCAGTGAAAACAGATGTGAGGATCTGAATAGCTCACTTGGCTTGTTAACTCTTAAGGAATAGAGTTAATGGTGACTGATAAGGCCGTCAGTTACAACCCTTGCAGTAACTGTATGGCATACAGGTGAGGGAAAGCTTCTACTGAGGATAAATGACCGGATCCAGACAGTGAAGCTAGTAGCCTACATAGTCTAGACCCATCCCTGCTCGAAGGCTAAAGAGAGGCTTTGGGGGATAGACAACTCGAACCGACAGAGAGACGGAGTGATGGATGATCACTTCGAGGAGGAAAATCTGGGGAAGAAACCGGAGGAAGCCGGCCGCCCAGATCGTTTGGAGAAAGAGGAGACCTCAACAGAACTGCATCAGTTTCTGCACAGCTACTGTGACTCAGACCTGAAGCAAGTGGGGAAGTTGGTTCCAAGAATGAGGAACTGAAACATCAACCCCTGACAAAGGAAAGTTGGCTCAGTCTTGCTGGAGTGGTTCGTGATGTAATGCTGACAAGAAAAGAAAAGACCAGCCTGCAAGCATGCACAAGAAAAGAAAAGTATCATCAGCTGACGATGGATGAGGAAGCACACCGCGTCCTCCACTGCAGCCATCGAGAAGACATCCGGCAACAGAGGAACAAACACCAGCAGCTGACATCATCACACAGACGCAGACATGGTTAAAGACATCCTGCTGGACCCGGAGCTTGAAATTGGGCCAGCACAACCCACCAGTAAGAAACGACCGCAAGAAACATCTGACAAGCCAGGACAACCAGAATGGACAATCTACACCGATGGATCCAGAAAGGGGTCCGACCAGTCGGCATACTGGGGATTTATTCTGAAGCAGGACGGCAAAGAGAAATGCCGTCAGAAAGGAAAAGCTCCCGGTAGTGCTCAAGCCGGAGAAGTAACGGCAGTACTGGAAGGATTGCTGGAGCTGGTGAAAAGGAAAATCAAGAGTGCCAGGTTAGTAACTGACAGTTACTACTGTGCTCAGGCCCTTAGAGAGGACTTGGCCATTTGAAGAAAATGGTTTCGAGACTGCAAAGGGCAAGCCCGTGGCACACAAAGATTTGTGGAAGAAGAAAGCAGAACTGAGGCTCCGCCCGAAACTTGAGGTGCAGCGACAAGGCGCACACCTGAGAAGAAGCCCTATGGAGGGGCAAAGATGACGACTTTTCGTGCCACTAAGAAAGGTTGTCTCTGCCGGTGTCGAGGTGGGACAGAACACCTAAGGACAGGTGGTCCTAGAGTAGCACGGGGAGCAGGTAGTACGGTGCGTGCATAAGGCCCTCGAATATGCAGGCGTGCTACACCCCCGTGAAGAACTGAGCAAGCAGGACTGCTGGATGTCCCTTCAGCCCATCCGATGCAGCTGTGTGACTTTGAGGTATGTGGTCGATACGCAGGGCACCCAGGGCAGCGGATGGAAGGTTTGTTCATCAAGAGCACAGTCCCATGGGGTTCAGTCTGCATGGACGTAGCAGAGCCAATGGGAACAACAGGAAAGAGAGGTGAGAAGTACCTCTTGGTGCTGATGGACACAGTGACAACTGCTAGAAGAGCAGGTCTTCCCCTGCAGAGGAACTCCGTTCACGTCACAGAAAGCAGGGAGGCGAAGACACTTCTCCTTTTTGCTCAGAGGAGGAAAAGGGAAGTTGCAGCTCAAAGTGTCACTGAAAACAGGGCAGAGAGTTTGGATTAAAGCTCAAGATCGGCCTGCAACTACGGTGATCAAGCTGAGATTCAACGCCCAAGATTTTGTAAAGCAAGTACTGAACTTCAACACAGTACTACTGATGGAGAAAGGGGTCCATGAGGAAGCAGTGCTCAAGCCAGTTCTTAGCTACAGCAAACCAGAACATTACAAGAAGATGGCCAGAGAATCAAGCACCATGCCATCCTACAGTAGACTGGCCACTATTACAGGAAGGTTGCCGTTCAAAGAACAACTTCAAGGCTTTGGACTGGGAGGGCCGTGAAGAAATTGGATTATGCAAAAGAAGAACTCCTGTCACAACCTGATGGATTAAAATGGAAAAGGATCATGATTACAGATAAAGCGTCATGATGCTTATGCTTTTTGCTTTGCTATGCTGAACAGCCAGAATTTGTTTTTTTTAGGCCTTCTGTCTCAGCCCATCTTCCCTTCCCTAAAGAATCATTCCACATCCTGAAGAACCGACTGTTCATCCAGCGAAGGTTCTTGTAGAAGACTCAGAGCGATCCAAGTTTTCTTCGACATTCATCACCTCATGGGGGAAATCAAAACTCCAAGGAGGGGGTGTCAAGAGAAGTGGAGTTTTGATGACTACACTGAGCCCTCTGTGACAACTGAGGATGAAGAATCTGCATCTTCACATCCCAGACGAACATCTTCTCTTTCCAGGGGATGAGGACGGCGAACTGCAGGAGGGTGATGGACTCCCAGCATGTGAAAGGTCTGACCTCGTGGAGGGGGTGTCAAGAAAATCCGAGCTCATCCCACTTCCCCATGCTGGAGATTTAAGTTTAACAGTAATAATAAATAAAGTTATCTTTAAAATGAATCACTCAAGTGACATCAAGGCCCAACAGTAGACTTAAGTGTCAATAAAGTTAGTTTAACAGTAATAATAAATAAAGTTATCTTTAAAATGAATCACTCAAGTGACTTCAAGGCCCAGCAGTATACTTAGGTGTCAATAAAATAAATCTGGTTGTGTGTGTTGTTTTTGTCTAAAGCAAACTTTGCTTTAATTCTACTTTTTTCTATCTAATCATAAGAAATCATAGTCAGACAGAGAGAGTCATGGAACAGGAAAAGCAGGTTTCCTGGAAAAAGAGGAAGTTTCCAGCCTGCAGATTTATAAAAATAGCTGAGACTATTTCTTATTTTAAAGGTAAAGTTTTAAAAGAATGAAATCTAAACATTTTGGTAATTTGATAAGATTCAAAGTAAAATACTTATATTAATATTGGTTTACTTGTAATAATACTTACAGTTACATTTGTGAGAACACTTACAAGAAAAACAAGTAACTGTAACTTTGGCATCAAATAATTAGAATCATGGATTATTCTTGGTTTCTTTTCAGAAAAACATCTGTAATAACTCACATTAGGATTATAATAAGGATAATTAATAAGTTATGGTTATAAAATCATAAAGGAATGATAGATCAGAGAAGCTGAAGAAAATAAATGTGATATAAGTTATGGTTATAAAATTATAAATGAATGCTAAATCAGAGAAGCTAAAGAAAATAAATGTGATAAATGTGATTTTGACATTGAACTTGAAATGGTGTAAAAGGTGTAACTGCAATTAAACATCACTGATATGTTGGAGGTAGAGAGTAGGTGAAAGGTGAAAGGCAAGGAACTAACAGGAGAGCAGAGATGATCAACGCCTTATTTAGGTGAAAGGTTGTGAAGACAACGGAGATAGGAGGTTGAGCAACCCTGAGACATTAGCACAGACATCAGGAAATGTCTGTAAGACAGTGATGGATATGAGATCATCTGTCTAAGCAGACAGCCAATGAAAACGCACCAAAAGGTGGAGAAACCCTATAAAAGGTGAGTGCAAAAGAGGAACCGTTCGTTGGATCCTCCGGGCAGCTTCGAGCCAAGAGATGGACAAAGAACTCTGCAGCTGAAGAAGAGCCGGGGCCACGGAGCCGAAGACTGTCCTTCTCATGGAGACCAACCGGTCAGGCCCACAACCTGTGGCTTCACATCGCACTTCTCTCATCAGCTGGGTTCAGACCCCAAAGACAAAGATGAAGACAAAGGCAAAGACAAAGAAGAAGAACTGGTGCCTTTTTTCCTGCCAGCACCAAGTCCTGTGTGACCTCACCATCCATGCGGAGAAGAAGCTCATCAGACCTACAGAGATTCCTGCCTTCGCTGATCAACATCTTCCTCCTGCTGCAGCACCTTCTTCATCATCAGGCCAGGTCTGGGGTTCGAAACGTCAAACTCCGTCCGTCTCTCTCAAAGGTTCGCTTTTTTAGTTTTCAGTGTCAGCAGTAGGGAAAGATAGACTAGATGATTGATTTTACTTATTTGATTATTTCTGCTACTGAATTAAGCTGTACTGACCCTTGCAAAAATGCCTTACTAATAAAATATTTAGCATAAAGAAAATCTAAAAGATGTTGTGGACATTCAGTTAATGAGTCACCTTAAAGTTCTTTGATGGTTGTAAAATAGCTGTGATGTTTGATTCTGGAGAGGAAAAAGTTTAAAATGTTTTTAGGTTGCTGGTAGCCCAAATTTAAAACGTCATCCTTGGGACTCGCCCGAGTCACTAAAACCTACCTGGTTCAATAACAAATGCAAGTTGTAAAATAGAGAACGAGCGACCGTTAACAGGTGTGCTCTGTGAAACTAGTTGGCTGTAGGCTGCTCAGTCTGGCTAATTCACAGGGGGAAGAAGGGTGGGACACCTGGATGTAGGCCGTCAGAAAACCAGGCGAATCGTTTCTCGAAACCAGCTTAAACAGAGTTTACTTCAGTCCTGGACAGGGTAAATCCCGGCAGATTTAGAAAACTCAATTAACCCGTTAGAAGGAGGGCTGGTAGCACATCTCCCCTCTCAGAAGAGGAAGCAGAGAGTGAGACAGTAGAGACAGAAAGGAGGGGGGGGGTGTTGCGCAACAACAATGGAACAAAGTTTTTAGATTTTGATTAGATTTGTGATCACAATATCTAAAAATGTTGAAAGAGTTTGTTTTATTACCAGTATGGTTGTTTTCTTAGTCTTAGTTTGTAATTAGCAATTAAGCTAGCACAATTAATCAGTTTTTCTGGCAATGAGGGACGCATTGCTGTTGTCCCTAATTCAGTGTTGAATCTCTGACAGGTACAAATATGTTTTGTGCAAAATTATGTTCTTGACTGTTTGTGGTTTCATGGTAGACCTGGCATGGGCAAATAGTTTTCCTATGGATCTGGGAATGTACCTTCATGGGAAACTGGTTAACCAAACTCCCACAGTAACAAAAACATGCATTTTGAAAGAAATGTGTAATCTATTTCACATCTGTACTTCTGAGAGAAAATGTGTTGGAAGTATTTTATATTTTATTATCATTTATTTGCTTTACCTTTATTTTATATTATCATCCATTTTATTTACCTTTGCATTTACATTTTAATGACGTGTTTTGAGTGTTTTGAAGTGCTTTGAGTGTTTTGAAGTGTTTGCAGAAACTCTGGAAGCGGCCTGCTGAGGAGTGAAAATGGAGGATACCATGAACGAGACATTCCGGCGACAACTGCCCAGGGGAACTGCAAATTTATAGTCTTACCTTGTCTGTATAACTGAGTTATGTTCATATGCGTGTGCAGCTGTTTTCTTTTCCCCCTCCCTTCAGAGCTGCACGCTGTCATGTAACTAGGGAGTTCCTAATGCTAATAAAAGCAGGGTAAGACTCAGTTGAAGCTTCAGAGCATAGGCAGAAATCTGTAACTGGGTTTCAACTGTGTTCTCCCTGCAGGTAAAACCAAACTCTGACTCTTGTCTCTTCTTTGTGTCTGTGTTTAGGTAATTTAGACCTAACAAAATGTATATGAAATTTCCACATTACACAGTGAATCTGGTGGTCAGATAAGGCTGACTTTCATATGTTTAGTCATGCCTGTGCCTGTGGAATTTTAATGACGTTGTTAAATCATTAGAGACGGTGTAATAAAACTTAACAACATTTTTATTATTGTCATTTCAGGTGAGGAAAATATTAATGACTGTGTTGTTAAAGCTTTTGACAGTGTAATAACACTTAATGAAATCTGTAACTAGTCCAATGTTTAAGGGAAAATATTAACTGCGACAGTTATGAGGTCATTCATAAATGTCGCAGTTCAGACTAACAACAAATGACAGTAATATAATACACAAAGATACATAACATTTTAAATTTTGATAATTAACTATTATGACATATTTATGACAGATTATTCTTGGTTAATGGCAAGCTGTCATAACAAAAATATTTTGAATAATGTCAACTTCGTATTAAAAGTGTCATTATTTACCGAATGACACTTTATGACAATAGTCATAAATATTCATGAAGACTTATTCATGTTTATGACAGTGTCATGTCAGTCTTATGCACACCCCATCAAATAACGTGCTACCAGACAGGGACTAAAGCAACCTGGCTCTGTTTGAGAAAGTACACATTTTTAAGTTAAATTTTAAAAGCCATACACCAGCCTAATAATTGACCTGATTTAAAGAAATAAAAAACAGAAGAGTTGAGCAGCAGGTTGTCACTTTAAGCTCAAGTGCAGTACAGTGGACCCCCAGAATTTACAGCCATGAATGAATATCTAAAATCTGTGAATATTTGAGACCCCCTCTAAGATGCTTATTATTGCCAATTTTGGTAGTACAAACACCAAATATACCTTAACATATGTCTGATATTTTTATTTCTAATAATTTCACATGACATTTCTGTCATAAGCTTGTACAGCAAATTATTATTAATTTCATTGTTATTGTTTTTAGCATATTGTTTTTAACACATTAAGAACTTTTTGTGTGAACCTATACTCGATGCTGCTGTTACATTTGAATTTCCCCTTTTTTGGACAGTAAAGGCTGTTTTTATTCAATTCTTTTCCATTATGCACTATTATAATAACTAGTCTTCCTTATGGGTGTGTCTCAATTTAGCTGTCCAATTTCCACATCGTTGACTCCCATGTTACATATTCATTCGAATATTTTAGATATTCTTACAAAAATATCTTTGAAATTAAAGTTTTGAATAGTTTAATTTTAGTTTAGTTTAGTTCAGACTTAAATCTGCTTGAGTGTTATAATCTCAAACAGGCTGTTTGTCTGAACAAAACCTGGAATAAAACACTCCAGGTTTTTTATTAGAACAATTCTGCACAATATTTTTCAATAATAAATGAAGCCATCATGTGAAATGTGTTTCTTGTATTCATTTATGTTATCTTTGGCTAACATTAAAGTCTGTCTGATGATCTTAAAGCAAAGTAAATCAAATTGCGTCTCTTTTGCTAAATGCTCTTTTTGGAGTCAAATAAACTTTTTCTGACTGAAAGCTAAACATGCAGTGACTGAATGACAGATTTGCAGATGGGTTTGCATGCAGTTTATTTAATTCAAAGACACATTTGTTTCACCCACAGTGCAGGAAACAAACATTAGATTGCATGCGAGCAAACAGGAAGGGATGGCATCTTTAATAAAAGATCATCCTGACTCATCCTGAGGACGTCAGATGAAACAGATGTCATTTACATGGTCCTGATTCAGGAGAATTCAAACTCTGGAATTTATGTCATACTCACCTGTCGATTAAAGTCTATTCCGTTTCGCTCTGGACATGGAAAGAGGAAAAGAACAAAACACAGATTTAAAAATGTTGTCTTTCATAAAGCAAAATTAAAAACAAATCGACACAACAACGATTGTTAAATGGGATGTGTTGGATTAGACACACATTAATCACATTTAAACAAAGTATTTCTGAAATCTACCCTCTTTGATTTTGGTTTCATTTTGACACACTAAGTTTAAAACATGCAGTTAAAGTTATTAGGTATTATGTTAATTAGAGATGCAGTATTTTTGTGGCTGATATAGATTCCTTGTTTTCTTATGGTCTTATATTATTAACACATGTTATTTATAACACTTGGCATTTACAGATATCTCAAAGTGATATCTGTTTTACATTCAAACAATTAATATAAAACAGCTACAAACAATCATTACAAAATACAGATTTAAACATTGCAAGATTAGAATACTACACATTAATTAAAAGGAAATCACATGGAGTAAAACAACAGGATTTAGGCCTGTTTTGAAGCATACAGTTTGACCTGCTAATTGCAATTATGTCTGATTCAGATTTTGTGTTTTCAGCATTATGATACATAAAAAAGGAGATATGCGACTTGCTGAAAAGAAAGAAAAAGTAAGATAATTCCTGTGTATTCATTAAACATGTGTTCCTAAACTTTATTTCTATGTGTATCAAAGTTAATGCATTTATAGAACAAAAATAGTGGAATTTAATTGCTTAATAGGAAAAGGAAAGAAAGTCATATTTCTATTTATTCTACCAACAATTTTTAGATTTAATTGGATTAATACAGTATAAAATGAGAGAAAATGTTAATGAATCTGAGGTGTTGAAATTATGAAACAAATGGCCGCAGGCCACAGTTTGGAAACTCCTGCTCTAAAACAACCAGTTGTCTTATATTATTTTTATTTTCACCTGATGGATTGACCAGGGATCTGTGTGATGTTCAAAGCTTGTAAAAATTGTTTTATAATTTTCTCCCTGACGGGTATGCTTTGTCATCAAGATGTTTGTTCAATAATGTTCTTAAACTCCTGAGGCTTTCACAGAATTCAGTACATTGTATATTATTTTATTACAGTATATTAACTCTACCAACTACTTAGCTCACCTTTGAAAGGTTTTGTGTGCACTAAGGGCACCAGGTTAAAAGAGGATGAATACAAGAAAATGTTACGGATAAATCCAATCAAAATTTATTTAAGTTTGCAGATGCAATAGGAAAAAATGTCAAATATTTTCAAGTATGAATTCTTTTGCAAGGCTTGTATGTATAGTCAATGGAGAAATCCTTAAGCCCAGTAAGAACATTTAACATGTGAATCAATTGTGTAATTTTAGTTCTTTTCTGAGACTCCCCATCAAACTTATACAAAAATTCATAATTTCAAGCCTCAAGGTTAATTATTTTACTGTAATTAAAAAAAAAAGTAATCTTGTTTTCTAAACTATAACACAGAATGTGATGTGTTACTAAACGTTAATAAATATAACAAAAACATGAATTATATTGGTTAATGGTAGTAGTCTATGTAAAGCAAACAGTGAGGATTTGGTTTTTCTGTGTGTCAGTTTAGTTACTGTGTTGTCTTGTCTGCCCTTGATTTCTCCCAGCTGTGTCTTGTGTTCCCTGATTACCCCTTTTGTATTTATTCCTACCTGTGTTGTCAGATCCTTGTCTATACTGCCTAGCTGTCTTACGTTGTATTGTTTTCTACCAGTGCTACCAGCGTTTGAGTTCCTTGCCTTTATGCTCACTTGTGCTGCCTGGACTTCTCTGTGCTATTTGTTGTTCACCATTAAAACTGCCATTATTCATCATAACCTGGATCCACCGTGTCTACCTCACCACCAAAACCCACAGAACATAACAAATATGCAGATTTCATTTAAAAAATGATTATTGTTGAGAAGATGCTAAAATAAAAGATAAATTAAGTTTTGCATTTTTAATTTAATGTTTTTAGTGGTGTAAGTTTGCCAGTTTTGGCCCCCAGGGCAAAACATTTGGACAGTGCTGATTTAGATCAAAACATTTTCATGTGCTAGAATGGCCTAGTCAAAGTCCAGACCTAAGTCTAATTGAAAATCTGTGGCAAGACATAAAAACTGATCATCACAGATGTTCTCCATAGAATCTGATTGAGCTTGAGTTGTTGAGACAAACCTCAGAAACTTGCAGTTGTAACTGTAGTGAAAAGACATGTTGACTCAAAGGACCTTGAAACAAATGCTTGCCATACTCTTGATATTTTTATTTCTGAAAATATGTGTGGATTTCCTTTCAATTTGCACTAGTTTTTGTTAGCTATACACATAAAATTCCAGTAAAACACATCAAAATGTGGTAAAGTTCAAGCGAAACAAATACTTTTATTAATAAATAAAAAAGCACTTTTATGAAGATTTCCAACTGCGTGTGTGAAGAGACAGAGTATGGTGGTACAAAGGTTCGCTGGATAAGCTCGCATCATTTGAATGTCAAATTGGGCCTATTGGGCTGCGTATGAGAGTCAGAGAGAGAGCAAACGAAAGAGGGAGAGGGCAGGTTTAAACACAAAATGCAAATACACTTATAACCCCCCTACCACCATGAACCAGCCCTTCTTTCCCCCTGCAGCACAGCCAGTTTCACAGCCAAGGTTCCAGTATGGAAATGATCAGAACATGCAAATCAGCTCAGAGTGCAGGAAGCCTGGTTCTGCACACGCATGCATGCACACACAAACACACCCCCACGAGCACCCACACGCCCACACACGCACGCCTATGTGACTCGTGATAGTTACACATCAGTGCATAGACACAAAAAGTCACTAAGAAAATTAAATAAATATTTCGTTTTTTCAGGAAAAATTTGTTGGTTCAGGCGAACCATTAAAAAAAAAAACTGGTTAAAAAAAGGAACAGAAAGTGTCACATTTTCTACTTTCACACATTACTTGTATGAATTATTGCCCAAAAGTCTTGACTTTCTGTAGATTTTGTCAAAACATTTTCTATATTCTTTTGAAAAAGTCTTGAACAACATTTTTTTCATTTTTCTATAGACATTAGTCACTTTTCTACTCATTAGCTTTATTTTTACCTGTGAATTTTGGATTACTCAGACACAATGAACCAGTGATATGTCATGTTTAACAGTCAAACTGTCAAACAAAAATCATTTTAAATTTAAACCTTAGGCCTTTTCTTATTAACAAATGTGCAGAAATATAGATTGTTCTGATTTCTCTCTCTAAATCTTTGAAATACTCTACAACATAGTCACATATTTTTTATTTTTTATTTACTGTAGACGATTTGTAAACTTTTGTAATCGATTTGTAAAAAATCCTTGAATCCTTGTAGTTAACTGATTTTACTGATAGTAATGAAGAAAACTCATGGGTGTTGTGGTGGTGCATCCTTGATGCAGCTGTCACAGGTTCTAGTCCTGACCTGATGACTTTTGCAGCATGTCTTCCTCCTCTCTAACATTTTAACACAGACCACAGATATATAAATTTAACATTCGCTTATTGAGATTATCAATTCTGCTAAATTTGATTTAATGGTTTCAGCATAGAATCCATTCGTACAATCTTGGACAGGCCCTGCATGATGAGCTAGATCTGCTGCCCTGCGCATCTCTGCTGGATACAAAGGGACAAAAGTGGGAGTTCATTCGTGTGGTTTTAGAAGCTCTTCCATTTTGTGTCTACTGAGTTTTTAATAGGCGCCATAGAGACTGTTTTTTTTTTGGCTGAGCATTATGGGACAAGTTTTACAGATAAATGCCCACACAGCAACTCTGAAATTATTTGGTATGACGCAGTTTGATTCAAAAAATAGAATAAAATAAGATTTAAAAAAGCACAACAAAACAGCGTGTCACATGACAGGGAGGTGAGCACGAAAGCTGCTCCAAGGGCTGAACTACCAGTCCACTAACGCTCCATCTAACCGGTGAACTTTATCAGTGCAGATGAAGTCAGCATGTTGCAATGTAAATGCACATGATGCACATAATGCTTCAGAACGATTCCTCAAATGATTCAAGTACCTTGATTATTAAAATTTCTCAAGGAAAATTTTCTGCCTTGAAGCTTTGTTAAATTATGTTTTATTATTTAGTTCACCGTTTTCCAGCTGGGTGATTATTTGAAGAGGTGGGTGATACTGGGACTTTTGGTATTGATCCAAAACTAAGTAAATGCAGGGCCAGAATTGCTGATATCGATACAAGACCAATACCAATACTTTTTCAGATTTAAGCTTAATAGATCCAAAGGATTCAACAGGATCCAAAAGACCTAGGATAGAATTTCGAAAAAACATTGTACGTGACAACAAAATACTTTATTATCATAATCACCATTTTTGTTTAGAAACAATTGAACACAAAACAAAGTTTCCCTTAACATTAGGAAAATAAATATTTTTTGTAGTAGAAAATGAGAAACCACAATACAAAAATAAAATAAAAATTTTCCCTTCACTATCTTTTCTAGTTCTGTATTTCTTTCTTCAAATGGAATTGTTCTTAGGAAAACTAGTAAAAAAATAAAAATAAAAAATAAATAAGGAATTTTCTTCTTTCCAGTGCAATTCTTCAATAAACAGAGTGTAAAAAAATATCACTCAGTACAACTTAAAACTGCTGTCTCTGGGTCGAGGGTCTGGGTCTGTCGGGGCCAGGGAATGGGGGATGTCTCTCCTCTTCTCTGCTTCTGCAGCTCCGTGTTTTCTGCTGCATGGTTTTTCATATGCTTGTAGAGGTTTTTTGTGTTTCCATTGTATTTAACAGCCCTGCTGCAAACTATACAGCTTGCTGTAGTTTCATTTTCCGCAATAAAATAAAGCCAAATGACGCTTCTCTTCCTCTCAGACATTTGGATACTGCGGTGTCTCTTCGTTGTATGACGTGTTGATTCAAGGAGCACGCTGAGTGGGCAGGCCAGGCTTCAGCCTCCTGCATGTTTGACTGACGCCGCTGAGCCATGTGACGGAGCAACAACAAAAAACGAGACAGTGAGCTTCTCTGTGCCGTGTGACACATCGCAGGGGTACTCTCACAGAGAGAGAGAGAGTACACTTTGATGAACCCATGTGTGCATCAGTCAGTGAGTGCGGGAGAGAAAAAAGCTTGAGTATCGATCTTTTTACATGAGTAACGTTCAATAGTAATACCAATGGTATTGATAATATCAATGTTAGGATTCATATCCAAACATTGATATGATGTTACACTATCGATTAATAATTGCACCAAGCTCTCACTTCCACCTATGAGTTGTTGACGAATTCTAAGTGTTAGCAGCGTAAAGTTCAATTTTCAAGTTTGGTTGGGAGGATTTTATTGATTGATGATGTCCGGGTATTTATCGTTTTCGGGGGACGGACCAATAAGCATCCTTAAAAAGTTGAGTATGGCAGTCTTTCTCCTGCTTCCTACTGGCTGGTTCAGAGCGAACTGCGGGGAAGAGCACAGCCGATGTATTTATACAGGTGAGCGGATAGATTGAGCACTGCGGCCTGCTGCGCTGTATTTGATGTTTTATTTTTACGGACGAACCGGAAAATAAATGTACCAAGAAATGGGTGGCGGAGCACATTGTGGCGATACATAGCTGGTAGATGTGTTTCAGAGTGTGACGAACAAAGATGTCAAATCCCATTGCTAACATGGACACAAAAGCTATAAATAGCTGGGCAAGGTGAGAGTTCAACTATTAAATTGAGTGCAGATGAAAACAAACTAAAAGCTGGAGTATATTTTTCATAGGCGTATTTGTGAGCCTGCCTCTTTATTATTAAATTGAGTATAATTTTCGATTTTTATATAACTTTTCTTCAAGTTAACTTAGAAAGTGAGCCATTATTGTTACAGGTTAATTTTCTAAAGGAATTGTTCGGAATGCTCAAGTCTGAAAAAGTGGACTGATGTTGATATCGGATAGTAACAGTGCTATTATGTTACATTTACCAATATTTTATTTGATCAAAATCTTTTTATCCAGTTACTTGATTGATGGTAAGAATAATCAATAGAATTCTCGATTACTAAAATATTTGTTTACAACAGCCTTACTTTGTTCACAAAAATATATCATTCTCACAGCACGCTCACCGCCCTCCTCTAAAAGTGCGACCATGGGTTAAATATGCGCTTCAAATTGAACTAAACACAGCTAACACTGTGGCTTTTAAACTTGACTCATACCTTTATGAATTCTTCAAAGAATCATGAGTCCTCACAGGGGGTTGATATAAATGTCCATACAGGTCAGCCTGTGTCCAGTTAGAGTGAAAGCATCCCTGCCGAGGTAAACTTCAGAGATCAAACAGTGCACTGGCCAACACACAGCGGTGCCAGCTCCCTGTTCAAGGGATCAACTATAAAAACTATAAATCCATCTTTCAGGAATAATTCTGCTCTGCCAGTAAAATGCTCCAAGCTAGGTCTTAAATTATATTTAAAGTATGCAAATTTGGTAATTTATTGCTTCATATATCCTCTTTCTTTTGTCAGTTCCTGATTAGTAATCTCACTGATATGGCTTAAAAATTCTAAAAAATGTCCAGATTTTCAGTGCTAATATCTAAATTAGGTCCATTTACATCTTAATTTTTAACTCTTCAGTTATTACTTCTTACATCCACTTACTATTTTATCTTTCTTCACAATAAGCCAATTCATGCTTCTGATTCTGGCTTATTGTATTTCTAGGCCATGAAAATCTTCCAAGTAAAGTGTGCACTATTAGCTCATAAGAACGTAATTTTAATGAGTTTTTGGATTAAAAACAGAGTGACTGTTGAAGCTTGCTAACTAGAGGAAATCATTGAAGTTAGGCATCATAGGTGTAAAAACACTTTTCTAACCTGCTAGAGTGAAAAAAGGAACTTGACTTAAGTTATTAAAAAAGTCAAATCTAATTCCTGAAGGTTTTCAGTTAGATTATGTTAGTTATTTTACATTACACTCTAAAAAGTGATTTTGGCTTATTTATATTAATCTCACTTAATTTGGTTTAGTGATGACAACTTACTTTTTTGTGTTCAATACACTTAAAAGTTACAAATCTTACTAACTTAAATTAACATAAAGGAACTTTTTATTTTGACTTTCCTTGAAACAATTGAGTTCAATGCTAGTTTCGAATCCTGCCTCTGACCAACTCAATCTATTATGTTCACCAAACTTAGTAAACTGAGTTGGATAAACTTAATGATTTGATTTGGATGAACATACTAAGTTTTTACAACTTAATTCATTAAGTGTGTTTAACACTACAAGTTTAAGTCACTCTTAGTCAAATAATTTATTTTTGTCTAATAAATAATTAAAATCTCTTTGACTAAATTCTACAAAAAGCCAACTCAAACTTTTAAGTTGGTCCAAACTAAAAAGCTAAAATATCCGAAATTACATGATCACTGCATTGTACTTAAAATACAGCTAGAATTTTAATTATTTTAAATGTAATTTTAGTTTAACTTTAACATGTTATTTTAGTTTTGGTAAGATCCTGTACACGGAAAAAAAGACAGTAGTTTATCCAACTTAATTTATTAAGTTGGTTTAACTAAATAATTAAGAGGGGGAAGACATGCATGAAAGGTCATCTGGCTGGAATCGAACCTGCGACAGACACCTCAAGGACTTTGGTCTCCTTTGTAAGCTGTGCTTCAGCCCTACACCACCACAGCACATGTAAGATCTATCCATAGTGAAACCTGTGACATGACGTCAGACATAGGATACAAACACGGCATTGAACTTAGTGTGTGTTTGAGTCTTTGAGTCTGTTTTGGATTAACTGAAATCCAAAAAATAGGACAGCAAAAGGTTCTAATTTGGATCTTTTTATTATTATTTGTTTATTTTTACAAAATTTTAACCAGGTGAAGCTAAAAGGCCTCTTGTGGAGTTTTTGATAGCGCATCTTTACAGACAAAAGTGTTTTTTTTAATCTAAAGTGCAAAATGTACTTAATAATAAACACAAGACAAAATTGTACAAAATTGTACAATTTTGGCGTATGTTGTTCTTTGAGCAGATTACCTTTTTTAGAGTCTGTATACTCCAGTCAATGATTAATCCAATACTAAATTAGTTTATGACTATAATCTATTAATCACAATTAATATCATTAATTGTTTCAGCCCTAGCCTATAAATATTAAAATGTGGTTGGAAAATTGTTCAGGTTGATCTGGTTGGCCAAGCAAGCATAATTGTCAATACCGGGCTTAATCTGGACTAATGGGACAAAAGTGTCTTAATATTTCTGAGCGAAATGAGAACAATGACTCTGCAACATGAAATATTTATAAAATGATGTGCATTAAGGTGGAAGTGATTAAGTTTTAATTGTAGGTTTATTCCCAAGAGCTCTGAATTTTTCCTTTGAATATGACGCCAAAGCACAACTGCACAGCTGTGGTTCAATCCATTATTGTGTTTCAGGGAAAACGCGCCGTTAAAATTCTCCAGAATAATTGTCTAGACTCGAGCAGGTCATTTTATTTGAATAAACCAGCCTCGCATGTGGTTCTGGATGCGAGCCACTGCTGCCTAGTTTTAGAGTATGAATGACACACATTGTTGCTTCGCGTGACAGGACACCTTTTTCTTTTTTTTCCTTTTTCTTTCTTGCTTGCTGTTTTCATGCCATGTGGGTTTTCTCTGGGTTTTTTTTACTTCCTCCCACATTTCAGAAACACACTCACTTTACTGATGGTAAAGTGAGTTTACCACCCGTGCGTAAAGTGATCCCTCTTGGCCTGAGGGATCCTCAGTCAAACGACCTTTTGATGGACTGGTTACCAGTTTAAGCTCCAGCAGGCATGTCATTCTCAGAGCAAGATCAAACTTGTAAGGGACAAATAAATGAGAATTTTAGGAAAAAATTTACATCCTGCTTGACCTCAATTACAATGAAAAATAAAATAGCTGATATTAAGATTTTCACTGTTTTGGCGTTGTTATCACCATTACTTATTTAAAATTATCTAACAAATTTTTTATATCAAACAAAGATCACCTGAGGAAATTTCAGAAAAACTGGTTTAAAATGATGTAGCTCCAAGTGAAAAACTTGGAAAAACATATTATTAGGGTGTTTTCACACCTGATAGTCTGGAAGACTTGGTTTGATTGGGGACAGAAATTGCAACATTTGTAACATTTTCGGCTGTTCACTTTCACACTGCACTGTGTCAAATGATTCAAACCCTTTGAAAAATCTGTTAAGTCCCTCGCTTGTGGTAGTACAGCATCAAGAACCACTGAAGAATCAATAAGAAAACCTCTGGTCTGGTTGGGGTTCACATATGCATTTGAACCGCACCAGAATTCACTTCAACCAAGACCTTGGTTTTTGGCAGACCAGAGTCTGCTTTTTTGGTCCAAATCAGAGTGTGATTGTGCATTCACTCCTCCCCAAATGAACCAGACTTTCTAGGGAAACAGACAGAAATTCAACTAAAGCATCATAAACACTGCTGAAGTGAATCCAGAGTTGGGTAGTAACTGTTTATATTTACTCACTTAAATTTGCTTTTTGAGGAAAGAAATACCATCAGGCATAATTTTACTACTCCTACTTGAGTAAAATTTCTGTATACTCTGCCCACTATGAGTAACTTCAGCGAATAAAGAACAAACTTGTTTCAATCCAAAAATTCACCGGACAGGCTCACACCTGCAGTTTTTGTTAGACTTTCAAAAGTTTTATATTGAAATTTGTCTTTTGTTTGATTGTGTTATTTTGTAATTAAGTTATATAAATGAATTATTTTCACTTTGGTCTTTAAAATACTAAAATCTCCTCATGACTATATTTTTAAATCACAAGTGAATAAATTTATTCAGGGCACAAGTCATTAAAAATCATAGCGGTGCATATATTCATATTTCAGCCATGGTCAAAGTGGTCATCATCAGCCAACAGAAACTGCGTTTCCAATACAAGTGCATGCAAATTTTTGTCTATATTTTGCTAAAAACACAATTTCACAATTGCAGTGTTTCCATAAGAAACTAATTTAAAATCACAATTAAATAAGCTTGTTCATGCGATAAGTTATTAAAAAACAGGGCAGCAATGGATGTAAATAGGTAGATGAGATATATTCATAATTCAGCCTTAGAGGAGATGTCGGCATCTTATTCAGCCGTTGGAGTGACAAGCTCCTTATACTTGGAAGCTTCTGTGTATGTGGAATTTTGTGGGAAATTCTGTGATTTGACAGAAGAGCTATATATCAACCAATCAAGTGTATTTGTATAGAACATTTCAGTAATATAAAAACACAGAAAAAATACAGCAGATGCAGAGCTTTTGCAGAACTAGAATACCTGAGAGGTCTGTAAGGTTGATACAACACAAGCAGATCTATAATGTGTTGTGGTGCTAAGCTGTTCAGTGACATATAACCTAATAACAGTATCGTTAAGACTGTTATTCTCTGAGCCATAGGGAGCCAGTGTAGGGACTTCAGAACTGGGGAGGTGCTCTATCTTCCTGGTTTTAGTGAGAACGTGAGCAGCAGCATTCTGGGTCAGCTGCAGCTGTCTGATTTTTTTAGGCAGACCTGTGAAGTAGCAGTAATCAGTTGCAGTAATCAATGCGACTAAAGATAAATGCATGGATGAGTTTCTCTCAAAAACTTACTGAGACATTAGACCTCTAATTCTGGAAATATTCTTCAGGTCGGCTTTGTAACTGTCTTTATGTGTGACTGATGGTTCAGAGTCCATCAGTGCACCTAAATTTTGGCCTTGGTCTCTAGTTTCCAAATGTAATCAAGCTGTGTGACTGTAGATCGTTCTTTTAGGTCCAAAGATAATAACTTCAGTTTTGTTTCTGTTCAGCTGGAGAAAGTTTTGGCATATCCACATATTGATTTGTTCTAAGCATCTGTTTAGTGCTTGGATGGGTTCAGAGTCACCTGGTGACATCGTAATATAGAGTTGTGTTTCATCCACGCAGTTAAGGTAGCTAGTCCATCCATCTATCCATCCATTTTCTGTACACCCTTGTCCCTAGTGGGGTTAGAAGGGGTGCTGGTGGCTATCTCCAGCTAACGTTTCTGGCGAGAGGTGGGGTATACCCTGGACAGGTCGCCAGTCTGTTGCAGTAGCTAGTCTTATTCCCCTACTATTACCTGAGCTAGTGGGAGCATATAGATATTGAATAAAAGGGGTCCTAGAATTGGGACATGTGACTTATGTCTGCTTCCATGAGAAGTTACCTATTGAACAAAGAAATCCTGTTCCTTATGTAAGATTTGAACTAGTTGAGTACTTGATCGGACAGCCCAACCCAAAACTTCTCTCGTTTCAGTAATATGTCATGATTTTGTTGGGGTCCAACAGAGCACTGTGGTGGTTCTACAATCTGTGTTTATATGGATGTCACTGAACACTGACAAAAGCAGTCTCAGTACTGTGCTGAGCATGGAAACCAGACTGAAAGATGTCAAAGCAGTTGGTTATGTCATGTTCCGTGTTTTTCTGTGTGTTTATTTCGAGTTTTCTGTGTCTCCGTGTTGTCCTGTTCTCCCCTCGATTACTCCCAGGAGTTTCTCGTTCCCTAATTACCCCCTGTGTATTTAGTGTCACCTGTGTGTCTGTGTCTTTGTCGGGTCCTTGTCTAATGTGCGCTCAGTCCTTTATGTGTCCAGTCGTTATCAGTTGCTACCGGCGTTGAGCTCTGGCTTCTGCTCAGTCGTGCTGCCTGTGTTATTGGACTTGTTTTGGACGGTGTTTGACGTTTCCTTATCATTAAAACAACCATTATTCATCTCACCTGGGTCATCTGCGTCTGCCTCACCACCTACACCGCACCGTTCCTGACAGTTTATCATTAGAAAGCTATTTAACTGTTTAAACAGCTTTTTCAATAATTTTGCTGATGGAGATTGGCCTGTAATTCTGCAGTTGTGATTTGGCCAGATTGTTCTTTTTTATCAGTGGTTTGCTAACTGCTGTTTTTAAAAGCCTGGGGGAGAACACTTGATGAGAGGAATGAGTTTACTATTTAGATCAGATCATTAGCAATGACAGGCAGGACTTTTTTAAAGAAAGGTGTGGGTATGATCTCAAGACAGCAGGAACTTGAACTTAATTCATTTATGATTTCTTCTATGCTTTTATAGCTAAGTAGTTGAAATTGAGTCATGTTTTTTGCATTTTTTATGTTTGGGTACAGCATTGGTACTGAACTTAGAGTGGATGTTTAGATTAATCCTCTTATCTTTTGAAGTTTCTTGGCAAAAAAGTTGGCAAATCCATTGCAGGCTGCATTAGATTACAGTTCAGGTGGTACAGTCACAGGAGGGTTTGTAAGCCTGTCAGCTGTTGCAAATAAAGCTTGAGCATTGTTAATGTTTTTGTTTATGATCGCCACAAAAATCATAAACATGTTTTAAAGTTTAGTGATAGCTACACATTTCCTTTGTAAATTTCATAATAAAGGTGAAGTTGAGTTTTACAGCATTTACATTTGGTCCTACAGCAAAGTTGTCCTGCAGATCTAACTGTTTTTGCATTTCACAAACACAACTTTCACTTTAAACTTGGATTCAACATATTTGAATAACATGCAACTTTTTATGAACTTTGCAATGCTGTGAGAGCTCTGGTAGAGTCAGCTGCACTCTACTGCTGTTTACAAACTGGCGTGATGTGAAAAAAGTTTCTCTGTTGCAGTTTTGCGAAATACAGAAATTTTGATACTGCTGAAAAACCACCTCATTTTAGAGCAAAAACTATTGATCAAAAAACTTGTTTTTCCAAAATAATCTTGTTGATTGTTATTTCAATTTGTGTAATTTTGTGGTCAATGGAAACACAGATGTGCTGTGGTGGCATAGGGTTTAAGCACAGCCCACATAAGGAGGCCTTAATCCTTGACACGGCTGTTGTAGGCTCGATTCCTGGCCTGGTGACCTTTGCTGCATGTTTTCCCTCTCTCTCATTACTGTACTTTCCTGTCGAAACCAGTAGGAAACACAACTAGTTTGTGACCTTAAACTTGTGAGGATTTGGATTTTGTATGTGTTTTTTCAGTAAATTGAGTCTTGTGTTGTCTGGTCTACCCCTTGATTGTTTCCAGCTGTCCCTCGTTTTTTTCTATTGCCCTCTGTGTATTTAAATCCACCTGTGTCTCTTGTTCCCTGCCAGATTCTTGTCTATTGTCACTTGTCCCTATATATCGTTCCTGTGTTGTGTCGTTTTACAATTGCTGCCAGTGTCTGAGTCCCTTGCCTCATTGCTCACCTGTGCTGCCTGGATTTCTGTACACTTCATCATTAAAATCATAATTTTCTCACTTCAGCCAGGGTCCTCCGTGTCTATCCTCACCACCAACAAACACATTTCATGACACTTGTGTTAGGAAGGAGCGCAATGATCCAAAGCAAACCAACAAGTCCACACCTGAATGACTTAAAAATATGCTGATTTTGGAGTAGCCTAGTTAAAGATCAGGCTTGACTCTGACAGATATTACTGTATGACCATGAAAAGTTAATTCATGCTCTCAAGCCCTTCAATGCAGCTGAATTGCAACAATTCTGCATTACTTTTTCCACATAGTTTGTTTAGCTTATATATATATTTTTATCTGAAATACAACTCCACCTAAAAGATGAAAACTTTCTGTAGTGAGGCTTCGACTACAGCACATAAGCTTCAGTTTATGAATTTTAAATGTTAAAAAGAACCTTTTCTGAAATGAACAAGCTTGGCAATAATGTGTAATTACAAGTGATGTGTACTTGGTGAGCTCAGGAGCTCATGTAAAAAGTCATTTACAGAAATGTGTTTACTGGCTTGTGTTCTACAGTATATACAGTATATGAAATCAAAGTATGAAAAAAGCATTTTGTATTTACTTTGGTTACTTTTCAAATTCAAAACCACTTTATTGATCCCAAAGAGAAAACAAATGTTGCTGTAATTCATATCAAATCAAACTTCTTGAAGATTCTCCTGTAGTAGTCTGTATTACAGCTTATTTGAAGAAGCCTCCAACTGAAGACACTGTTTTTATCCTCTTTTTTTATCTGAGGTTGAAGTAGTTTGATGATCTGAAACATTTCACAGCACTCTACATATAGGTTTACACACATTTTGCCAGGAGAGAACTACTTGCACATGATCACTTGAGATCCCTTCATTAGCACAGTGTGCAAACAAAACTTCTAGGAGGCGGTTTTCCACAGGGGAGCAGGTGCTGGTGGAGAGTCACCTGAGATAAACGTTTCATTTTCCGTTTAGTGAACCCTCACCCAAACTATAAAGAAAATCCCTCCATCTGTAGTTACTCTCTATGTGGTTTTGTTTGTTTTGGATTATCTCCAAAGTTTTTTTTTTTGCTTGGATGACACTCCGCTGGAGATTTTATAAGGTCTAAACGGACAAAGAACTGAGTCATTTATCACTTCCATGAAGCAAAGGCATTCACTTCTCTCATGCAGCCATTGTTTTGAATAAAAGTTCCACATTTTTCTACTGCTTGTTCCTGATTTTTCTGTGTGGTGGGCTGGCTGGTATCCTCAGCCTCTGGGCTTTCGGTGTCTCTGAGAAAAATAGCTTGAGGCACATATTCGAACAAAAGCCAACCGCCAAAGTGACTGCATACAAAACACCTAAAGGTTTCTGCTTTTTATGACAAACCAAGGTTTTGCATGTTAAATACAGCAACAAATGTGCAAATATTTCGCCAGAGGAGATCCTAAAAGAGCAAAATATAAAAAAGAAAAAGGCATGTACTCACAGATCGTCTATGAAGAAAATGTCTTGATGCCTCAAAACAACAACATGACCCTACAGTTCAGGAAATTTAATCCACTCCTAATGTTTTGTAAACAGTGATTTGTGGAGAAAGTCCAGCAGTTTTAAATCAAACATAGCAGCTTTCCTGACTCACATCTGTGTGTTGTTATTTAGATTCAGCTCTGTTCAGGGTGAAATTTCCTTACCTTTCTGGTCAGCCGGAGCCTCCAACTGCTCCACTGGGTCTGAGCTCATCTTAATATCTGTAATGATAAATATAGCTGATTTTCCTACAGGATTGTAACTTTACCAGGACAATGAAGCACTCAAGCCACCCAGGAAAATGATCTCGAGCTTATTCTAATGCGCCCTCCCCTCCAAACCGCTGCACAAACCCCACTTGTAACATTCATAAAAGAAGAGTGACTTACCTTAGGATGGGAAGTTTTAGAGCTGCTCTCACGTCTTTCTCGGTTTATTCAAGAGGACAAGGGTGTTGGGATAAAGAGTTTTGGAAACCCACAGCTGCTCATCAGCATTTTCCTAAGTGGAGAAGCGTTCATCTCTGCTGTGCAGCCTGCGCCGCCTGATAAGCTGATTTGCATGTGTCTCTGTGCGTCCTATCCTGCTTCAGACCGTTTGCATAAAACAACAATAGGGTTACTGCGAATATACAGCGCACATGTGTGTGCATCCATACAAAAAAGGGCAGAGTGGAGTCATCTTCAGGGTGCTTTGGATAACAAGGTGATGTTTGTATTATTCCTGCCAACTGAGATAGGTCAGCGATGGCGTGGAGCAGCTCATCCCTGTAAATTTGTCAGCGCTGATTTCCATGCAGCCCTTTTTTCAAATAAAACGGTTGGACACTTCAGACATTGAAAATGTAAAAATGGCAACAGAATGCAATGTTTGATGTAAAGTAAAAAAAAAAAGTCACAATTTATATAGAGTTTAATAGAAAGTTATAAATATTTTGGGATATAATATAAATATTATTAAAAATTACCTTAATCCTTTGCAGATTTTTTTTTTTATATGAGAATGCTATTTGTAATGCGTGTGTAGTATTTCTTTTTTCTTATGTTGTAAATTTGTCCTTACTGCAGAGTCTCTTTTTGTTTTGTCTTTTTACCTTTGCGTGAATCTATAGTTCCATTTGGCCTGCTGGTACACTTGAATTTCCCCCACTAAGGGACAATAAAGAATATATTTATATTTTATTCTGTTATGGATGTTCTTATTTTCAAAAGGTACCTTTAATCTGACAAATGAGTCATAGGAACACATTCTTTTTTTAATGAATGTAAGCGCTTTAGGCCTGATCGACAAAGGCTGTAATGACCCACTGTAACAACAGGGGGCGGTAATGGAACGTAGAGGTGTGGTGACTATGGTGAAAATCTACAGAAGAAGCTGATCGCTAGGGGACAGTGCAAACAGCTACATCTTCAGTTTGGCCCAGAATGTGGCCTGTTCAATAAAACGCTGTATTATGACGTTCTTACATACCTAACCGAGCTTTTTTTTTTTTTTTTAAACGTAAATTGTTTCGTTGAACGTGTTCTTTGCAACTGATGGCGATGTTGTAATATGATTCAGCCATTTGTGACGGTTTGTTGATCAGGTGAAGCGGACGGAGCCGAGGAGGAGTCTCCGAAGAGGTGAGACAGCCTCCCACTAAAGGCTGCTACATCATGGCTTCACTGCTCTCTGTGGAGGAGAAAAAAAGCTGCCCTGTTTTTCAGTCAGTTTGGGTTCAGTTATCGGGTTTATGGTTAGTAATATATGAGCAGTTCAGATCAACGACAACTCTATTTTTTTTTCTTTTTTCTTTTGACAGGTTAATGTCTTCTGAGACTGGGCCCATTCATGTATAACATCCGTCTGCTATCCGTTTAAAACAACTGCTTGTGCCAAAGTAAAACTGTACTTTGTAGACTTAATATTTTGTCATCTGCGCCATATTTTAAAATTATGATAATAATTTTACTAATAATGATAACAATAATTATAATAATAATGGATAAAAACCTCGGAGTCTTGAATGCTACTTTCGTTCCCAAGTCATGGGAAAACAGCAATTGATGTACTTAGTTCTTCAACAGTGTTACTATTTGAAGTAGTTTGAATTGTTTTACTTTTCTTAAGTGTTGTGAGGGATTTTCTTTTGCACATGAAGAGCTTGAGGCCATCATCACATTTGTCACTGATCCACCATCAGTTGACACTTCGGGGTCAAACAGATGTATGTTGGGAATGTTGTTAAAGTTGAGTTCAGAGTATACATGGACTACATTGGCACGGCTACTAGCCCTGTTGTCCTGGGGTCTTTCTGCATGGAGTCAACATTTTCTCCAACATGGTTGTCTCCAGGTACTCCAGTTTCTTCCTATAGTACAAAAACATGACTGTTAGGTTAATTACTGTTAAAAAAAATTGCCTTTAGGTGTGAATGTGATTTTCCTGTGTTTCTGTATTAGATTGGCAAGCTGTTAGGTGACACTAAAAACTGTTCAGAGGGTTTACATGATGTGTTGATTGATAGAAGAGTGTGGCTCATTGAAGGAGTTTAAGGGCTGAAACAATTAAGTGTGATTAATCGATTATTTAAATAATTGTCAACTAATTTAGTAATCAATTAATCATCAACTGGGGTATACAAACTCAAAAAAGGCCATTTCCTGGAAGAACAACACGGTTAGAGCAGTAAGTAAGCCAAATGTGTGCTAAAATATATACAGTATACAGTATCTTAAATATTGCATTTAAGATAAAAAACAAACTTTTTTTCTGTAAATATGTTACACCTAGAACTCATCTAATCTCAGTTCTTCACCTGTTTCAAATTCTTCTTGGGGGAAAAAAATTATGTTGATCTTGGTTGCTGTAATCATTCATAAAAATCCAATATTATCTTATCTGCAGGTGCTGCATGTTTACTTTATTTCAAACAACTTTTTTAAGTTACTGAACCTGACAACTTCAAACTGGCTGAAATGGATGAACAAAGTGTTGAGGTGAGTACACACGAACTACAGTAGTACTTATTTAACCATACAACATGGGTAGGAAGTTTGACTCATGTCTCAGTGGTGTTTGTTCAGCCATGTGGGGAGTTTGGGTTGAACTGTCCTCTTGTCTTTTTGCAGAGCATTGCTGAGGTGTTTCGCTGCTTCATCTGCATGGAGAAACTGAGGGATGCACGCCTCTGCCCCCACTGCTCCAAACTCTGCTGCTTCAGCTGCATTCGGGTGGGTGTGATCAACAAACCGGAACTGGCCTGTTTTCTCTGCAAGCACAGTTCTTTAATCTTTGCTTTTAAGAACAATCTTTATTATAGACCAGAGAAGAACATGGATGAGGTCTCAGAAAATAATTTATAGGTTTCCTCCACAGTCTAGAGAAGTCTGCACAAAACTAGATTTTTATAAGAAGAATAAATATAGGAATAAAAAATAAAGTGTTGAAAGATATTTGAATTTTTATTATTTTTCCCTTTGGTGTTATCTTAAACATCCATCCATCCAACATTCCATCTATCCATAAAGTTATCCACCCATTCATTCATCCAACCATCCATCCAGTTCTTGCAGGTTCCATGTCTAAAGCCTTATATTAAATATTCCAGAACAGCGATTTTGTTAAATCAGATTTTGTCAGATTGTTTTTGTGTTTGTAGGGGTCTTAGGCTAACCTTCATATGTTCCTGTAAATCCTGTGTTGTATTCTTGTGTTGGTTGTACTTGAGCTGGAATCTCTTGCTTGACAGCGATGGCTGACTGAGCAGAGAGCCCAATGTCCACATTGTCGGTGAGAACCTTTACATCTTCTTATATCCACACAGATCTTCACTTTCAGCTATATTTGTCTGAACGAAGTACTGCATTTCCAGCTTAAGATACTGCCTTAGTATTTTTATTAAAAGAAATTTCAAGTTGTACAAAAATCTTACCTTGTGTTGAAAGCTTTGAAGGCAGCAACCTGCATAATTTACACAAGGTTAATGTTATATTTTGTCAGATGTGTCAGTTGTGGATCAGTTATAATTTTACCTGCTTGTTGTTCAAACAGAGCTCCACTGCAGCTGAGGGAACTGGTGAACTGTCGCTGGGCTGAGGAGGTCACTCAGCAGCTGGACACCCTGCAGCTCTGCAGCCTCACCAAACATGAGGACAACGACAAAGACAAGTGAGTGTCTCCTAAAACCTGTTCACTTTTTCTTGTTTTATAATTTAACCCTGTGACAGTTTTTTAAAGTGGACATATTATGAAAAATTTACTTTTTGGATGTTTTATACTTCCTTTTGAGGTTTCTAGAAGCAGCCCAAAAAACACCCAGATGTTTTTTTTCTACTTATCTTTGACAGTAAGTTAAAGATTTTTGGTGTCATAAAAATGAGTCGTTTCAAAAACCTTCCAATTGTTAAGTCACATTCGACTATAATGATTTTAATGCTGTATCTACTCTAAGACTGCTGGAAAAGAGAAGTGTTTTGTTGTTGACTTGCCATCCAGAAATCACCTTATGTTGGTTATGCCGGAGATTTTACTTTTCAGAGATTAAAGTTGTAGAATTTGAAAATGAGTCGGCGCAAGGGCGTGGCCAGCAGCAGAGCTTTTTTAGATTTTAAAAAGTCCTTAAGTAGCTCATTCTGAAAGGAGCTCAAAATATGCAGAACCGACCAGACAAAAGTCTCATTATCTGAGAATGATTTTGTGCAAAACGTAATAAGCATGTTTTGTATAGTCTTACCTCTTCAAAGCAGCATAATAGGTCATCTATAACAGTTTTAAGCTACAATATATTAGAGAACAGTTGGTAAACCCTACCAATTATTTGAAAACAAAACACAAATATTAAAAACATAACAATTGTTTCTCTTTTCATCATCACTGAGCAGATGTGAAAACCACCATGAGAAGTTGAGTGTTTTCTGCTGGACCTGTAAGAAATGCATCTGCCACCAGTGTGCCCTCTGGGGAGGAATGGTAATGTTTAGAGCTTTTGTTTTTATGTTTTTTTATGTTACAGACTGGATTCAAAGTTATAAATAAATCAGAAGAATCATATGCACAGATACTACTTCATTACTCAGTCAACTTTCTCTATAAAATCAATTTTATCTAAAAAAAAAAAAGTCAACAAATGGGAATAAATACCAAGCAGAAACTATAAGTATAACAATAATCAGAGAATTATTCCAGTCACATTTTGAATTAATCAGAAAATATTTCTAGAGGTTGAAGCACCTGAAGGATAGATCTCTTTGTTGTCTGCAGCACGGCGGCCACACCTTCAAGCCTTTGGTGGAGATTTATGAACAGCACGTCACCAAGGTGAAGGAGGAAGTGGGAAAACTGCGCCGTCGCCTCATGGAGCTCATTAGTTTGGTGCAGGAAGTGGTGAGGACTCTTTACTTCTTCACCTTTTTTCTGGACAAGCTATATATATATATATATATATATACAGTACAGACCAAAAGTTTGGACACACCTTTTAATTCAATGAGTTTCCTTTATTTTCATGACTATTGACATTGTAGATTCACACTGAAGGCATCAAAACTGTGAATAACACATGTGGAAATATGCACTAAACAAAAAAGTGTAAAACAACTGAAAATACCCCTTATATTCTAGTTTCTTCAAAGTAGCAACCTTTGGCTGTGATTACTGCTTTGCACACACTCTGCATTTTCTCGATGAGCTTCAAGAGGTAGTCACCTGAAATGGTTTTCACTTCATAGGTGTGCCCTGTCAGGTTAATAAGTGGGATTTCTTGCCTTATAAATAGTCATGAAAATAAAGAAAACCCATTGAATTAGAAAGGTGTGTCCAAACTTTTGGTCTGTACTGTATATATATATATATATATATATATATATATAATTACATATATCATCCTAAAAGTATTTGCTCTCTTTTTCACCTTGAGTTCGTCACTTTGTGTCTACATTAGTTAAATCTTAAATTTTTACTGTGCTGTATTTTGTGATAAAACAGTAACAACAGTTATTTTGAAGAACAACTTGCAGCTTTTATTATGATGCTGACACATTTAGACTGTGTGTAAATGGATCTAAATAGATTTTTAAAAAATGATTAAATTGTTTCTTACAGAATAAAAAAAAATACCAGAGTTGAAAAACTTGTGCAATTTAAATTAAAGTCACAAAGCAGCTATGTGTCTTTCCTCTTAAAAAAGTGTCTCAAGGTTTAGAGCAGGGGTCTCAAACTCCAGGCCTCGAGGGCCGCAGACCTACAGTTTTTAGATGTAGGTCTGCAAAGGTCCAGGTACAAAACGCTGGAATGAAATGGCTTAATTACCTCCTCCTTGTGTAGATCAGTTCTCCCAGCCTTGCTAATGACCTAATTATTCTATTCAGGTGTGGTGCAGCAGAGGCACATCTAAAAGTTGCAGGACTGCGGCCCTTGAGGACTGGAGTTTGAGACCCCTGGTTTAGAGAAAGTGGTCCTCTTTTAATACAAATGTAAAAGAGAAGTCGTGTTTAGATGTGTGCTAGAGTTTTTGGATACCAGATTGGTAGAACCACTAAAACAGCACAAAGAAACAAGTTCAAAGTTTTGTTTCACTTACGTAAATAGAAAATGACACTCCCATTAAATTGGACGGAAAAATAAACCGCCCATGTTAGAGGACTCTAAGGTAACAAACTTGGTTCAATGAGACAGGATGCGTATACAGTGGAGCAATACACAAGAACAGGCATAAAATATGTTGTTTTTGGCCCGATCTGGTTTTTAAAACAAAATATCATGTTTAATTTGTGAGCTAAATGAGTGCAAGTAGAGCATTTCAGAAAGCACATGAAATAAGCAACAATTAATAACCCATTGATGTTGAAAAATTACGGGGGAATTTTTATATATATATATATACTGTATATATATATATATACAGTACAGACCAAACGTTTGGACACAACTGTGTGTCCAAACTTTTGGTCTGTACTGTATATCAGTAGGCTGTCAGCGATTAGTAGCACAATGCTGGTGGATATTTAATGTAACACGGAGCAGAAAGCTCAGGTTGTTTCTCCAGTGGGCGGTGCAGGTTGCTGCAATCAAGAGTAGTCACACAGCCACTAGTAGAAAACAAACACACCCAGTATAGCACTTTCATTCTATTGGCTGAGAGGTTGCCCTGCGATGGTGCTCTTTTGCTCCGAGGACGAGCAGAAAATGATTTGCAAGGGAGCAGAGAGGTTTGCAAGCAGAGATTTGATCTGAGCAGTGAGGAGAACGGTTTGACAGAGCACAGTGAATATTTGAAAGAGAGCAGAAGTTTTGAGCACAAGCATTACAAGTTTTGAGAAGAAAGACATGAAGTCCTGCTTTCAAACTGAAAATGTAAGGACAAGTATTAAAGGTTTTGAGAACAAAAGACATGAAAACCTACTTTCAGACTGAAAATGTGTGCTCTCAAATTATGCCAGAAAAATTACAGACTTACTTTTTTTACAAAAGGTCTGTAAAAACCTCCTTTTAGATTTTTTTGTGTAAGTCCAGATCACTATATCAATTCCTGACTTGTCTTGCATCATAAAAAAGCTGCAGAGATTGTTAACTTCAGCCAGCTGCAGTTGTGGTCATTTGTCTGCCACTAATTTACAATTAGTGCACATAATGTTTTTAAGTTTTATCCAGCATGTTTTACCACAAGTGTCCTCTAGGAGGCACACACTGATTCATGTTTTCTTGCTCAGGAGAGAAACGTGGAGGCTGTGAGGGGAGCGAAGGACGAGAGGGTGAGGGAGATCCGGAATGCGGTGGAAATGATGATCGCTCGTCTGGACAACCAGCTGAAGAACAAACTCATCACTCTCATGGGTAGGACACCGAAAACTGATCTGGAAGCAGCAGAAAATTGGAAAAATGCTCTTTAGCAGTTAAACTTGCTGATGGAGGCTTGAAGAGTTTTTCTCTGAGTTTTGCACACTTTGAAAGTCCTGAGATGATCACTTTTGGGGAAAATTGTCAGGTGTCTTAAAGATTTCTGATTTGTGAATAATCTTTCTCACTGGTGTGTGGAAGATTGCATTAAGGCTGTCTCAATGGAAACACCCAGCTCCTTCTTTTTATTTTGGCTTGATCTTTGCTTAATATTGATATGGGGAAATGTGTTGCATTTCTATATGATGTCCTAACGTGTAAAACCCTAGGATTGAACCAGTGATTCTTACAACAGTCACCTTGAAGCCCTTTTGTTTTGCTTTTCCCATCTGAAAAGATCTTATTGTTGTCATTGTACTAAAATGTGGCCTGAGGTGTTTTTTTTTTCTTCTCTTCAACAAAAAATTTCTATTTGTTACTGAAAACAGCAGAGCGGCCTTTAGATATGACTAATACACATTTGAAATATTTATCAGGAGCAAGTGGATGCCTGCTCTCAGCAGCACCCACACACAAAATCTGCAGTCCTCCATCAGGGCTCGCATTCAGCAAACTGCAAATAGAAATGCCTTGTCCTCCCCAACAGGCCAGAAGACATCTTTGACCCAGGAGACGGAGCTGCTGGAATCTCTGCTGCAGGAGGTCGAGCATCAGGTCTGTTGTTCACAGATCAATTGCTTTAGTATCCAAAGCAATCCAGAAACCACTCTTGTCACCACCCAACAGATTACATTGTTCTGTCACAATCACGCTGGTTTAAGCTTATTTTAGTTTATTTAGCATAGTTTAGCCCTGAAAACTGTAAGCTCAAAGATTTGAATTCATTATTGGCTGCCTGAGAAGAATATATTCCCTTTTTTAAAAAAATCAGTATTTTTACTAATGCCAACTTTGAGAAATCTTGCATAATAAAAAAAAACGCTTGAGAAAGAAATAACCAAAAATAGTTATGGACAGTGTTGGAATGTAACGAAGTTCAAGTACTTTGTTACCTACGAAGTACTGTAACAAAGCACAGTTTGTTTCGATAAAGCGCTTGCGTTACACGTTACATCTAAGTCGCATTGCGCTTAAAAAAACAAAAACCTTTATTGATTTTAACAAGAGCACAAGAACATGTATACTCACTTACAAATACAAAAAATATAGACCCAGACAAGACAAAACCAAAAGGACATGGGAGAAGAAAAAGAAATTGCAGCAGACCCTCAATAGACCAACCAGCAAAAACACCAGTTTGTCTTACAACAAGGCCTCTTTCCACCCGTCGAGTTTGATATAATTTTGGATAAGCCAAGTGTAAAGACAGACCAGACTCCCCAAAATTTATCGAGCTTGTTCTTTGTGACATAGCTGATTTTCTTAAGTGCAAAGTAAAAAGTCATTTATGTACCGTATTTTCTGCACTATAAGGCGCACCTAAAAACCTTCAATTTTCTCAAAAGCCAACAGTGCGCCTTAAAATCCGGGGCGCCTTGTATATGGACCAATATTGAGCCACAGCAGGTCTCGGAACTACGGTAAGCAGCCGCCGACTTCATTTTCCCCCGTAGAAGAAGAAGCGCGCGGTGCATACTGGGATATATGACTGAGCGAAGTGTGCCATTTCCATTTGTATTTTTGTAAAGACCCGAAAATGGCTCCTAAGAAGAGACACGCTTACGAGGCAGAGTTCAAACTCAAGGCGATCAGTCACGCAAAAGAACATGGGAATAGAGCAGCAGCGAGAGAATTTAATATTAATGAATCAATGGTGCGGAAGTGGAGGAAGCAAGAAGATGACCTGCGCCAAGTAAAAAAGACTAAAAAGAGTTTCCGAGGGAACAAAGCGAGATGGCTACAGTTGGAGGACAAACTCGAACAGTGGGTTGTTGAACAGAGAGCAGCAAGTAGAAGTGTCAGTACAATCACTATTCGAATCAAGGCAACAGCGCTAGCACGCGAACTTAACATTAACGAATTTAGAGGCGGTCCTTCTTGGTGCTTTAGGTTTATGAAAAGACGTAATCTCTCCATCCGCACACGAACTACTGTTTCACAGCAACTGCCAGAAGACTACCAAGAAAGGTTGGCCACTTTCCGCGCATATTGCAACAACAATATTACTGAAAAAAAGATCCGGCCAGAGCACATCATTAACATGGACGAGGTTCCACTCACCTTTGATATTCCTGTGAACCGCACTGTGGATAAAACGGGAGCACGTACGGTAAATGTTCGCACCACAGGGAATGAGAAGTCATCCTTCACAGTAGTTCTTGCTTGCCAGGCTAATGGCCAGAAACTTCCACCCATGGTTATTTTCAAGAGGAAGACCTTGCCAAAAGAAAACTTTCCAGCCGGCGTCGTCATCAAAGCTAACTCGAAGGGATGGATGGATGAAGAAAAGATGAGTGAGTGGTTTAGAGAAATTTACGTGAAGAGACTGGGTGGCTTTTTTCACACAGCTCCGTCCCTATTGATCTACGACTCCATGCGCTCCCATATCACCGATGGTGTCAAAAAACAAGTGAAGCACGCTAATTCAGTACTCGCCGTCATTCCGGGTGGATTGACAAAAGAACTCCAGCCGCTAGATATTGGTGTCAACAGGGCATTCAAAGATAGACTGCGAACTGCGTGGGAACAGTGGATGACAGAAGGCGAACACACGTTCACCAAGACAGGGAGACAGCGCCGGACGACATATGCCACTATCTGCCAGTGGATCGTAAATACCTGGGCTGATATATCATTCTCAACTATGGTCCGAGCTTTCAGGAAGGCAGGAATTGTCACTGAATTGCTAGACAACAGCAGCGAGACAGCGCCGGACAGCACTGACTCGATTAATGAGGACTTTGACGAAGCGGAGCCGGGCATGTTGGATGCCGCATTAGCCCAACTGTTTAATTCGGACACTGAAGAAGAAGAATTCGAGGGATTCGTGGATGAGAAATGAATTAATAAAGTGAGCTTTACATGTTTATTTTGTGTGTTTACAGCTGAACTGCTGTTTAAAGTTTACAGCTACGTCACTGACTCGGGGAAAATATTAATACAGCTGTTTTTTCATGTTGGGAGTTAACGGAGTTGACCGGTTTGTAATTTATTAATAAAGGTTTGTAATTCATTCATAAAGTTTGACTCACTTATCTGACTATTTTGTTGACATTCCCTTTAGCGCAGTTCCATCTAATGGATGCACAACGTAACCCCAGCCTCTACTGTAGCGTCTATTCTATCAATTCTCACTCCCGACTCGTCATATATTGACGAGTCGGGACGATTTCTGACCATGCGACGCATGGGCAGGGTCCTTCAGCGTCACATGTTGACGATTTGGGACGGTTACGTGTTTTACGTGGATTATTAACACGAAGGGTTCTCGCAACCGCTGCCGAACCTTCAAAACCCGACGATTTGGTTAGGTTTAGGGCAAAAATTACGGTAAGGCATAGGGTAAAACCCCTCGCGTGACACGAAATATGTGACGAGGATGGACCGTCCTCAATATATGATGACTTGGGAGTGAGAATGGGTTGATTCTATGCGCCTTATAATGCGGTGCGCCTTATATATGAAAAAAGTTTTAAAATAGGCTATTCATTGAAGGTGCGCCTTATAATGCGGTGCGCCTTATAGTGCGGAAAATACGGGTAATCCATTGTGAAATTCCACACAATGTCTCCTTCTTCCATGAGGATGCAATACAGCGTTTAGCTTCCAAAAAGGAGACATTAAGTAGAGATCTCAGGACGTTATCTTCTTAGGGATGGCATAAGACCTTCGCGGATTGTGGTAAAGAGATGGAAGCAAAGCAGAACAAAGAGTTTGAATTGATAATGATATTGGTTAAATTTATCTCCTCTCTAAATATTTAATATCTAGGTCTTTTTATGGGAATGTGGATCTTTCAGGTCAAATTGAGAAGCAATTTTGATTATATTTCACATTTTATTGTGTCATGTATTGCAGGGCTCTTGGTTTCAGGTTAGGTGGTCTTGACTACAACACTGCTACGTGGCTGTCCCAATTTTGACTCCTCTTCCTTGGTCGCATGTCCTGCCCCACTCCCCTTCTTTCCATTTCCTTTTGTTGGATTTTTTTCAAAATAAATGCCACTAGTGGCAAAAAAAGTGAAGTTCATGCTGTGTTAGGACAGGAGACAAGACGTTTTGAAATCGCTTGACACTTGTTAGTTCTGTTTAAAGTCCCTTTTTCAGGGAGACAACTTTCTCTTGAATGTGTTTATTTTGTGCTAAATAAAACATTTCAAAGGTATAATAATTCCTCTCATTTTGCCTAATTACATGTAACCCTGCGGGTCATCCCTGAAATTTTGATTCTTAGAATCACAAATCTAGATCTAAACTGTCTTAGAGAGAAAACACAATAAAAACATGCTTTATCTGCTGCATTGATCATTAAAATTGCACATTACTGATGTATTAAAATGAAATAGATTCACTTAATGACATTGTATTAGTGATTAGGTGATACATTTAGCAAGTACTTTTACTTTTTAAGTATTTTTAACAGCCAGTACTTTTTTATTTTTATTCAAGTAAAAATGTTAATGTGGTACTTTTACTAGAGTAAATTTTGTCTGTTTACTTGTACTTTTACTTAAGTACATTGTTTGAGTTGTTTGAATTGTTTGAGTACTTTCTCCACCACTGATTATGGAGTATGGTTTAGAACTGTAAAAATATGAACTGTTGATCAGATAAAACAGATTGTTGACAGAACTATGACAACTGCTGCATACTATTTAGATTTGAGTATATTTTATATTTGAGTGGTTTCACAGCAAGACCTTTGTGTTTTGCATGTGTTTGTGTTGCACAGCTTCACTCGTGCAGTAAGAGTGAACTGATCTCTAAGAGCCCAGAGATCCTGCTCATGTTCCAGCAGGTCCATCGTAAACCCATGCAGTCGTTCGTCACCACGCCGGTCCCACCGGACTTCACTAGGTAACCTTAGTGGAAACAAAATATAACGCTTTAAGTAAATTTCATGGCTTATAACAACTGTTCAATGTACTCACCTGAATGTTTGTTTTTAGTGAGCTGGTTCCTGCTTATGATTCCAGCACTTTTGTACTTATCAACTTCAGGTAAATATTTGATTTAGGCTGCAAAGAAAGAAGCTTAAATATTGTGCTTACTGAAACATTTTGTCTCTTTTTTGTAGCTTTTAGTTTCTAATAGAATTATGTAAAATTCTGTAAAAACTGTTTTTCAATGCAGACAACAGTTTACTGACGGACTAAATGGCTGCGTAGAGTTTGGGTGATGCATGAGCGCACTGTGCATGTTACAGTCTAATTAACGTCCTCAAGATAAACTGGCAGCTCCTCTGTTTAGAATGCAAATGGATTAACACAACATTGCATTCTCTTTAATTTTTTTGTTCTATGTGTAATGGAGACTGGAATTTTAACCATAGGTTTGAAATGCGCTTCTGAACCAGACGTGCTCCAAAGCGTCCTCTCCATAACTCTTCAACACTCTGTCAGCTCCCGGTCGGCAAGACACATTTAGTTCAGTGTCCATGAGATGATATTCAGATAAGATTTTTTTATTGATTGATTTTAGTTGCCTCTGCGATAAACTCTTTGCTTAAAGTCTATAATGTCTGCCCAGTTGCACCAGTTAAGTGTGTGAATTATAACCTGTCAAATGACGGACGGCATCAAATTTTTCAAAAACGATCAAGTACAGAAAATATTCCGTTAATGTGACCCCGTGTCACATCATATGTATACCCTGGGTATATGCATATGAAGCTCTCTTTTAGTAATTAAAGGTTCCTCAACACTCATCAATATAAAGTAAAGAGGATATCAAAACCTTTCAGGTACTTTTTTTTATCATGGTGGTGCTAAGACTAGTGACACCAATGACTTTGTTCAAAACAATTATTTGTTGATATATATAGTTTCCCCATTTAAATAACAATAAATCTATTTTTTTCAGTGTCATTGTGCTTCTGAAATAAAACAATTCATTTTAATATACAATAAAACAATCAATGTGGTGGTTCACTGCAAAAACACAAAATAGTACCAAGTATTTTTGATCTAGTTTCCAGTGCAAATATCTTTAGTTTTTTTCAAGACTGACTTAAGTAACTTTTCAGCAAGATATAGGAGCTTTTTAAAGTAAATAACTTCTTAATATTGGTGAAAAAGTACTAAGTGAAATAATTTGCCAGTGGAGCTAGTAGTTTTTCCATCAATATTAAGGAATTACTGACTAAAACAAAATTTCTTGCGGAAATTACTTGTAAGTTAGGTTTGTATTATTTCAAGTGTACTAAGATATTTGCACTAGAAACTAGGCAGATTTTGTGTTTTTGGAGTATTGATGATCAATATATGTGTGAGTTTTAGCGTTTTCCATATTAATCTGTGTGGTTTATAGAGTTTTTACCATTTATTTGCTTTTTTAACCCATAATTAATGTCTTCATTATCTGCAGCCAGAGCTGCTCCTTCTATCCAACTAATTATTGAATGTTCTCTGGAGATCAGAAAAGTAAAAAGTCACACTTTGTTCATATTTCTGTAGGTTTAAACATGGGTTTGTTCTGTTTGTAGCACTCTGAGGCAGCGGGCCGACCCAGTTTACAGTCCTCCTCTGCAGATATCTGGCCTTTGCTGGAGGCTTAAAGTCTACCCAGTAAGTCTGAAGCTATTTTATTTGCTGAAGTTGTTTTTCAACGTTTTTGATGGGTAATTTAGAAAAGAAATGTCCAGGATTCTGTTTAAAGCTCGTAACTGCTGTTTGATATTCTCAGGATGGTAACGGCGTCGTCCGTGGAAACTATCTGTCTGTGTTCCTCGAGCTGTCTGCTGGACTTCCTGAAACCTCAAAGTAGGAATTATTTCTTTCCTCCTAGGAATCTGTTTATAAATATTTTTTATTTTATAGACTTTAAGCAGTACCTTAATATTTCTTCTTTTCCAAAAAGCAATTTTAAACTCTAGATGACTTATTTTGCAGGGTTTCTCCCAGAAAACTTGCTAAGCCTGGTGGTTGGGGCAACGAGTTGGTTCACAAGCTGCCCAACATGTTTTGGTGTTAAAAAATTTTTACATTGACAGGAATCTAAAAATATTACTGTGTAATTATTTTACTGCTTCCACTTTCTGTGTTATCCATACAGGTATCCTATAGTACAATAAAAGTTAATGTTTTTGTTTGTTTTGGTTCGCACAATGAATCACTGACGATTTTTGTCATAGTACCGGCAATAATTTAAAACTACTTTCATCCCTGGATATACCTTTGTCATTGCATGCTTAACACGCATGCAATGACATGCATGCAATGACATGCGTGTTATTGCATGCGTTCTTTGTCAACGCACACCTATATTTGTGGCTCACATTGAGCTGCGCGAGCAGAGCAAATGCAGTGACTTTTTAACTTGACTCATACCTTTATGTAGAGTTCTCAGATGGGGTTGATATAAATGTCCATACAGTGTTGAGCCTGTGTCCAGTTTAAGTGAAAGGAGGCGCACGTGATCCATGCCGTTGTAAACTTTATACATCCTGCTATGATAGTGCATGAGGCGGTCAATGCGCAGAGGCGCCAACGGTGCGATTGGTGCGCTCCGGCCTCATACTGTATTCATTGCATGAACTATAAACCCATCTTTCAGGAACGATTGTGCTCTGCCAGTGAAACACTCGGTGCACCAAAGACACTTGCAGTAATGGTAAAAAATATATCATTAAAAAAATAAATGATAATAATAAAAGCAAAAACAAGCATTGTTTAGACTGGTGAGGGGCTCGGGAAACCCTGATTTTTGTCATCATAAAGAATGGCGTGATCTGTGCTGTGGTAAACTTAAGAGATCTAGTTGTGATAGTGCATGAACTGGTTTTTTGATTTTCCTTTTTTCTGACGGCAAAGTAAATTTGCAATGTCACACTGAATTCTTTGTCAAATTCTTTGAAAATGTTTTCTTTTTTTAATATTTAAGTTCTCCTTATGTAGAAAGCTCATCAACTTACAAGGCTACCCAGGCTACTTCAAAAATGTTAATTTCTGAAATACTTTTTCATTGGAGAAATAGCTTGAAGATTAGATATTTAAGGAAGAAATCTGCTGTGGCCATTTATGTAGAATTTTTGTAAATCATAAGTTCTGTCAATTTAGTTTTTCTTTGGGCAGTTAGAAGATGCTTCCGTTAGTCTAGAACCAAAATCTTTGATTAATTTTTATATTTGGAATCGTTTAGATAACTTTGGTAACTTTTAGACCCTCCCATTAATGTAAGAGATTAAGAATACATGAGGGGGTGTGGTGGATGACTTTTTTTCTATGTCTTATGTTCAGTGTGAGGTAAAGTGATTTTTTTTTTACTACTTGTTTAACTTGAAACATTAGATTAAGTCAACTTTTGTTTTCATCTAAGTTGTAAGAGATTTTTTGTTATTGTTTCATCCATATTTTTTCAAGAAATAGTCTACATATATTTTTTCAAACAATCAAGTCAGAAGTGTGTTCAAGAAACAAACCACCTATTACCAACAACAGCCTTGGTTTTGGGACTTTGAAGGCCACAACAAAATCTTTAGCTTTCAAGTTGTGGTGTTGTTGGAAGCCTGTTAACAATTGTCCACATCACATTCAGTAGATGGAAACTCAATATTTTCTCTTTTAAGGTCTTGCTTACCCCAAAGTTAGCTTATTCGATCTCGACACACATTTACCAAGAATTTCATATCTGAAATTATCTGTTCAGATATGAATACCGTGTTGAGATGGTGCACCAGGCGTCCAGAGACCCGACCAAGAACATCATCCGAGAGTTTGCTTCAGACTTCGAGATTGGTGAATGTTGGGGCTACAACCGCTTCTTCAGACTGGACCTGCTGGCCAGTGAGGGCTACTTGAACATGCAGACCGACACACTGGTCCTTCGGTGAGTTCAAACATGACTATACTTGGGCTTCCATTAAAAATGTGCACAAAACTTTTTCGATAAGCACATTGCTTCTGTACACAAACTGGCATGTCTCATGCAAAAAGTTTTTCCACTGCATTTTTGCGAAAAACATAAATTTTGATAAAAAACTGCCTCATTCTAGATCAAAAACTTTTTATTGAAAATTTTGATTTAGAAATTGATGTGTTTCCATTAAGCAAATTTATTTTTGTAATTCCAATTTGTGCAACACAGGTATTGTTGCCTAACTTTCTACTCTCATAATGTGATCTAAAAAAACAATACTAGTGGGTTTTAAAAAAATAAGTATCAGTATATTATAAGTATAGACAATTACTTATTTTTGTCGTGCAGCTACCAGGTTCGCTCACCTACATTTTTCCAGAAGTGCAGAGATCAGTACTGGTACATCAGCCAGTTGGAGTCGGCTCAGAGCGGCTACATACAACAGATCAACAACCTCAAAGAGGTACGCCAGTAACTAAATGTTTTGGTTGCTTAGCCTCATACAGCTGACCACAGGGTGTCCACTCATCAGAAAAAGTCTGAAATTCTTGTATCTAAAAATAAGGGCTTAAAATGAAAAAATTGATTGATTGAAATAGCTTTTGATTTTAATAAATGTGACCACTTAATGCTGCACATTCAAAGAATGACCATTTGCAGTTGTTTATAACCCATAAAATGTTTTGAAAATCTGCTGTGCATAATAATTTGGGATAGAGCATTTGGAGCTTTTTATTTTTGAAAAAAATACTGTTCTCATGGGGAGCTTTGTTCAGTAAAATTTGATTTATCATGACTTGAAAATTATACTGACTATAATGCATTGACCATTTAGGAAAATCTGAGGAAATATCACTTGCATAATAATTTTAACATGGTGTATTTTTGCATCTATCATTGGTATTACTGTCAGTTGACTGAACAACGTTTGGCTCTGCCAATGACTAGCTAATGTTGCCATTCTGCTCAGTGCTACATGCATTCTTGAAAAAAGTGCTTCATAAAATACTCGTTTTATTTTTTTATACATTTCTGTCATTATACATGTCTTATGATTAATGTTCTTAAAGTCTTAAATTTGAGTTGGTAATGCCTGCAAAACCCTTTCTAACCTGTTTAATTCATGTGTGACGTCAGAGGCTGGCCATTGAGTTGTTTCGCCGTCAGACATCCCGCAGCTCCTCGCCCCCTGACCTGAGACTGACTGCAGGCACCGCGACGTCTGAGAGAGACCCTGGCTCAGTGAAGAGTGATGACGACGCCCAGACCACTTTGAGCAACTCTAAGAAAGGAGAAGAGGAGGAAAGAACGCAGCATGACGACTCAAATGTAAGACTCGTAAGACCAAAGTGGTAGCTGAGAGATAATTTGAATTTTCATAGTAGAGTGTGTTTTTGCTCATATGTTTCATTAAAAAAATGTAAGAAGGAGAAGAAAAAAATAAATGCATAAGAGATTATTTCTAACCTGAACCCAGCTGTAATAGTCATCCAGTCACTCTCTCTTCCTTGATTCACGTTTTCCTTTTCTTCCTTTTTTCCCCTTTATCTTCCTTCCTTTCTCTCTTCCTTTTTTCCATGCTTCTTACATTTTGTTTTCTAATTTTTGTCCTTTGCCTTCCTTTCCTCTTTCCTTTATTTTCCTTCTTTCCTTTCCATCCTTCCTTCCTTGCTTCTTTAATTTTCCCCCTCCTTCCATTTATCTTCCTGCTTTCCTTCTTGTTTCCCTCTTCTTCCTTCTTTCTTTCTTTCCTTCCCTTATTTCTGCCTGCCTTCCTTCATTCCTTTCTTGCTTTCTTCCTTCACTGTATTCTTTCTCACATCTTTTCTTCCCTTCTTTGTTCTCCCTTCCTTCCTCACTTTCTTTTTTCCCTTCCTTTCCTGTCTTCCTTCATTTTTCCCATTTTCCCTTTATCTTCTGTCTTTTTTCTGTCCTTGCTTCTTTCATTACTTCCTTCCTTCTTCCTTTCCTTCTGTCCTTTCACCCTTTTCTTCGTTCTTTCCTTCTTTTATTCCTTTCTTCCTTCCTTGCTTCTGTTGTATTATGTTTTATAAATTCACAGTTAGATTTGTATTTCTACATTAACAATCGGACAACTTCCAGATTTCTGGAGATTTGAGTTTGGAAAGTTCGGACTTTCCAAATCAAATGCTGTTGTTACTTTAGAGACAAGTCTGCTTCTCTCTTGCCTGTCAGCAGGAATGCAGGTTCTGTAGATTTGACCTACTTGTTGTTCAGGAACTGTCTGACGGAGACCTGGAGGTTGATTGCCTCACTGAGGAGGAGGTGAACCCACTGGATGGCAGCAGCACCTCAGGAAGCTCCACAGCCACCAGCAACACGGAGGAGAACGACATAGACGAGGAGACCATGTGAGTGGAACCTCTCTCATAGTCTGCCACCTTTTTAAAACATTCAGAAAGAACCTTTTGAGACAGAAGGGAAAACAAGTCATGCAAATGGAAATTATTGAGCTCATTTAAATATTTTTCAAGATTAATTATTTATTGCTTATTGTGACAGGCCCAGCTGTTGACTTACCATTCAGAAACCACTTGTTGCATTTTTGGTGGTTGTGCAGGAGGCAAGATGTACGGTTGTATAGTCATTTTCAAAGGAGCTCAAAATAGGTAGAACTGACCAGACTACAAACTGATTAAGAATGATTTTGTGCAATAAATTTGATGAACATGGTTTGTGTTGGCCACAGCCATATCCCAACCTGGTCAAGGAAGCAGGCACGTGCAGAGGGGAGGGGTGGGGGGGAGCTTGAGCCCCTGCCCTTTTTATCCTTGATGCCGCTAGTGCCCTTTTTGAGTTTTGTTTATTTTTTTCCAAACATTTTTTTATTTTATTTTTATTTTTAATCTGTATGTCAGAAGGCCTGTTTGCCTCAGCAATAATATTTAGCTAAATATTTTTTCATACACTGGTTTGTGAATAAAAACGTAGGTCTGATATTGACTCTAGAAAAACTGTTTCTATTTATATTTTTATAATCGTCCTTGCAATAGCGGGACAAAACCCGCCTCGCCACTAAACACAGAAATGCTTCAGCTGCAGAGAAAACTTCTGACTTTAACTTGATCATTCTGCTAAAAGCCCGGTTCGCTACAGGCAGCTTGAGTCGGTCCACCGACAGATATAAAGAATATCTGTCTTTATATCAGACATCCTGATATAAGACACGGTACCGACTGTCACCTCGAGTCGCAACTCAGATCAAAGCCCCGGTACCACCTGCTCTCTGTTCGCTTTGCTTCTCCTTAACGTTTCTACCAGGCGGATTAAAGCCGCTGTTGATGGGATCTGGGCTGGAGGTTCTGGGCTGTAAATAGAAGTTACTGCAGAACCTCAAGTGTTAAAGGAAGATTCAGCCTGAACATTTAGAGTTCAGAAAATAAACATCAGAGAAAATACTGTAGCAATAATTCGAACCGCAGCGAAAAGCCAAACATGCCACAATTAAATGAATCAAAATGTCCCCAAAACATCGGCGGACTGACAGGGGCCACCGGGGGATTCCAGGTAGATTCCAGGTAGATTCCAGAGATGCGCATTGCAGCGGCTGTTCCTCCAGGGCGAGCTCAAGGTAATATGGGGCCTTAGACAGAACCTCCTGCCCCCGGAATCCTTCTTACTAAGAACCTCAGCATGACTAACATGTTTAAATGTCGATCAGGTGAATCTGTGAGAGGGAGACCAGGTTTATTGGCAGAGTTTAAAATCAATCACTGATTATTGGTTATTTGCTGTGATGTATTTGTGAACAAACCCAATTCAAACACGAAGATTACACCATATTGTAGCCATGGTAACACAACAATCAAACTATCATGATGATTCTTTAAACTTTTACAAAGTAAACTTCCTAATTAAATCCTAAATGCACTATTTATTTTTCTCAGCTGAATGCATTAAATAAAATGTAATAACATTGTCATTCTCCATAAAAGATGCTACAGGTTTAGATCTATGATCTGTGTTACAATTAAACCATTTCTAGGGGCCCCTGAGTGTCTGAAGGTCAACTGAATGTCTGGAGGCCCCTGAGTGTCTGGAGGCCCCTGAATGGCCTCTACCAGCTGCTACTGAGTTTTCTTTGCCTTGATATTCCAGTCTTATAATTCTAGGCTGCTAATATCAAACTATTATTTAGAGTTAACCCCTTTGAGTTTTTTGATCTATAAATCAGTCTGCAGCCAGGTTGTTCTAGAGGTAAAATAGATATTATTAGGGCTTAATTAGTAAAATGGCAGCAATTTTGCATATTTCATAACTTCATAACCAGCGACTTTCTCTCATCTGGTCTGTTTAACAACTACAGTCTCAGATCAGCTCAGCCCTCCAGGACTGTCAGCAGCAGAAACAGAAACCTTATACCTGTTGGGGAAAATATAGACTATATTTGCTTTGCATTTCCTCGCATGATGGCAATGATATAGTAGGATCCAATTAGATTCTTGATTAATATGGGTTGTTGCTGTGTTGTTGTACGGAGTTTTTGTTCAATGTGCCCCTTTTTTAAATTTGAGCCCCTCCCCCTCCATAGGTCTCTGCACGGCCCTGCAAGGAGGCATAATAGATCACCTTTAAAGGGCCATAAACTGAGCTGAAGTTTGTTTCCTATCCCTTTTGCTCAGGTCAGGAGAAAATGATGTAGACTTCATGGGAAGCCTGGAGGCAGAAGAAGGAGAGCTTTCTGAAGACCTGGCCGGAGCCACAGGTATGATCCAAACAGCTGCTACTTTACATGATTGTTTCTATGTGCCACTCCCCCAGCTATTAACAGATGGCAATAGCATCTGTACTTATTGTCTGCTCATGTCCTCTAGGGTCTCATAAATAAGTTGCCACGCAGCTCAAAACTGTATTTGTTAAAACCTGTTTGACTTTGCAGACAACCTTAAGAATAGACCTTCTCACATCCAGTGTTTTCAGAGTTCATGCTGAGAGAAATAATTACTTTTTATGCGGTGGCCATTTATGACAGATGACAGGAGCTCCACCGGGCTTACCAAGTTTTCTGCGGGAAACCCTGCATATATATATATATATATATATACACACTGCTCAAAAAAATAAAGGGAACACTCAAATAACACATCCTAGATCTGAATGAAAGAAATATTCTCATTGAATACTTTGTTCTGTACAAAGTTGAATGTGCTGACAACAAAATCACACAAAAATCATCAATGGAAATCAAATTTATTAACCAATGGAGGCATGGATTTGGAGCCACACACAAAATTAAAGTGAAATAACACTACACGCTGATCCAACTCTAATGTAATGTCCTTAAAACAAGTCAAAATGAGGCTCAGTATTGTGTGTGGCCTCCACGTGCCTGTATGACCTCCCTACAACGCCTGGGCATGCTCCTGATGAGGTGGCGGATGGTCTCCTGAGGGATCTCCTCCCAGACCTGGACTAAAGCATCCGCCAACTCCTGGACAGTCTGTGGTGCAACGTGAGGTTGGTGGATGGAGCGAGACATGATGTCCCAGATGTGCTCAATCGGATTCAGGTCTGGGGAACGGGCTGGCCAGTCCATAGCTTCAATGCCTTCATCTTGCAGGAACTGCTGACACACTCCAGCCACATGAGGTCTAGCATTGTCCTGCATTAGGAGGAACCCAGGGCCAACCGCACCAGCATATGGTCTCACAAGGGGTCTGAGGATCTCATCTCGGTACCTAATGGCAGTCAGGCTACCTCTGGTGAGCAGATGGAGGGCTGTGCGGCCCTCCAAAGAAATGCCACCCCACACCATTACTGACCCACTGCCAAACCGGTCATGCTGAAGGATGTTGCAGGCAGCAGACCGCTCTCCACGGCGTCTCCAGACTCTGTCACGTCTGTCACATGTGCTCAGTGTGAACCTGCTTTCATCTGTGAAGAGCACAAGGCGCCAGTGGCGAATTTGCCAATCCTGGTGTTCTCTGGCAAATGCCAAGCGTCCTGCACGGTGTTGGGCTGTGAGCACAACCCCCATCTGTGGACGTCGGGCCCTCATACCATCCTCATGGAGTCGGTTTCTAACCGTTTGTGCAGACACATGCACATTGTGGCCTGCTGGAGGTCATTTTGCAGGGCTCTGGCAGTGCTCCTCCTGTTCCTTCTTGCACAAAGGCGGAGGTAGCGGTCCTGCTGCTGGGTTGTTGCCCTCCTACGGCCTCCTCCACGTCTCCTGGTGTACTGGCCTGTCTCCTGGTAGCGCCTCCAGCCTCTGGACACTACGCTGACAGACACAGCAAACCTTCTTGCCACAGCTCGCATTGATGTGCCATCCTGGATGAGCTGCACTACCTGAGCCACTTGTGTGGGTTGTGGAGTCCGTCTCATGCTACCACGAGTGTGAAAGCACCACCAACATTCAAAACTGACCAAAACATCAGCCAGACAGCATAGGTACTGAGAAGTGGTCTGTGGTCCCAACTGCAGAACCACTCCTTTATTGAGTGTGTCTTGCTAATTGCCAATAATTTCCACCTGTTGTCTATTCCATCTGCACAACAGCAGGTGAAATTGATTGTCAATCAGTGTTGCTTCCTAAGTGGACAGTTTGATATACTTGGAGTTATATTGTGTTGTTTAAGTGTTCCCTTTATTTTTTTGAGCAGTGTATATATACACACACACACATATATACCACTTTTTTCAGTAACAAGTAATCGAACGCGTTGCTATTTCAAATCCAGTAGTCAGATTACAGTTACTTATCAAAATCACTGCGTTACTGTGCTTTACTATCTTCTTTTGTTATTTAATCGTATTTCCTCTACGTGTCTTGTCGAGTGACCAACGTTTCTATGCGACAGAAATGTAAACAATGGAGGGAGATGCGCATTTTGTTGGTAGAAAAACAGGAACTATTTTGAATGTCTGTCGCCAAGTCCGATTATTAGAAGCGGCTTTGGGCTTTTTATTTTATTTTTAAAGTCGCTTGCAAATTTAATGAGTGGCGGGTTGCGCCTTTTTGGGCTCGCTTTTGAATGTGAAGTTACTCATTTGGGCTTGGAAATAAGCAGAGACTCATAATAAATTCCAGAATTTGTCCGTCATTAAGGTAGTTTTAGACAGGCTCTCCCTGTCCATCATTTCCCGGATGATCCGTCCCGCTGTGTCTTTGTTAATGTCAAGTTAATATATTACCTCTGAATGACGTCAAACTTTGCGTTGCGCTCCAAAAAACTACAAACATCGAGACTAATATGAACAGCGCAATAAACGTGAAAGCAGCCACGAATAAACGTATCCGTAGTTGCCAATAATTATAATGGCAACTAAACGCCATTATAATTATTAATATTAAGATAAGTGTCACAAATCTGTGCAGCCATGTGAGTTGTGGAGCCGCAGGAGGAGCGTTGTGTGCTGCGCTATGACACCAAACGCAGGGCCGTATCGCAGAACCTGGAGGCTGGTGATATGGGGGCTTTAAAATCCTTCTTAGAGTTTTCCAGACAACAGTGGACCACACAACTTACTCACGTTTTTTCTTTTTTGTACTGTTGTAACCATTATACAATCTCCTCTTCAGTTCAACCTTATAAGTGGAGACACATTGTTGATGTTACCATTATAAAATAGCTTACAATTAAGTATTTGCAAAGCTTAATGTAGTTTTCACAGGAGGCGGAGCGCTGTTGTTAGCAGCTGCTTAAAGTAACTAAAAAAATTACTTTTAATGTAACTTAGTTACTTTCCAAATCAAGTAGTCAGTAATCTAACTAAGTTACTATTTCAAGGAGTAATCAGTAATCTGATTAAAGTTACCTTTTCAAAGTAACTATGCCATCTCTATCTATCTATCTATCTATCTATCTATCTATCTATCTATCTATCTATCTGTATAGATATATGTGTCTGTGTATGTATATACAGTATATGGGGAGATTTTAACAGAGTTAAATAGTTCATAATAATGCTTCTGCCACATTTAAGTAATTTCCTCTGCTCCATTTACACTATCAACATTTGCTGGCAGACCTGTTGTGTACAGTCATGGCCAAAAGTATTGAGAATGACACAAATATTATATTTTCACATGATCTGCTGCCCTCTGGTTTTCATGTGTGTATGTCAGATGTTGTCATCACATACAGAAATACAATTGCAATCATATTATGAGTAACAAAAGCTTTTAATGACACAATGAGTTAATGCAGCAAGTCAATATTTGCAGTGTTGACCCCTCTTCTTCAGGACCTCTGCAATTCTCCCTGGCATGCTCTCAATCAATTTCTGGACCAAATCCTGACTGATAGCAGTCCATTCTTGCACAATCAATTTTGTCAGAATTCCTAGGTTTTCGTTTGTCCATCCGTCTCTTGATGATTGACCACAAGTTTTCAATGGGATTAAGATCAGGGGAGTTTCCAGGCCATGGACCCAAAATCTCTGTGTTTTGTTCCCTGAGCCAGTCAGATATCACCTTTGCTTTATGTCAAGGTGCCCCATCATGCTGGAAAAGGCATTGTTCATCACCAAAGTGCTCTTGGACAGTTGGGAGAAGTTGCTCTCGGAGGACATTCTGGTACCATTCTTTATTCATGGCTGTGTTTTTAAGTAAGACTGTGAGAGAGCCGACTCCCTTGGCTGAGAAGCAACCCCACACATGAATGGTTTCAGGATGCTATATAGTTGGCATGAGACAAGACTGGTGGTAGCGCTCACCTCGTCTTCTCCGAACAAGCTGTTTTCCAGATGTCCCAAACAATCGGAAAGGGGATTCATCAGAGAAAATGACTTTACCCCAGTCCTCAGCAGTCCACTCCCTGTACCTTTTGCAGAATATCAGTCTGTCCCTGATGTTTTTCCTGGAGAGAAGTGGCTTCTTTGCTGCCCTCCTTGAGACCAGGCCTTGCTCCAAGAGTCTCCGCCTCACAGTGCATGCAGATGCACTCACACCTGCCTGCTGCCATTCCTGAGCAAGCTCTGCACTGCTGGTAGCCCGATCCTGCAGCTGAAACACTTTTAAGAGACGGTCCTGGCGCTTGCTGGTCTTTCTTGGGCTCCCTGGAGCCTTTTTGGCAACAATGGAACCTCTCTCCTTGAAGTTCTTGATGATGCGATAGATTGTTGACTGAGGTGCAATCTTTCTAGCTGCGATTCTCTTTCCTGTTAGGCCATTTTTGTGCAGTGCAATGATGACTGCACGTGTTTCTTTCGAGATAACCATGGTTCACAGAAGAGAAACAATGATGCCAAGCACCAGCCTCTTTTTAAAGTGTCCAGTGGTGTCATTCTTACTTAATCATGACAGATTGATCTCCAGCCCTGTCCTCATCACCACCCACACCTGTGTTAATGGAGCAATCACTGAAACGATGTTAGCTGGTCCTTTTAAGGCAGGGCTGCAATGAAGTTGAAATGTGTTTTGGGGGATAAAGTTCATTTTCTAGGCAAATATTGACTTTGCAATGAATTGCTGTTACGCTGATCACTCTTTATAACATTCTGGAGTATATGCAAATTGCCGTTATAAAAACTGAAGCAGTAGACTTTGTAAATATTAACATTTGAATCATTCTCAAAACATTTGGCCATGACTGTAATTAATCATTTTCTTCTCTTCCAGAAATCATGTGTGCAGTTGTTTTCCATTTTCCTTCCTTGATTTGACTTGATTGTGTCCTCATTTCTTTCAATAAAACGTAGGGCATATTTAAAATTTGCCTTGCCCTTTTCTTATACTCCATGCTTCTGTCTGCCTCCCACAGCTAACTAACCCTAACCCACTTCAACTCAGTCCAAGAGTTGTGGATTTGATTCCAGCTTTGGACATTTTAAAATATTTGGAGCTCCATACATTTCCCCCATCCTTTTATCTAAACGTAGCAGTCTAACCAACCAACCAACCATTTTGTGTTACCAACCAACCAATGAGTATAGCCAACCAACCAGTCTCAACAGTGTGGAAATATATCTGGTAAAATCACTGGGAACATTTTTGATACTTAGTGAATACTGAATGAAAACCATGAAGCTCACATGTTTCTTCATAGAAATCAGAGCCATGTGAACCTGGGGTTCTATCATACTTTCTCATTGGCAGGTGGATTCAGCTCCAGCATGCTCTCATCGCATCGAGGCATGACTGCAGGTTGTAGTAGCGGCGGGGGCGCAGCTTCTGCTCCTCCCGTTGGAGGTGCTGTTGGGCCAGGCAACAGCAGCCTTCTGGAAATCGATCCAGTCATCCTGATCCAGCTGCTGGACCTGAAGGAGCGCAGCAGTGTGGAATCTCTGTGGGGCCTCCAGCCTCGGCCTCCGGTGTCTCTGCTCCACAGCCAAGGTCAGGGCACGAAACATAAATCATTGTGAAAGAGATTGATACTCAGAGTTTCTCTTAAATAAAATATGATTATGTAGCTCAGATTAAAGCCTGACTGTTAGTCACATTTGACAGTTATGCAGATTTTTATTTCTTTTAATGTTTTAAATCTACAATTTTAATCTACAATTAAAAGATTTTTTTAGTGTAAAAAATCTTTATACTCAAAAACAGATTTATTTTAATTTCATGAGATATAATCGACAAAGAAAAAAACAGATTTGTTGCCCTGTTACATGAAAACACAAAATCTTACCGAGTACTTTAGTCTAGAGTTCTAATGCAAATATCTTAGTAACCTTAAAATAAGGCAAAACTAACTTACAAGTAAATCTTGCAAAATATATAGAAGCTTGTTTTAAGTTGATAATTCCTTAATATTAATTAAAATCTTCTACTTCCTATAGCAAATTATAAGTGAAATAGTCTGCCAGTGGAACTGTAGTTTTTAATCAGTATAAAGGAATTATTGATTTAAGACAACATATCTTTATCTTGTTGAAAAGTTACTTGTGTTTTTGCAGGGAAAACTGTTGAGCTGTTACATTATGACATCACATAATAAAAGCCAGACATGATTTCTGTACTCTAAAAACAGAAAGACAGCATGGACGGCTTCTGTGATCAGTCTAATTATCTAGTGGCAGGAATATTAACTAAGTTAAAGAAATCCTGACTTTTTAAAAAATGATAATATATGCTACATTTCCAGCATAGAATGATTTTTTAGATGTATTTTCTGAAATGGAGAGTAATAAATTCCTATTGACATAAACATGCAAAAATGAATGTTTGATCGCTAATCTGTTCTAATATCTGCCCCCTATTCACATAAGAAAAGTAGCTGTTCAGCTCAGAACAATACACAAAACATAAACAAAAACTACTCAACCAAACATCAGCTTATTCAATGCCATATCACTTCATCATATTTATTTTCTAATTTCTTTTAAATGAAGAAAGATATATATATTTATTTTTTCCATTTTTTTTCTCCAAAGAGTTTTTGCGCCGCTAGTGGCTCGTATTTTTTTGAGACAGTAGGCAGACAGGAAAGAGGGCGAGGAGAGGGGGGAAGACATGCGGCAAAGGTCGCCGGAACCGGGAGTCGAACCCGCGACGTCCGCGTCGAGGACCAAGGCCTTCAAACGTGGGGCCTGCTAACCCCCTGCGCCACCACAGCACGCCCCGAAGAAAGATATTTTAAAGTCTTTTCTGTCTTAAAGATACATTTGTTGTATTTGTACGAAATACAATATTGTTTGTTTTCATGATCCTAAATAAATCCCTGAGATAAAATTTGGAAATAAGCAGACCACGAATTTTCACAACTTTTGAGCAAAACTACATCCTTGTTAGGGCTGGATGATATGGTTGAAAACCTCATTTCAATAAAAGAGTTTCATATCGGTCGATATTGATAATTATTGATTTTCTTTTTTGGTTTCAATATCTAAAACACTGTCAAACTATATACCTATTTTTAAGCAATTATGAGGCACTGTAGCAAAACCTAAACTGCTGTTGTGCAAGTTACTCAACAGGTTGTTGTTAAGTAGCCAAAGTTGTGGGAAACGTGAAGCTGCTGGTAATCCAGCAGGTTGCTACTAGGTAACCAAAGAGCGAGTGAGTTAGTCGATGTCACTAACCACAAGAGGTTGAGTGGCTAAAGCCTTTCCTCTCCCTACATCTACATGCCGTGTGATTCTGGAATATTCTATATATTGAATATTCTATTGGATTCCTTTTTGTTTTTGTTCTGGTTTTCTGCAGCCCATGCTCACTCCAGAAAAGAGCGGGAGCGGCGGCCACAGGTGGTGCGGCGATCAGCTCCGGACTCAGGCGTGTTGATCCGCCTCAAGGCTCAGATGGCGGAGGTCCGCAGCAAGATGGCTGACGTCAAGAGTCAAGTTCTGGAGACGCGCGAGTCTGGGGAGCCCAGACCTGGCCCATCTGGTGGCTTCGGCATGGAGGAGGCTTCGGCTCATTCTGCCAGTTCAGAGCTGCCGGCTTGCCATAAGGGCGACGGTCTGGAGCAGGTGGGACGAGCAGCTGTGACTCGGTCCAAGGCCTGCCGACCCAGTAAGGACCAAAAAAACTCTAATCATCTACTTTTGTTTGTTTAAAATAGTTTAAAGTAGGAAAGCAGTTAACCAGCAAAATGCACTGATGCAGAGGCAGAGTTTAAGGCTGGCAGTAAATATTCGAGAGCTGTTGTCATCATGAACTACAGTACATATTGTTTTACATTTATGTTAGCAGTTATCGTTTCCTGCTGCTCCTCAAATAATCCAGAATCATCTTTACTTTAAAGTGTTGCAAAATACACTTTCTTTAAGATAAGATAAGATGAGATAAATCTTTATTGTCATTGTCACAAGGACAACAAAATTTAAAAGGTGCCATCAGTCAGTGCATATGCTTAAAAACAAAAAATAACTGTCTCACAATTCACACACAATGTAAGAATTAACAAATAACTGGTAAAAAAACAAAAAAAAACTAATAAATAAGAACAGCCACATTCTCACATACACCATTTATGATGATTAATGGTTGTTTTTGATTGCATTTAGTTTTGTTATTGCTATCGGGTAAAAACTGTCTCTGAGACGGTTGGTTCTTGTTCTGATTGCTCTGTATCTTCTGCCTGAAGGCAGCAGTGTGAACAGAGAATGTCCGGGGTGAGAAGTGTCCTTTGTGATGTGTTGTGCTTTTCTTAGACAGCGGTCGCTGTGCAGGTCCTCCAGTGAGGGGAGAGGGCAGCCAATGATTTTTTGGGCTGTATTCACAACCCTTTGGAGAGCTTTCCTTTGAGCCGTTGTGCTGCTGTTATACCATACGCAGATACAGTAGGTCAGTATGCTCTCTATGGAGCACTAGTAGAAGGACACCAGCAGCTTCTCCTTGATGTTGTTCCTCCTGAGAACCCTCAGGAAGTACAGTCTTTGCTGGGCCTTTTTTATCAGCTCGAAGGTGTTCATGTTCCATGTGAGGCCCTGCTCAATGTGGACCCCCAGGAAACGGAAATCAGCTACCCTCTCCACACATTTTCCCCCAATGGTTAGTGGTGTAATGTCCGTTTTATTCCTCCTGTAATCTATTATGAGTTCTTTTGTCTTTGAGTTGTTGAGGAGCAGATTGTTCTCCCTGGACCACTGCAACAGCTGCTCCACCTCACCCCTGTAGGCGAACTCGTCGCCTCCTGAGATGAGCCCCACCATTGTGGTGTCATCAGCAAACTTGATGATGGTGTTGCTGTGGTGGGCAGAGGTGCAGTCGTATGTGTACAGACAATAGAGCAGGGGGCTCAGCACACAGCCCTGTGGAGAGCCAGTACTAAGGCTGAGGGCAGTGGATGTATGTTTTCCCACCCTAACTCTCTGCTGTCGGTTGGTCAGTAAGCTCAGGATCCACATGCAGGTGGAGTGAGGGAGGCCCAGGTCCCCCAATGTGTCCACCAGTCTGTGAGGGAGGATGGTATTAAAAGCAGAGCTGTAGTCTACAAAGAGCATCCGCACATAGCTCCCCTGCTGCTCCAGATGTGACAGAGCAGCATGGAGGGCCGTGATCACAGCGTCCTCTGTGGATCTGTTGGCTCTGTAGGCGAACTGGTGGTGGTCAAAGCCAGGAGGGAGAAGTGCTGTGATGTGACCCCGGACCAGTTTTTCAAAACACTTCGTCACCACAGGGGTTAGTGCCACTGGCCGGTAGTCGTTGAGGCAAGAGATGTGAGGTTTCTTGGGTATGGGGACTATGGTGGAAGATTTCAGGCAGGATGGGACTGTAGACAGGGCTAGGGACTGGTTGAAGATCCTGGTGAAGACTCCAGTCAGCTGATTGGCGCAGTCTTTCAGGACACGTCCAGGGACGCCATCAGGTCCAGCAGCCTTCCTTGGGTTGACAGCCCGCAGTGTGAGCCTCACCTGGAAGACCTGGAACAGGAATATTTGACTCATATTAGAAAAATGTTCCAAAGCAACAATCCATTCATTCAGTTGTCTGTCTGTAGAGCATCCATCTACCTATTCATCCATCTGTTATTTTGACAATATGTTATAAAGTTCTTACATTCTGCAGATTTTTCATTTCACCACTTAAGCCTTTTTGTACAAAATTAGAAATGCACTAAAAATGCAAATAATCAAATAAATTAATTTTTTTAAATAAGAAAATAACCATTTTATTCCCTAAAAAGCAACAACACAGCACCCCTTTAGCTTATATTTTATCATTTGTAGCAAATAATACATCTGCAGCTAGAAGACATTTCTAACATCAGGATATGAAAAGCTTAAGCCTTTCTGCTGGACTTAACATCAATATGGTGTTGGGCAGATCTGTTGATTATTTTTTAATTTAACCAGTTAATATTTAGACAGCAGAATGTGCTTAATAGAATTTTTTACAGCACTTGAACCAAGTGAAGCTAAAACTTTGAGATTTGTGTTCAAGACAGAACATATTTACAAAGTTGTTTTTTTTTTTATCTTAAATGCAAACTGTATATTTTTTGTACAGTTTTATGAGGTAATTGCCTTTTTTGAGTCTGTATACTCCAGCTAACAATTAATTGATTACCAAATATTGACAATTATTTAAATAATCTGTTAATAATTACTAATCACGATTAATCTGTTTCAGCCCTAGAAATACTATAGCAAAAGAAGAGAAGAAACTCCTGTGTTCTGGCCTTAATTAATGAATTATGAAGTCAAATCTGTTTGTATATTTAAATCACGATAAAGCTGGCATTGTATTGTATTAAAACGTGACATTATCCCTAGATTGTTCCAGTGTGTTTTTCTGTCTGCAGCCAGGAAGTCTCTGTCTCCCGTTCTGGACAGCAGCGGAGGGTCTTTGCTTGTGAAAAGGAGGAGCTCCGAGGACATGAAGGATGACCTCAGAGGAGCAGAGTCCGCTGCAGAGCTCAGCCCGCATCCTAAAGATGGGACAGGAGCTGGAGAGGGTTAGTCCAGCTTTTTCAAGTTCTTTTCAAACCCAATAAAGTTTATTGGACAATTAGCAGAGAAAAGCTGCAACTGTACTTCAGTCTTACAACAGCAGCCAGTACAGTGAGAGTTTAAACATTTCTTAAGTCAGATAAACTGCTGTTTAGCTTTAAATTGTTCACCACAATGTTCTGAGGCATTATGGAGAACATCTTGTTTTTAAAGCCTGGTTCTACTTGACTTATAAGTATTTGTTCAGTGTAGCTCTAAAACCATCCACTCTGCTCTCTGTGCTGTTGGAGTACGGCTGAAAATAGTTGCTGATTCTTGAGTGGCTCATCTGTTTTAAACTGGGTTGTTTTGGCACAATGCAGCGCTCGTCTCTTAACATTCTTACTTTCTGCACAGCATTGTATGTACATATTTTTTCTTTAACAAACATTGAATTTGATTGGTTTCTACGGAGCCCTGTAGGAGACATGGGGAAAGATGTTTCTTTTGCTTTCCCTCACAATATGGTTACTGCAATATTTGCTGGTCTATTTTGTATACAGTCACAAATGTCAATTTAAAATTTCAAATGTATGCACATTTAAAGAACCTCAGTGTTTATTCCTAACTCTTTGGTGCACAAAACTGATTGAAATCGATTAATTCACAGTCTGTGTAAGGTTGCAACGGAACTGCACATGTAAACATCCCTTTAAACCATGCAGACTACCAACACAAGAGACACAATCAAAACTGTCAGATGGCTCATTACCACGTGATAATATCCCAGAAATAGTCCAAAAAGTTTGGATGTATTTTTTTCTTCTTTCCTACTTACAGAAATCTTCTGTTTATATTATAGGTTTGTGGTGTCTTCTATCTTATAGAAAAAGATAAAAAACTTCAGATAGTCAGATATCTCACAACGAGATATTAAGATACATGGAAAAACCTCACTAAAGCCTTATATAGTAGCAGAAAGTATGATGGCCATCGTAAGAAAGGCTTGCAGTATTCAATTATGCCTCATGAACGAATCAGTACATTATTGCGAGAGAACGCAAAATCTTTTGCGAGGTAACAAAAATTTTAAAAAATTCCCCATTTGCCCTAGGGGGCTCCGTAGGTTTCAACTTCAGATTTTCTAAGTTGTCAGATTTATTTAGATGGGTTCAGTTATTAGTTATTTTTTCTCCTTTTTATGAGAATTATTTACACCAAAAACAGAAACAACAAATTTGTCCACAATAAATAAAAACACAACTATTTTCTGAAAAGCTTAAAACTTACAAAAGTTTCATGCCATCTCTCAATATTTATTGAATTAATCCAAATCAGACTTTCCTTCTTTTATTTATTATTTTTATATATTTTTTAGTTCAATATTTTAAATAACAAAACAGCAAATATTGGAAATCTTTATGCTTGTCACAATAACAAATTTTGCTGGATGATAAATTCTTCCAGAAGTTATTGCAATAAACAATAATATTGTTTTGAGACCATTTTTAAGTAATGTAATGGCAAAATGATGATGCAAGAACACATTCTAAAAGATCAGTAAACTTTACATTCTAATGAATGTTTAATACTGGAACTGGTAGACATTTTAAATATCCAAAATAAATAAACAAAACAACAAATGAAATGAATTTTGAAGTCTTTGTAAACAAAATTGAGACCAAAGCACCAGACAGAAAACTTTTATATTCTAGTTTTTGTTAGAAAGAGAGAATAATAGAGATAAAATGATAAATCATACCAATGTTGAGTTTGTTGTTATTGAGTTTGTTTTAATTTATCATGCGGTTAATTGATTTATTGATTATTGTGACAAGCCTAGAAACCTTAATATCTTGTGAAACTACCTTTTGCAGTGATCATGGTTGCAGGACACAAGCCCTGAACTTTCACTGAAGTTGAATACCCCTGCTTAGCCCATTGAGATATTTCCGTAGATATTCAATATGTGTACAAGGTGTCCATGTTCAGGTATTTAAAATGGAAGTCTTAAAATGTCTTAAGCTGTTTTTTTTTTAAGTAAGTTTGCCTTTAATATGTTTATCTCAGCTGTTAAGTTTAGTCTCGACAGGACAATTTAATCATACAATGGCATATCAGGGATGTTACTCCTATGTTTTGTTTGTATTACATGTCCATCCGTATTACATGTCCATCTAGCGGAGGTCCAATGGCTCCAGAGCCATTGCTCTGGACCATTGGTCTGGAGCAACCAATGGCTCTGGAGCCATTGGTCAGCAACCAATGGCTCTGGAGCCACGTGTGGCTCTTTCATCCTTCTGTTGTGGCTCCCAGTGACTTCGGGAAATAGAATATTTTATTAAAATTAAATCATTAAAAATTATGAATTAAAATCATTTTAAAATAAATTTCTAAATCTGAAGATTATGGTAAACTTGTAACATTAAAACAAAAGTTTTGAACATTTTTAGCACCCAAAATATACGTCATGTCCGCCGATGTGCGACAGGCATTCCTGGCGAACCCCACATGTCTGGCAGACCGCATTTTTTTAGCGCACTGATTTATTGACTTTTTGATCCTTGCCTGGAAGATGCATCATGAATAAATCCAAGAAAAGGAAACATTCTGAAGATGGCAGAACATTTAATGCTACATGGACAGATCATTTTGCTTTCACCGCTGATGAAACTGGTTCACCAGTCTGCTTAATATGTGGCGAAAGACTGGCAAACAACAAGAAGTCAAATGTTGAAAGACATTTCAAGAGCAAACACTCTGTCTTTGCTAAAAAATATCCCGAGGGAGAGGAGAGAAAAAAGGCCGTTTCGGAGCTGATGCGAAAGGCTGAAGCGTACGGAGCCCCCTAGTGGACATGGGGAATTTTTTTTTTCTTTTGCGTTCCCTCGCAAAACTTTTGCGTTTACCTCGCAAAACTTTTGCGTTCCCTCGCAATACTGTACTGGTCAGTTATGCAGCATAATTGAATACTGTAAGCCTTTCTTACGGTGGGCGCCGTACTTTATGCTTTAATATAAGGTTATGTGAGGTTTTTCCATGAATGTTAGTATCTTTTTGTGAAATATCTGAAGTTTTATATCTTTCTTTAGGATAGAAAGGCACCACAAACCTACGATATAAACAGAAACCTTCCGTAAGTAGGAAAGAAATAAAAACACATTATAATTTGGACTATTTCTGAGTTATTATCGCGGGTAATAAATCATCTGACAGTTTTGATTGTGTCTCTGTTGTGTTCGTAGTCTGAATAGTTTAAAGAGCTGCTTTCAGTGCAGTTCCATCTTAGCCTTAACAGACATAAACATGCAGTAAAAAAATAAATCGATTTTCAATCAGTGTTTTGCACCAAACGGTTTTTACTATTAACAAGTTTTTATTATTAAAAACTTGTTAATAGTAATTGACATGACAGGAGCAGGCGGCTCTGACACTTATGTGTGTCGACGTGGGAGTGACGTCACCAGGTATGAATGGGAAGGATACTGGCTTTGTGTGTATTAGGAAGCGGTGAGCGGGGTGGTCAGTCCTTGCAAAGTTTGGAGCATGATCATCAAAATGGAATAAATCGATAATTGTGACAGAACAAAGAAGAGGTCTGGAGTTGATTGATACGCGGACAGATGAGATTCCCCGAGTTAACCCAGTGCGGCCCTTTACCATCATTAGTTTGTCGTGTTTTTAATAATAAAAACTTGTTAATAGTAAAAACTGTTTGGTGCAAAACACTGATTGAAAATCGATTTATTTTTTACTGCATGTTTATGTCTGTTAAGGCTAAGATGGAGCGACACTGAAAGCAGGTCTTTAAACCATTTTTATTTCTTTCCTACTTACGGAAGGTTTCTGTTTATATCGTAGGTTTGTGGTGCCTTTCTATCCTAAAGAAAGATATAAAACTTCAGATATTTCACAAAAAGATAGGCTACTAACATTTATGGAAAAGCCTCACTTAACCATTAAAACAGAAAATACGGCGCCCACCATAAGAAAGGCTTACAGTATTCAATTATGCTGCATAACTGACCAGTACAGTATTGCGAGGTAACGCAAAAGTTATTGCGGAACGCAAAAGAAAAAAATTCCCCATGTCCCCTAGAGCAGTGGTCCCCAACCACCGGGCCGGTCCGCGGACCAATTGGTACCGGGCCGCGCAAAAAATAATGAACTACTTCCGGATCTTTTATTATGAAAATCCTAAACCGGATTTTACCGGTTACGTCTTGCGCGTCAAAATTGAGCCAACTTGCAGCAGAATGAGTAACAAAACAACATCGGAGTACAGTGAACCCTCGCTATTTCGCGGTTCACCTTTCGCGGTCTCGCTGCTTCGCGGATTTGCATCGTGCATTGTGTTCTGCATTCTGATTGGCTAAACAGTCTCTCCGCTTCTTGTCTACCTGTGTGTCAACAACGTTTCGGTTTAATATGTACACATACGTAAAACAGCTTGCCATATTTAACATAATCGATGGTGGCATGTCGGTTTATAAGAATCTTTTTGCCCAGAAGAAAAAAGAGCAACAACAACTACCGATAACTATGTTCTTCTCTCGAAAAAACACACCTGCACCGCGGGCTTTAGAAGAAGAAAAAAAAACGCTACAGAGCGGAGTCAGGATGCAGCGGCTCAGTCAGAAGAGCAGTGAAATACACGAGTCACTATTTGTCCTACTGTACTTTGTTTTGTTTTTTTTCATAATCATTTTTTATTTTCTCCCTTTCTAATCCAATGACTCAGGTCGCGGTGGGGCGGCGCTGATCTCCGCAATTCGGGCACGGGAATCCGCTTTCAGTTCATATTAAAATTATTATTTTACAGTACAGTAGTTATTTGTAAAAAAAAAATAATAATAAAAATGTTTATACAGTAGGCTACTTTTTATTTGTTAAACAAATGTTTGGGCCTGTAAAGAGGTTTTGTTCTTTGGTTTCAATGTATTATGGAATATTTCATTGTATAATAATTGTAAAAAAAATAAAGGTTCCTACTTCGCGGATTTCGCCTATCACGGGTTATTTTTGGAACGTAACCGCCGCGAAAAACGAGGGGTTTGCCATCGCCCCGGACTCGATACTTACGACGCCCCCGCCCACCCCCTACCCCTCCCGGTCCTCAGCAAAATTGCGAAGGGCTGACCGGTCCGCGCGACTAAAAAGGTTGGGGACCACTGCCCTAGAGGGCTCCGTACCGTACTACGGGACACAGAAGCAGACTGCGCATTTTTTGGTTTGCTTGGTTCGTTCAGTGCCGGTGGATAATATTTGGATAAGTTTTGATTTTTAACTCCTGAATAAGAGGAGGACAGGTGACTGCATTCTGTTTCTATTTTTCCTTCAGTTCGGGTTGGGTAATTTTCGATTTTTATTTCTTAAATACAAAGACCCAAATAGACGGGGGGTATTTTGTTTGAAATTGAGCATCAACAAAGTGTAAAATGCGTTTTGTTACATGCAGAAATAAAATGTTGTGTTCTCTGCAGCAGTTCGTTGATTTCATAAACGCAACATAGTATCGATTTTTGTACATAGCATATAGGTTTTATATATATGACGTCAAAATGGGTTGTGACTCCAAGTGCTTTTTTTTTTGGGAGGCGGTCCCAAATGGCTCTTTGAATAGAAAAGGTTGCCGAACCCTGCGCTAGGGGCACCGTTATGCGAGGAGTATATGATTTTGTGTTTGTACTCTTCTTCTTCTCTGGTTGTCTGTTCGGGTGTGGTACTTGGCGGAATAAAATTTGAGCAAAGATACAAGTTATTTTTACTGACTAACAAGGGACATTGTACATAGACAAATAAGGGAGTAAATTTCCACCTAAAATTTTTTTGATTAATCTCAGAAATTTTCTAGGAAAAAAATGTAAATAGCTTAGTTTCAAAAGTTAAACAATTTTACTTCTGTAAATGAGCTGTTCCTTCAGAAAATGAACCTTCAGAATGTTGACTCACATTTTATGGGCAGTACATTGTTACCTAGCAGCCCAAGCAGAGCTCCCGCATGTTTGATCAGCTTGTTTTACCGCTGCATGCGCTGGAAAATGGCTGTTGGAAATGTGTTTTGTTGTTCACTTACCATTCAGAAGCTACTTGCTGCATTCTTTTTGCTTGTGCAGGAGGCTCTTCTAATGCTTTTCAAAGATGTGTGTATAAATGCATCTGTTTGCATCCATTTTCATGTAAGAGTGTTTGGAAAAGAGCTCAAAATAGCAGATCTCAGTAGACATCTAATCTGAGAATTATGTGCAAAACATGTAATGAACATGTATAGCCCATAGGCCCATCCTAAACTGTTCAAGGATGAATAATAGGCTACCTTTAAATCTGACTTCAGACCTCCTCTAACAGTTCAAAGCATGTTTTCTTTTTCTGAATGATGGACTTGTTTAGCTTAATTTACTGTCGCTACATTTTAATTGCTTATTGATGTATTGTGTTGCCAAAACTTTGATTTGTTCATCATGTTCTGTATTTTAAAAAATAAATCAGAACTGCATTTCCGTCTTGATCTATTCCAGGAGAGCTCCAATCTGAAGCCGCCAGTGGACCCCTTGTGTCTCTGAGCTCCTCCTCGTCAGATCAAGCCTCCCCCAGCACCAAGCAAAAGTGCTCAGCAGAGAAACAGCTGTATGCCGCATCTGGGCCAAGAGACGAGATCTTCTCCTTGGGAGGACTGAGCTACATAACTGCCAGCAAGGCCTGCAGCGGCAGGACTCTGGGGTGCCAGTCACACTCTCCTCCTGCAGCAGTAAACAACATCGCCTCTCTAAATCATCAAATAATTCTTTTATTTCCTCCTACTGCAGGGCCACTGTGTTGGAGTGTGAGCTGGAAAGCTCGAGAAACTCCCATCAGTCCCTGCTGGAGGGAATTTCTGCGCCAGCACAGTCAAATGAGGGTGGGTTCAGCAGATCTATGTAGCATTAGCTGCTAAACACAGCTGGTCAGCAGTTTAAAGCTGTTTTGTTTAATATACTTGCAAATGTTGGGAGTGAAATAAACAAAAATCTTTAATAAGCCTTTTGTATAGGGCTGGACAATAAATCAAGAACCATGTATATCGCAACAGGCCAGTGTTGTATAAAGTACTGAAATCTCAGAGTCAAGTAAAAGTATAGGTACCTCTCCAAAATATGACTTTGGTAAAAGTCCAAGTCACTGACTGAAATGTTACTTGAGTTAAAGTCTTAAAGTATCTGAAACTTCTTGTACTTAAGTATGGAAATTGCTGTAAAAATGGATGTACTCAAGTAATGTAATGAAAAGTACAAGTAAAAAGTAAAACAAGGCAAATGCAGTTTGAATGACATTTTTTATTTTTTGGTAAACTTGTCAAATACACTTAAAATAATGTACACAACCAAGTGCAGGCAAAATTAAACCTGCCAATAGATATACCTGCAGGCATCATTTAGTTAAGAAAATTAGGTGCTTTACCTATAGCACAAGGTTAACTTAACCTGCTTTACAACTGAACCAGCTTCTTAGTAAACCCTCCAGGACATAAAATACAAAGTTTTTGTAAGCCTTAAGTTTTCCCTTCAAGTAAGGTAGTGCTGAAAATGAGAAAAATAAATAGTACAGAAAATGCGGCCAACATGAAGAAAAAGAGCTGTTACGATTACTCTACTTCACAAATCAGTGAATCAGTCAATCCTACAGTCAGTAGGTGGTGCACACAACTGGTCATTATGCAAAAGAAAAAAAGAATTGGGAGGGAAATGCAGCTTATTGGCATCTGTAAACCTGGTTTTGAACTTGCATTCCTTTCCTATATTCGTTAAATTTAGTCTAAATTGCTATCGCTATGGCTTCTGTCCCCCCTTGAACAGAGGAGTCTAGGTAGCCTGCTACAGTCAACATTAGGCCTAAGCTAAATACACCACGTGTGGAACTGAAACAATGCCAAACAAAGTTCATTTATGGTCAAGATTTCACAATACAGTAGTGCCTAGTGACCAAGCTATAGTTACTGAAACAGGAGGATTATAACCATTTCATAAGACGTTACCTCGATGTGTTTCTTCAAGTTGGACGGGGAGTTTTTGTAAGATAGAATTTCCACATCTTTGGGCAGGAATAACATACACTGCATGCGGTACGACGAATCTTTAACACCCACGAAAGAGTATATTGTGTTTAAATAAGGCCATGGGCTCTCATCACCAGTTGGTGGTTCCCCTGGAGCCGTGTCCGACGTAGTTGCAGTCGTTGTGGTCTCCGTCTCCTCCTCCATGTGGCTGCTGCTGATTGCGAGACTTGCTTTGTGTTTAATGGGAGAAGCGAAACAGGTGTATCCTATTGGTGGTGATGAACAAGACCAGGCAAGTAGGCTACCGACTTTGTTCGGTAGCCTACTTGCTACTTGCTAATCAGTAGGTGGGGTCAAAACACTTGCGTTTCTCTCTCTCGCTTTTTTGTAACGAGTAACTAAACCACACATTGAAAATGTATCGGAGTAAAAGTATGCAATTAAGTTTGGAAATATAGTGAAGTAAAAGTGAAAGTTATCAAAAATTTTCATACTCAAGGAAAGTATGAAGTACTCCAAAATATACTTAAGTAAAGTAGTGAAGTGTTTTTACTTCGTTACTATACAACACTGCAACAGGCACATAGTATGAATAAATAAATCGTCTGAGAATATTCAATATTCAATATATATGGAATATTCACTGAACTCTGATCCAGAACAGCACAGCACTCTGGAAGACGTAGGGAGAGGAAAGATTTTTAGCCGCTCAACCTCTGACAGCCTGCAAAGTAGGACTGGTGGCATTTTCTATCTCACTCTTTGGTTGCCTAGCAACTCTCACTCTTTGGTTTCCTAGAAGCTCACTCACTCTTTGTTTGCCAACTTGTTATCATTCCATTTCATTTCCATTTGCATGATTGTTCATTTTTTTCTGTTCTGACTTTGTACCAAATGCTGGATGACAAAAGTTTTTAGTCTGGCACGTTGGTGCCAACTAGACCCTTATTTGAAGGACAATTTTTTTGAAGAGAGGTCATTATTAATTTTATTTGTCATTTCAGCTGTTTTGATTATTTTTTAGATATTCAAAATGTACAGTGTTAAATATTCATTAGAAATTAAAGTTTATTCATATTTGAGACATTATACTTGCAGTATTATGCAATTTCCGTTATGTTACTTTAAAATGGTCTCAAAAATATTATTGTTTATCGCAATAACTAGACAATTTATTGTCTATCAATCAATCAAATTTTATTTGTATAGCACATTTCAGCAGAAAGGCATTTCAAAGTGCTTTACATCATTACAAACACAGAAACACAATGCAAGATAGAATCAATAATCAAAACACAGCATTAAGTCAAGTTCCATCAATAAATTTGTAATTGATTACATTTCAAATACAATTCTAAACAGGTGGGTTTTTAGTCGAGATTTTATAGAAGTCAGTGTTTCAGCTGTTTTACAGTTTTCTGGAAGTTTGTTCCAAATTTGTGGTGCATAGATGCTGAAAGCTGCTTCTCCTCGTTTGGTTCTGGTTCTAGCAAAATATTATCGAACGACTCCTACTTGTGAGTGAAATAAACAAAAATCTTTAATAAGCCTGTTGCAATAACTCAACATGATTAATTAAAACAAGCTTGACTGTCTCCATTTACATGATTTATTGGTTTTGTCTTTTCTCTCTTTCTTTCTACCAAAAACTGAATGACAGAAGTCTTCAGTCTGGTGCATTGGTTTCAACTAGCCCTTATTTTTAAGGACGGTTTTGTTTACCGAGACTTCAGCATCCATTTTTATATGTTGTTTAGGTTGTTTTATTTATTTACTTTAAATCTTTAAAGCTGCAGTATGTAACTTTTTTGAAACTGCAGACTTGGGCTGAAAATTTGAACAAGCTCCTACAAGCCCCGCCCCTTTACCCTCATTTATTGCAATAACTTCTGGGACAATTCATTGTCTAACAAAATTTATTGAAGTGACAGGCCTAATTCTTAATGTGAAATTGCGTGCTTATTTAGCATTGATGGGTTATTTCCCAAAAGGGCAAAGCCAACATTAAAAGACAGACTTTCTGTAAACTCAGCTGTTGGGTTTTGGCTGAGAAGGTAAAAAAATTACATTTTCCAATGTTTTTAAATTAAAATGTCAAAATGTGTTGTTTGTAGATCAGTCGTCATCTGTGTTGATGGCAGCAACCAGCAGTGACAGCGACACTGAGGACGAGGCTCTGCAGAGCAGCAATTCCCGATATGACAACCACACTCCTCCCTGCACAGGTGACTCACATCATCCATGACAAAACATGAAAAATCACACATCAAAACTTCTGTTTTTATCAATTACAAATTTAGACAGATTACTCTGGGCTTGAGATGTAAAATGATTTAGAAAAAAGTCATGAAATTCAACCATCTATATATTGGTAATAAGAATTTGTGGCCTTCTTCTGACCGCTCAAAAGTAAAGAAAAAAAAATACTATAATATTTGAATTCTCCATCTAAGAATTAACCAACTTGTGAAAAAAATTAAACTACTTTTATAACTAATAAAAACTAAGCCAGAACTAAACAAAATTTAACTAATATCTCATTAAAAATAGCAAACACACTCTAAAAACTATTTTTTTGTTTTTAAACTAAATTAGACAAATATTTACAATGAAATAAGACTAAACTGTAATTACAAGCCCAAAACTATTATAACCCTGCAGTGAACCAATAAAAATCTAAATTTGAATACAAATTTACCTTAACTTTGAATTTTCATCAGAACTTGTGCTGCACCGTTTAAAGAATTACAATAGTCCAGAGTTGAGGTAACAGAAAGATGGGTGGTTTTTTATGCATCATGCTGAGATGGTATATTTCTAATTTGTGCAATACTGTAGATGAAAGAAGACTTCTTAGAAAACCTGTTTTATAGGTTAGGAAGTACATGTCCTGGTTCACTATAAGGTTCTTTACATTTGTAATGGAAGATAAATGCTGTTCTCCAGATGCTGTGGTCCAAGAATATTCTCCAAAATTAAAAGTTGTGTGATTAGCTGATTTTATTAATCAGACCTTATGAATAAAAGAAACATAACTGAGCATGATCAGCATGCTCAGTTATGAGCTCTGACACTGAGCCCTGTGGTACTCCATAACTAATGGCAATACACAGTTTCTAAACCAGTATCTTGACTGAAACTTGATTTTTATTCTTTGTCTTAACTTATATTAGCTTAGTTTTATACATTTTAATGCCAACTATTAACCAGATTTTCTGCCTCAGAGTCTAAATACCATCTAACATTAAAAGAGTAATAAAATCAAACATAGAAACACTTGACTGGGCATTTTTAAAAAAGTCTACTTTTCTGTAGTTTTGATTTTGCTATATGCTCCTCATGTGGTAACTTAGCTTTAGTTAAAATTTCATATGGAAAGTAATTTCAACCTTTTAGATCAAAGAATTTGTTTGAAAATATTCCTAAACCTTATTTGGAAAATGATGCGCTGGACATTAAAAACCTTTTAGTTTAACCTTCCGATTATTTTCAAAGTTGCATAGTCCATAGATTCATTTACTCTCTTCCATTTATGTGAAGAGATATTTCCCAGTACATTCTGGGAAATATGTACTTTTATGAGTATTTTTACTATATTGTACTTTTACTTAAGTAATTTTATTATGAAGTATTATTACTCTTGAGTAAGCTTTCTGGATACTCTACCCTCTGTTCTATTTTTTTAATGAAGAACAACATTCAGTTGAAGAACAACCTTGTTTTAACCAAGAATTCTTCAGACACAGACACACCTGTAGTTTTTGTTAGTTTCATAAATTTTATATTGAAAGAAAGTGATTTGAAAAAAATTTATTTAGTCTGATATTATTTTGTAATTGCTTTTATATGATTTTTTTTGTCTTTAAAATACCAACATTTCCACATACTGTAAATTCCAGACTACAGAGCACACCTGATTAAAACCTGCATCCTTTAATTTTAGAAAGAAAATCAATTTTGTAATTGTACAGGCTGCAACGGATTTTAAGCCGCAGGCATCCCACTTATTCTATTTCTGTGTATTCTATTTACAAAGAAAGATATTACACTTGAAGATATTTTTAACTTTTAATTTAATCTGTATACTTAGACCATATGATAACATAAACAAATACATATTGCAAATCCTTTTTTTCGAACAGTGCCTGTAATACGGCTGTACATACCAGCAATTACGTTGTTTACGCTCACCGGACACCGCTAGAACCGCAACGCTTTGCCGGGCCACGGGCGTCTCTCTCAGGGCGAACCCACCACTGCACCTGACCCACATGAACACAGCCACATCCCCAACGTCTTACATGCATTATGTGCGTGTTGCTGTTGCACAAAAACAGCACAAACCTAGATCACAGAAATACTGGCCATATGCGCACGTTTCACAAAAACAAAGGATCTAATCTTTTTTTTTATTTATTTACAAATTATACTAAATATTAAAGACAGATAAGCAAAACCTATCCTTGGATCCATGGAGGGTGGAGATCCCCAGGTTCAGGTGATGTGTCTGAGACTTCCAGAGGAGGAGAAGGTGAAGCAACAATGTTTGCTTGATTTCTACTCTTTTGGCAAAGTTTCAACTTGATTTAACTGTTTAACTCGCAGTCTTAGCTCGACGTTCAGGAAAAGCGCAGCAGATGTCATGGTCGGCCAATCGGGAGACCCGTCAGCTCTTTAGTTTGTGAAACCACAGAAAAAAAAACAAACAAAAAAAAGCTGTTAAACTGGCAACCCTGCCAGAACTGTGCCCCACCCCTGGCAGGGTTTACTCGACCCCTCTTAGAACTACGGGGAGATTAAAACTCCACTTATTAGTTTTTAGCTAGCTTCACTGCATAGTCACATGCAGTATCTATGCAGTCAATGTGTATGACTGCATGTGACAATCTGCCAAATAAACAAACAAAATAAACTGATGAATAACATTTAGGCATAAGATGTGCACACCCCCAAAGACATGGATGTGCCTCTACATACAAGATATTTTGACACAAAATACCTTTTTTTCCCCCACAATGTTATTAGTAGAAGACGGTTAGATAATGAAAAAAAAAAAAAAAAAATTATTTTTTATTTTTTTACTTAAAGGAAAATCTCAAGGTACGCACAGTGCGTACAGCTGAAGGTGCTACTGGATTTACAATACCAGTCATTGAATTGTGAACTTGCTCTTGATTTATAGCACAATTTCATTGGACCTCTGCGAACAACTCATCAATTTAATTGGTCTACTGTTACGAGTCAAAATATTTTTGGTGACATGAAAAAAAAAGCACGCATTAGCCGCACCTTAATATAGGCCGCAGTTTTCAAAGTGTGGGAAAAAAAATACTGGCTGACAGTCCAGAATTTACGGTAATTATATTTTGGGATGTCTGACGTATTTTTTTAAATATTAAGTGATTATTGTTTTAATCAGTTACTGAGTAGCCTTTTAACCAAATACTTTTTTACTCTAAGTTGAGTATTTTCTTAGACGGCTACTTTTTGCTTTTACTTAAGTAGTGCTATCTTAAAAGTAGTAATATTTTGGCTACTCCACCCACCTCTGGGTGTTCTTTAACATTTTTTCGTGGGAGCTGCAGTAATGTGTATCAATGTTTGCTTTAAATAGAAATCATTATTACGAAAATGCATTAATTTTGGACCATGCAAATGTTACTGCTGGCTTCTTTGGAAGAATTCCTGACTGGGGAAAAAAGTGTGTTATTTACATAAGAATGAACCATCTCTGCAGGATCAGACACGTTTCTCCTCTTTCATCCAGGAGAACCGCTCCTGTCCGACGACAATGGACTTCCTGCCATCAGGTGATGTCTTAGGAGTCCAAACACGAAATCCACAATGGCCACAAACATTGAGACTGGCATGTAGAGTATAAAGACGAGGCAGATTCATTCATCGGTGTCCTGCAGATTCTCAGACTATGACCCAAGACGCTGATAAAAGCAATATGTTCATGAGTGTGAGTAAACAAAGTCAGAGATTTCAGAGACTCAAGTGGCAAACATACTTTTATTTATTTATGAAGTATTACCTTATCTAATTAAGTATATGACCCACTTTTGTTTATCATTGTATTTCTCACTTTCTCTGTGTTTGATTGGAATGGTTTTCATTATCCAGATGTTTTATAGTATCTTGTCCACACTGCAAAAACACAAAATCTTACCAAGTACCAAGTTGCTACGTAATGGTCCACTGCCCATTGATTGTGAAATACGGGCTACTGGATTTACAATACCAGTGTAATACCAGTGCAAATAGGACTGTTTCTTAAGTATAAAGGAATTATCAACTCAAAATAAGCTCTTGTGTTTTGTAGAAAAGTTCCTTGTAAGTTAGCTTTGTCTCATTTTGAGTGTATTAAGATACTTGTACTAGAAACTAGTCTAAAATACTTGGTAAGATTGAGTTTTTGCAGTGCATGAAAGTGCTCTGTTTTGTTTCTTTGTTTTTCCAGCAAGATCGTGATTTAAAGTATCAGTTTAGCAGATTAAAACCTTCCAAAAGCTGAACTACACAGTGATTTTTTTCCCTTTAATTTCTGAAGTTAACTATTGGAGTTTTTATTTATCGAACAGCATGGTGATTACAGTTATTCTCTTGGATTTGATTACTGCTACTGCTCAGATACTGTATGTACAATAAAACTTTGATGCTTTCTGTAGCTTTACAAACCAGATGTTTACTTTATCATCACTATGTGTTAGAACACCTCACTTCATAAACTTGAAGTGTAATGATTTCTTTTGTTTCGTGAAAACTAAGAAATCTAAGTATATTTTCTGTTAATTAGTAAGCAATAATCAAATGAAAATTGGACCTTGTCACTTTGATCGGCGGAGGCTCAGGGTTTAAAAAGGAGGCATGACAACAAAATGCAGTCGAGGTGGATTTATTCAGAGCTACATGTTACATTTGCACCCACACCCAATACACAGTGAGGCAAACAAGCTGGCTTTTATACCTGGGGCAATTTCACCATTCATACCAAGTAATCAAAACAAAACAAGAAATAAACATTATTTAGACAAACCTAACACAAAAACAATAAATGGTACCAATAAATACTTACATGCATGCAAATAATTACAACTAAACTAAGGTCAGTCAAAGCATACATTTAACTTAATGTAAATTTAATATAAATACTCAGAGCATTACCCCTCCTAATTGACATGGTGTGCTCCAGGAGCTTTTCAGAAGCACCTGGAGCATCTGTCTCCCTTTGCTGCTCCACCCTCCTGAGGAGACACACTGGGAAAGGTAAGCTCTCAAACAATTAGGAAGCTCATAGAAGTTATCAGAAACAAACTTACATTTCCCCCCACATTCTCCCTGTACAGGAAAGATGGCCAGTCTCCCTACCTGAAAGACTGTTCAACTAAATGTCACAATGCAACTGAAATAAAAAACTGAAACAGGAAACATTTAGTCTGTAAATAAACATAACATACCATCAGTACTCTTTTATTAGTGTTGAACCCCTGGTCTTCATCACAGACTTACAGGTGGAAAGTAACTACTTACTTTCCAACTTCAAACCAGTTGAAGTTTGAATACATCAAACTTCAACTGGTTTGATGTGCTCTGTTTTTTGAGCAGGTGTTAGAAAAGTGTTATTTTGCTGGAATGAAGCACATCTTCATCATTAAAGGTCAGTTGTTATGGAACATGTTTTTGCTGCTGGTTTTTCTTGGTGGAGTTATTTACACCTCAGTGCTCCGGATAAACAGAACAGAAGCGGACAATAGAGGTCAATGCTGTAACCTTAGCTATAAACATACATTGACATTAGGATGTTTTACACCTTTCTGGACTTCTAACTCTCATCCAACCCTTAAATATTGTTCTGTCATTAGTTTACATTGTATATATTTGAGTATATATTGGAGCCTATTTTGATAAGGCTGGCTTTAGACTGGAGTCCATGGCTTTGCTGACACAACTAAAAGTAGATTGAAGGAAAAATCAGTTGCCGTGTTTTTTCTGTTTCTGCACCTGAACACATGGCAGCAGGATTCTCACCATGTAGTGTTGTCTGATTTCCATTTCTGCCAAAAGCTGCTTTTATTTTGAATGTTCCTAAAATGCAACACGTGGATATTTTTGTCTAATAAATAAAATGTTTTATAGCACACAAAAAAGTAGTCTATGGCTTTTGTTTTTTTTTTTATCCCAAATGTATCAGCAAACAAGTTGAATCAGGTATTACCTGAATGCTGGAGTGTACAGTTAACATGCTGGAGGATGTTAACTTGGACGTTTGTCAGGACAAAAGTAAAAAAATTAATATATGTGTAGCAAAGACCCGGATGGAAACTACTGCAGCAGCAGGAGCAGCACATTGGCTGTGGTCTTTTCCTCCAAGTGAGACTTGGAGGAAGTCCAAGACTAGGCGCTCAGTGTTACGGCGCCTGGCAATCAGGCCACAGGCAAGCAATCACTTTTGAGCTGTCTGCTGAGGCGAACCAGATAGGGTGTGTGCTCTCTCCTGGAGGAAATCCTTGCCATCACCACCCTTACAAAAAAATCCCATGTGACCACATGAAAACCACACATGTGGTTCACACAACTTTTTTTTTAAATTTTTTTTTTATATTTAATCTTTTATTTGGAAAGGCAAGTTACAATTACATTGTACAATTCAACTTCCAACACAGTGGAAGTATAAGAAGGAATAGCATAAGCCAATCCAGGTTTTTTTTTTTTTTTTTTTTTTACAGTAACCAAACAACCATAACACAAGAGTGAGAGGGGGGTAAAGGAGGGTCAGATCTGATTCTTCTTATGTTGGGAGAAAAAAAAGAAAACACAATCAAGAGCATAATTTTGCCATAATCCTAAGCCAGGGTACAATACACTGCACAACAGTATTTGCATGTGATTGACATATTTAGTCCACAGAAATGACTGATTTTACATAGTTTGTCCATTTAGACCAGATCCTGAAGAACGATTCCCTTCGACCTTGAACAGAAAAAGATAACTTCTCCAGAATGTAATTGTCCTGTACAATATTGACCCAGTCCTCAACTGTAGGTGCTTCAGGCTTTAACCATTTTCTAGTGATTGACTTTTTGCTCGCTGCCGAAAGCATTAACAGCAGTTTTTTATCATCCAGATTCCAGTTATCAAATGAAATGTTTCCTAAATATAGGGATTCACATTTACATGGGATTCTTTCAGTAAAGATGTTATTTAGGTGTGAACACAATTGCTCCCAAAAAACTTTAATCACAGGACAACCCCAGAAGATGTGATGATGATTTGCCCCGTTTGTTCCACAGAGTCTCCAGCATGTGTCTCCGCTGCCCCGATGTTTTTTCTGAACTGGAGTTACAAAATATCGAACAGTGTTTTTCCAGCAGAACTGTCTCCATGTATTGGAGCTCGAGGTCATCCAGTGTAATTTGTTAATCTGTTCCCAGACTTCAGTTGAGATAGATAAGTTTCCTTCTTTTACCCACTTGTTTCTTATGTAGTTTGTGTCATCTTGTTTAGAGGATAGAATACCATTGTACAGCAAGGAAACAAGTTTCTTGCATGAACCTGACTTCAACAAAGACAAAAACACCTTAAAAAGTCCAGGTTTGGCTGTTTCCCAATTGTCACGTATATTTTGATTAAAATAAGCCCTCCCCTGTAGATATCTAAAGAAGTCGTCCCTCTCCAGCCCATTAGATCTCTGAAGCTCCTCAAAACTCTGAAACACCCCCTTCTGGGTAAATGTATAGTAAGTGGTTAGTCCTTTTGGAGCATAGAAATGCTGAGATGCAGTAGTTCTGGTGGTTTGAAGCTGGAACCAAGTCTAAATTTTGAGTTTCATGAGTTTTGAATGTTAGAGACCAAAAAAGCGTTTTCTCAGCGAGAGAAGTGAAAAAGTGACAATATGTGAATTTTCAGCACTACGCTCAATTTTCAGCCTTATTAGCTTTGGAACAGCATAGAAATGCTGAGATGCAGTAGTTCTGGTGGTTTGAAGCTGGAACCAAGTCTAAATTTTGAGTTTCATGAGTTTTGAATGTTAAGAGACCAAAAAACGCTTTATCTCAGCGAGAGAAGTGAAAAAGTGACAATATGTGAATTTTCAGCACTAGCGTCAATTTTCAGCCTTATTAGCTTTGGAACAGCATAGAAATGCTGAGATGCAGTAGTTCTGGTGGTTTGAAGCTGGAACCAAGTCTAAATTTTGAGTTTCATGAGTTTTGAATGTTAGAGACCAAAAACGCTTTATCTCAGCGAGAGAAGTGAAAAAGTGACAATATGTGAATTTTCAGCACTACGCTCAATTTTCAGCCTTATTAGCTTTGGAACAGCATAGAAATGCTGAGATGCAGTAGTTCTGGTGGTTTGAAGCTGGAACCAAGTCTAAATTTTGAGTTTCATGAGTTTTGAATGTAAGAGACCAAAAACGCTTTATCTCAGCGAGAGAAGTGAAAAAGTGACAATATGTGAATTTTCAGCACTGCGCTCAATTTTCAGCCTTATTAGCTTTGGAACAGCATAGAAATGCTGAGATGCAGTAGTTCTGGTGGTTTGAAGCTGGAACCAAGTCTAAATTTTGAGTTTCATGAGTTTTGAATGTTAGAGACCAAAAAAGCGTTTTCTCAGCGAGAGAAGTGAAAAAGTGACAATATGTGAATTTTCAGCACTGCGCTCAATTTTCAGCCTTATTAGCTTTGGAACAGCATAGAAATGCTGAGATGCAGTAGTTCTGGTGGTTTGAAGCTGGAACCAAGTCTAAATTTTGAGTTTCATGAGTTTTGAATGTTAAGAGACCAAAAACGCTTTATCTCAGCGAGAGAAGTGAAAAAGTGACAATATGTGAATTTTCAGCACTAGCGATCAATTTTCAGCCTTATTAGCTTTGGAACAGCATAGAAATGCTGAGATGCAGTAGTTCTGGTGGTTTGAAGCTGGAACCAAGTCTAAATTTTGAGTTTCATGAGTTTTGAATGTAGAGACCAAAAACGCTTTATCTCAGCGAGAGAAGTGAAAAAGTGACAATATGTGAATTTTCAGCACTAGCGTCAATTTTCAGCCTTATTAGCTTTGGAACAGCATAGAAATGCTGAGATGCAGTAGTTCTGGTGGTTTGAAGCTGGAACCAAGTCTAAATTTTGAGTTTCATGAGTTTTGAATGTAAGAGACCAAAAACGCTTTATCTCAGCGAGAGAAGTGAAAAAGTGACAATATGTGAATTTTCAGCACTGCGATTCAATTTTCAGCCTTATTAGCTTTGGAACAGCATAGAAATGCTGAGATGCAGTAGTTCTGGTGGTTTGAAGCTGGAACCAAGTCTAAATTTTGAGTTTCATGAGTTTTGAATGTAAAAGACCAAAAACGCTTTATCTCAGCGAGAGAAGTGAAAAAGTGACATTATGTGAATTTTCAGCACTACACTCAATTTTCAGCCTTATTAGCTTTGGAACAGCATAGAAATGCTGAGATGCAGTAGTTCTGGTGGTTTGAAGCTGGAAACAAGTCTAAATTTTGAGTTTCATGAGTTTTGAATGTTAGAGACCAAAAACGCTTTATCTCAGCGAGAGAAATGAAAAAGTGACAATATGTGATTTTTCAGCACTGCGATCAATTTTCAGCCTTATTAGCTTTGTAACAGCATAGAAACGCTGAGATGCAGTAGTTCTGGTGGTTTGAAGCTGGAACAAAGTCTAAATTTTGAGTTTCATGAGTTTTGAATGTAAAAGACCAAAAACGCTTTATCTCAGCGAGAGAAGTGAAAAAGTGACAATATGTGAATTTTCAGCACTGCGTTCAATTTTCAGCCTTATTAGCTTTGGAACAGCATAGAAATGCTGAGATGCAGTAGTTCTGGTGGTTTGAAGCTGGAACCAAGTCTAAATTTTGAGTTTCATGAGTTCTGAATGTAAAGACCAAAAACGCTTTAACTCAGCGAGAGAAATGAAAAAGTGACAATATGTGAATTTTCAGCACTACACTCAATTTTCAGCCTTATTAGCTTTGGAACAGCATAGAAATGCTGAGATGCAGTAGTTCTGGTGGTTTGAAGCTGGAACCAAGTCTAAATTTTGAGTTTCATGAGTTTTGAATGTAAGAGACCAAAAACGCTTTATCTCAGCGAGAGAAGTGAAAAAGTGACAATATGTGAATTTTCAGCACTACGCTCAATTTTCAGCCTTATTAGCTTTGGAACAGCATAGAAATGCTGAGATGCAGTAGTTCTGGTGGTTTGAAGCTGGAACCAAGTCTAAATTTTGAGTTTCATGAGTTTTGAATGTTAAGAGACCAAAAACGCTTTATCTCAGCGAGAGAAGTGAAAAAGTGACAATATGTGAATTTTCAGCACTGCGTTCAATTTTCAGCCTTATTAGCTTTGGAACAGCATAGAAATGCTGAGATGCAGTAGTTCTGGTGGTTTGAAGCTGGAACCAAGTCTAAATTTTGAGTTTCATGAGTTTTGAATGTAAGAG